>NW_027397064.1:48838450-49235001 GCF_003265705.2 Callorhinus ursinus
TCTTTCTTTCTTTCTTTCTTTCTTTCTTTCTTTCTTTCTTTCTTTCTCTCTCTCTTTCTTCCTAATCTGTATACATTTCACTGCCTTTTCTTGCCTCATTGCTTTAGCTAGGACTTCCAGCACAATGTTGAGCAGGAGTAGTGAGACGGGACATCTTGGCTTGTTTCTGACCTTAGGGTAGAAACTTCTAGTTTCTCACAATTATGTATGATGTCAGCTGAAGGTTTTTTGTAGATGTTCTTTATCAAGTTAAGGAAGTTCCATTGTAGTTCCCACTATATTCCTAGTTTGCTGAGAGTGTGTGCATGTGTGTGGTATTAACCATGAATTGGTGTTGGATTTTGTCAAATGCTTTTTGTGCATCTATTACTATGATCATATGATTTTTATTCTTGTTGATGTGATAGGTTCAGTAATTGATTTTTGAATATTCACATGCCTTGCAAACCTGGGATAAATTCTACTTGGTTATGGTATATAAGATAAAAAATTCTAAAAATATTCTAAAGGAATTTACTACTGATGAAATAAAAAGTCTTTTTTTTCATTCAAAATATAGCTATGTACCCTATTCTCTCCTCCTCACAATCAGAATATGAGAACATGTTTTCATAATGGAGTGTATCTAATTGATTTACTCTTCTAAATTTTAAAATTCAGATTATGCTATTGACATCCTTTAAGTTGCTTGGTGCTACTTATAATAATTGTAACTGTGGCTTATTTTCACATGGAGTGACATTTTATTCTTTTATTTTGCACCTGTTTCAAATATTTCTGGAACAGGTTCAAATCATTAAGATGAATGTAGTAATTAAGGGTCTGCTAAAGATGAATCATCATCCATATATGCTACATGAATTTTGATCACTCTAATATGCCACTGCTGTTAAAATAATTCATTCTCATTTCATCAAGTATTTTGTAGACTTTTATTTTCTTTTAGTCCTCACATTAGAAAGTTGGTTTTTTTCCTCTGAGTACCACAAAACGTTACCCATGTGAAATGAGGATTTTGCATTATAATACCGACACCTGCAATCCTTAGTATCACAGAAAATGGTAACAGGATCAGTTTCATGGCTACGAAAATGACAGTTAAAAACCTCTTTCAGCAAAGCAAGACTCTTCTGTTACTGCTTGATTTGTTTCAGTTGTTTGTGTTCTTCAGTCTACTCTGTTCTTGGAGTCATTTTCATTTCCTCCAATATTTATTATCTTGGTATTATGAACATATTGGAGATGGTCATAGTGCATCCTCTGTTTTTGACCTCTTCTGCAGAGAAAGTCTTCTGAGAGAACTCTGTGGGATAACTGGATTTTCCTATGTCTGGCTCAAGCTTTATTGGAGTTATGTTGGTCTATGACATCACACTGTACCCAAGTAGAGGCTCTGTGCTTCAGTTTATCTTCCATTTATCTAACTTGCCAGTTAAACTGGTACTCGACATTCCCTCTGCAAAATATAACCATGCCCAGAGCAAGCTCAATGTGGATAGTTGAGGATTGTTTTGTCATGTTCTGCTCCTTCTTCGATAGTCGAATACTTAACATTAAGTCAGGGAGTTTGTCTCCACACTTAATTTATGCCAACTTTTTGGGTAATCACAAGAACATAATTTTAATTAATTATCCTGTAAGCTGACAAGAGTGAAAAGAAACTGATGTCTCCATGATAACTATACTGAATGTTTTGGAAAGAGTTAAAAAGGTCAGTCAAAAATCTTGTCAGGTTAAGTATTGGCAAGACAACAGTAAAAGCATTAGAAATTAATATAAAATAATTTCATATTCAGATTATTCTGAAAGATCGCATTTCTGAGATTTCTCTTCATATCAAAAAATGAAAATTGGAAATCCTAGACTGTGTTAGGAATGTGATTCATGCAGGACATCATGCAAAACTCCAGTCACTGGAGTGCCATGTGGTGGATTTAGAGTTACAGAAGTTTGGACTCTACATGAAAAAACTGGAACATGAATTGTATGCCTATATATTCTAAATTCAGGTAAAATGTTTATAGTATGTACATAATACTTTTTGATGATTCAATCTTTACACCAACTGGTTTTGATTAACTGACCAGATACAAATGCTGACATGTCAGATAAGATTTCTACTGAAGTTGAACTTGAATGACTGTCTTTTTAATCCTTCCATGTGGGCCTAAGTTTTTTGAGATAGGTAAAAGTGTGTTTTTGGAATAAATGTTTTAAGATTCAGGCAAACTGATTAGAAAGATTTAAGAGATATCTGCAATAAGGGCAGTATGGCATAGGAGCTGGAGCCAAGTGAGAAAACTGTGGATCTAGAAGTCATGTTCTTCCTATTCCCTCTGGAAGAAATCCATGACTCAAATCACAAGTTAACACTTCTCTTTCCTCCATGGTTTCCTTTAATAAGCGATAAAGACTTTCATGTTAATATTAAGGCTATTCCAAATGGAAGTACTAGACGTATCACCAGACGTTTTTATTTTACTATGAATGAGGTTTTAGGCTTTGTATAAATGACTGACATTGGTGGGGGTCCTGGAAGATAATGTGGGTAAGAAACAGGAAGAAAAGCACAAACACCAGGCTTCTTAATCCAGTATTAGATGAAGAAAATTTCTTTGACTACATGGATAACGCTATTATTTTCAAAACTGTCCATGTAATCAATTGCATATTGTTGACCTAAGCAATTAAAATCTTATTAATGCTGTAATATCTACCCATTTCATACCGACCTGTTATCACACTGACATTTTAGTCTTAACTATGTTTGAGTAAGTCTATTCATCATGCCATTTTAATTTTAATTTTTTTGGTTGTAGCAAATGGAGCCAACATGACATTCGTCTTTATCTGTAACCTAGCATAACTGGAAAGAAAGTCTGTGAGACCAAAATGGATATATTATAACTGGAACACTACTAAGTCACATGGTTTGATTTTACCATGATGTCATAAAATCATTTTCCTTTTTTTTCAGTTTCTGGAAAAAATATGCCTTTTATTTAATGAAGTAAGAAATTCAGAGAGCAACAAAGCAGCTTTGGCACTATAAAGTCATAATTTGAGATAGTCCGTTATCATAAAATTGATCCTTTTACTTAAAATTTAGGGGACCTATGTAAACCTGTGTGTTTATAAGAGTAATAATCTTTTAAAATTAAATTTGAGTTGCTGTAAACAATTCTTTGTTGTATTCCATTTGCTTTCAGTTATAGAGATACTTGAAAAAATTATCTCTTAACTTTGCAAAACTGGGAAATTACTTAGTCAGTCTAGAACCCCGTTGGGCAAAGGAGCTATGAAAGAAAGAAGGCATATTTTTTCAAGGTAAAAGAATATTGCTTTTTGTGATGTCTAACAGAGCTATCCTATAGCTAGGGAGAGAAAAAAGGCAACTAGAGCAGCAGGGGCATAATTACAAATAAAAAGGGAATTATAATTAGTTGATCTTTGAATTTAGTGTCAAATATTTAAGATGGAACTTTAAGCTTGCAGTTATTTTTCTATTTATTCAGGTGAATGATAAATTTTGCAAAGTTGATAGCAAAAATCTCAGATTTTGTCTATTTGGTCTCTAGGATAAAAGTGGTCTGGTTAAAATATACTGACAATTTAAAATTTTATTTTCAGTAGTGGTAGAGTTAAAGAAAGCCTACTGTGTTTTTGTTTGACTTTAAATCTGATGAAATATTTATCTGGAAAAAATATATCTGATTGTGTGTATGTGTGTGCATGTGTGTGTGCATGCATTTATGTGTTATTATCCTAAAGGCTTTCTTCCTTTTCCATCCATCTTACAACCCAAACCAATGCTCTCTCACATCTTATATACTTCAGTCTGGCAATGAATAAAACCCTCTGAAAGTTGTTTACAATTAGCATAAAAAAGAGAAAAAGAAAGTAACAACTATAATTTAGTATCAACGTATCTGATCCCACTGATTTGACTGATAATGTTTCCTATTTATGGGAATTACAAAAGCAAATGGTAATTATTGTCATTTCCCTTGCACTCTTGAGTTCAACTTATATATATGTGTGTGTGTGTGTGTGTGTGTGTGTGTGTGTGTGTCTTTTTTAAGATTTATTTATTTACCTCAGAGACAGAGAGAGAGAGTGTGAGCAGGGGGTGGGGAGGGACAGAGGGAGAGGGAGAGAGAATCTTAAGCAGACTCAGCGCTAAGCTGGGAGCTGGATGTGGGGCTTGATCTCATGACCCCGAGATCATGACCTGAGCTGAAACCAAGAGTTGGACACTTAACCAACTCCACCACCCAGGTGCTCCTCAACTTATATTTTTAAGAACAGCAAATATTGCAAATTTTGACAATTTCCTGACATTATACCTGATAAAAATGTAGAGAAACATTTCTATGTGAAAACCTTGCCGGAGTGGAAGAAAAGTGGATTATACAAAAGCTTTTATTTGCCTTTAGGTAAAATTTGCTTTTACTAAATTAACTTCTGTTAAAGCAAATCCCCAAATACATGGTACCTAATCATGTTTAAGTGTTTTGCAATTGTAGGGACCCAAATTCTCATTAAATGAATAAACATCAAAAAGAAAAGGTGGAAGGAGAAAAGGAGAAAATTTGCTGAGCTTATGATGTCTATGTCCTAGTGAGTCCCTGGATCCTGGGAGAGTCACAAGGAGAGAACTGGTGCTAGATTCATCCTTATGTTGAAAACTACAGATTTGTATGGAAGAACATAACATGAATAAAGGGCTGGAATACATTTTTTAGATGAAAAGAACTAATAACATTAAAATGTGAATCTTCTAAATGTTAATATAAAAATGAAACATTTTTTTAATTAGAAGTCCCAACAATTCTTTTTAATCTGATGGAGTGTTTTAAAATTTTTTATGAAGGAATAAATGCTTAAGATAAGGTAAGATATTTTTAAAAGAGGACTAGAGAGGGAGAACTTGCCTTACTAGATGAGAACATGATATAATTTACTGTATTTAAATCAATATGGCATTGGCATCAGACCAGACCAGTGGAAAAGAATCAAAAATCTGAAAATAGATCCTGGTGAGGATGAGAATTTAACATATGGCCAAGGTGATATTTTTACTGTTTGGGAAAATGATGGTTTTTGCACCATATGGTGCTAGCCCAACTGGCTACCCAACAGGAAATAAATAAGATTGTACCAGTACCTCACACCATATAGACAAATTTTGACATGGACAAATAGAAAAATTTTGGATGGATTAAAAATTAAATTTGACAAAAACATAATAATAAACACCTACAAGAAAATCTGGAAGAACGTGGGTATAAACTGGGGAGGGGGGGAGGAGAGTTTTTTTTTAATTAAATAGAAAAAAACAATATATTTGGAAAATATATTCACATGAAGAACACAGAAGACTAATATCTATAATACACAAAGAGTTCTTACAAATGTACGATAAGATAATCCAAGAGAATGTGCAAAGGCTAAAACTAGGCAAATATAGAAGATCTAATAACAGATTCAAACTCCTCATAGGCAGGCAAAAGTAAATTAAATTTATACCTGTGTATCTCTTAGACTAGCCAAAATTAAAAAGAAGGAATATACCACTTTCTGCCCAGGAATGGAGAGGTGAGTGTATTTTCAGATTTTACTAACAAAAATGTAAATTATTGCATCCTTTTTGGAAAGCAATGTAGTACTGTCTATTAAAAGAAACAAATGCATAGTTGACTTTGATCTAGCAGTCTCTCTCTTAGGAATCTGGCCAGTAGAAATAATAGCACCCATGAAGATTGTGTACAGAATATTGGTTGTAACATTATTCATAGTGGCAAAAAATTGGAAACAAAGTGAATGCCCATCATAACACATTTATACCATGGACTATTTTGTAGCCATTAAAAAGACTGTATAGTCCCATACTAGGAAACTTGGAAGGACTTCCATGAGGTATTGTTAAGTGAGAAAAGCAATGTGCTGATGATGCTGCATAATATCCAAGTTTTGAAATATAAGTGAGATTCCCCACACTGTAAATATATGTGTATTTTGTAAATACTTAAAATTTTATAATCTAAGAGTCTTTGTCACCTGGGTTACCTAGGTGGTGATGGTGGCAGTGATGCTATGGGTAGACAAAAGAAAGAAAAGAGAAGGGTAATGTATTAGGTTTTTTGTTGTGTAACAAGTTAACACAATTTTAGAAGCTTAAATCAATATACACCTATTTTCTCATAGTTTTTACGGGTCAGGAGTCAGACCTGCCTAGCTGAAACCCCTGCTAAGCATCTAGTAAGGCTGCAGTTATGGTGTTAACAGGACTGAATTCCCTTCTGAAGCTCATGATGCATTTCCAAGCTCACATGACTGTTGGTGGTATTCATTTCCTTGTGACTGTATGGCTGAGGGACTTGTCTTCTCACTGGTTGTTGGCTCCAGGTCACCGTAATGTCCTAGAGCCCACCTGCAATTTCTTGTCACATGTCTCTTTCCATAAGCTGTTCACAACATGGCTGTTTGCTTTTTCAAGGCCAGCAGGAGAGTCTTCTATTGCTAAATCAGCTAAGATGGAGTCTTACAAAAAGGAAAGTAACCAGAAGAGTGACATCCCATCCCATCACCTTTGCCATATTCTATTGGTTAAGAGAAAGGTCCCACCAACACCCAAAGGCAGGGGATTATTACAAGGATATGGATCACTGGAGGGGGTCAAAATTAGAGTGTGTCCATCACAGAGAGCCAAACAATGAAAATAAATAATATTTCAAAAAGACCAAAAGCTAATAGAAAACAAACTATTAATATAATCATACTATATAAAATTATGCATGTGTATTAAATAATTTTGAAAAATAAAGGTATAAAAAAAAGAAAATGACTGCCATGTCTCATATCATTAGTATTATGCATTCCCGTGGGTTTTTCATAGACCATTAATATGATATGTGGTACCATGTTACTTCTTTGTGTTCTTCATGAAGAATGTGCCCTGTTGTTTTCCTCCATATTTCACCCATTCTAACATGCCCTCAATTGTCAGAGGCCCGTTATTTTGTGTTCCACAATGAAAGAAAATAGAATGCTAGTTAAACTAGGCTTTCCTCACACCATTTATTAGGAGATATATGCCAATTTAAAAGATATGAATATCTTAGGGTTGATAAAAATTACTTGGAGGCATTTTCTCCTTGGGAAAGCTCTCTTTAGCTTCCTGCTGGAGGAACTTAGAGCCCAGTGGGTTACCTCCTTCCTCTGACTTTGCTTGCTGAGAGCTACTGCTTGCCTCAAATCCTTCTATTTTCTCAAAATGTAAATTAGGACTAACAATAATTAGATTTAGGCCAGACAAGGATAAGTAAGATACTTCGTAAGTACGATTCCTCTGAAATCATTCAATGATTCTGGGGCACTAGGATTCTATTTCTAGGCAACAAATACAAACTCTCTGAATGTATATTTTTCTTTTGTTTTCTTTTTCATTTTTTTTGTAGAAAGAAGTACTGTTAAGGTGAAAATAGTATAAGAAAAAAGTTTAATTAATTTTTAATCATCAGCCACAGATGTCTGGAAAATCTTTTAGCTTAGCATGGCAAATTGATGTAATTATAATATTGTGTATGAACAATGTTTTTCCTTAGATAAAATGAATGCTAATCAAACCTGAAAAGTAATTTAAATGAACTATATCTTAAAGCAATTTCAAAAGAGATTATAATTTTTAAAATGAAGGAGATTTGCTCTTTGGCCATTTCTTTGTTTCAAGTCTCCTGTATATTAAAAAACATTGCTGCTAAATTGTTTATGATATCTATAGCATCCTCCAGAATGACTTCTATCATGCTTTTTCTGTACCAGTACAAGGATTAATATTACAAGCTCTAAAATTAGTTTAATATATTTAAGAAGTCTTTGAAATGATTAGAATTTTCAAAAGGAACAGCCTAAATTGCTACCTTTAAAAAATTACAGATAGCATTATATTTATATTCTTAGGCTTTAGAAAACTTCAAGTGTCCTTTGCTTCCATTAAATATTTTGCAGATCTCAAAGCTTTTCTCTAACCTTCTTCTGAAATTGAATTTCATGGTGCTATTCTAGTTTTCATCAATAAAAGCTTTAACTAGAATGCCAGGAATTTATTTACATTTCCTGTTTCATAGTGACCTGAAGCTATCTGCTGTTCAAGTTTGCTTTTTGTTTCAGAAATCAGTGACAGCATATCAAATAGAGCTTCAAGCTGGAGCCTCATTTTCAGTCATCCTACATATCTCCCATATGCAGATAGCCTACAGATTTCAGAGGCAATGGTGAGCAGCAGGTGAGCAGGATCAGCTCCCCCATTCATGCTTTGTCAGTATTACCATCTACCATTATAAGAAGTAACTTTTCTTTCTGCCTTTATCTCTGATCTCAGTCATTGCTTGAATTTTATCTTTGTACGTCTTCCTAATTCCCTGTCTTCCCTTTTGTTTTTCTCACAATAGATGCCAGCACTATGGCACATGTTACTATATATGAGGAAGGATGTGTTTATTAGTAAACATAAATGCTTGGGTTTCTTTTCTTTTGAGCTAGAAGTACATGATAGCTTGACTTTCTAGCCCTGGGTCCTTCAAAAATATATCTTGGGTTTATGATATTGTGTGGTATTGACAAGTTAAAAGCAATGTAAACTGGTTTCACATTTTCATGTTTTTCTCTTATTCAGTGTTCTCACATGAAAGCTGGAAGACTTAGACTCTCCTAGAACTGGTGAGATGGTCCAGTTAGCCAGCCAAGAGTTATTTCCCAAACCCAGTGTAAATTGGTTTCATCTAAATTCTGCTCCCTAAAACAGAGAGATCTCTTTTCATGGTGGTATTCCCACATTTAGGCAGGTGCCTCAAACTCAACTTCACCTGTTAAAAGTCCAGAGGAGGTAGCAGATATTTGGAAGAAATAGTAAAAGAGAGTCAAGCTAACTACCGAAATCTCTAATCTCTATACCTGTATCCAGTCAGAGCACCAGAACATGTACCCCCGAAGAGCTACTTCACCTTGCCGTCATTCCATGGTATTTCTAAGATTTTGTCTTAGCTCCAGTTGCTCTAATACTATAGATTGAATGGCTTAACCAACAGAAGTTTATTTCTCACAGTTCTGGAGGCTGGAAGTCTGAGATCAGGGTACCAGTATGATTGGGTTCTGGAGAGGACCCTCTTTCTGGCTTGCTGAAGGGTACCTTCTGCTGTATCCTTTCATGGTGGAGAGAGGGAGCTCTCATGTCTTTTCTCACAAGGGCATTAATGCCATCATGGAGGATCTACCCTCATGACCTCATGTAAAACTAATTACCTCCCAGAGGCCCCATCTCCCAATATGAGGGAGAAACAATGGATTATCTTTTTTTTTTTTAAGATTTTCTTTATTTATTTGAGATAGAAAGAGCAAAAACATGAGTGGGGGTGGGGAGCAGAGGGAGAGGGAGAAGCAGGGAGCCCGATACAGGGCTCTCTCCCAGGATCCTGAGATCATGACCTGAGCCAAAGGCAGACACTTAACTAACTGGGCCACCCGGGCACCCAACAATGGATTATCTGTAAAATGATAATCAAAGATTAGAAGAAAAGTTATCTTAAATGGTTGAAATATTTGATGGGTTTAGAAAATAATATGTTTGTTTGTTTATTTATTTATTTATTTATTTATTTATTTATTTATTTATTTAAAAGATTTTATTTGTCAGAGGGAGAGAGAGAGAGCACAAGCAGGGGGGAGCTGCAGGCAGAGGGAGAAGCAGGCTTCCCGCTGACCAAGGAGCCAGATGTGGGACTTGACCCCAGGACCCTGGGATCATGACCTGAGCAGAAGGCAGACACTTAACTGACTGAGCCACCCAGGTGTTCCAGAAATAACAATATCATTTAAAAAAAATTGATGTTTCCTCCTGATATTTCCCCTTAGGAGAGTGTGTTAGGTTGTAAAGTAAAAAAAAAGACAAAAACCCGAAACTGGAGTCTCTGGCTTTTGTGTTTCCAAAAGGCACAGCCACACTGTGGAGATTACATTAGGTGCTCTTAGAAGCAAAAACATCTGATAGAAAAAGAAAAGATTCTCTACTCTCAAAACAAGATTAAGGATGGAAGTTTCCAGTGGAGATAGCCAAATATTCTCCCAGGCTTGAAAGAGCTTGTGGTTTTTGGTCACAGAGAGGGGGATGTATACCCCTGCTTCTGAGACAGAATCTTCAATTTTCAAACTTAGAGTTTTGGGATGTGGCAAAACTTCAAAGAGGGAATGATTGTTTGATGCAACTGGGCAGAAAGAACAGAGAGAGCCCTCATAGAGACGATTCCTGGTCCCTAAGTGCTATGGACTGAATGTTTATACTCCCCCTCCTTCCAATTCATATGCTGAGACTTAATCCACAAAATGATGGCATTTGGAGGTGCGGCCTTTGAGTGCTAGTTAAATCATAAGGGTGGAGCCCTTATGAATGGGGGGGGTGGGCTAGTGCCTTCTAAAAGAGCCCCAGAGATACTCACCATATGAGGTCCCTTCCATCTTTTGAGGACCCAGTGAAAAGTCAGCAACCTACAATCTGGAAGGGGACCTCACCAGAACTTGACCATGCTGGCACTCTGATCTCAGACTTTCAGCTTCCAGAACTGTGAGAAATAACTTTCTGTAGTTTATAAAGCCACCCAGTCTATGGTATTTTTGTTAGAGCAGCCCTGAAGTACAAAACCACTAAGATTAATATAGAAGCAATGGAGAGAACCTCTGTACCTGAATCCAAGCAGGACTGAAAATTGTCCTAAGAGTGTCATGTGTGGGCTGATGATTGGATAAGATGATGGATATCCTAGGGAATGTCTACAGAATCCTATCAATTGATGTCCAAATGTGTTCTACCCCATCCTCTGGCAGTATGTAAACACCTAGGATTTAGAGGCCCAGAAAAGTAAAAACTGGGAGCTCAAATTAGCTAAGATTAAGGTTTTTCATCCTGATGAGATCGATGTTCAAAATAGAAATTGAGTTTCAGGCAAGTAAAGAAAGTTATAGTTTTTTATATATGTCTGTGAAATTAAATTCTTAAGGAATGTGAAAAAGATGAGTGTTTATTACCATTCACATTCTTTTAATGGCATTAATAAACAATCTTGTAACTGTAAAAGGCTTCAATTTCATAGTATGCTAGCCTCTATTTCCTGTTTTAGGAGCTTTGTAAAATTTATTAATTAAATAATTTTTAAATCCTTGGTCTATTTATTCTAGTATAGGGGATAACAATGGAAGATAACTTTGCCACAAGAGAAAGGTACAATCTTACAATATTTTTGACAGAGTAATTTATCATATACATCTTAATAAATTTATGGATGCTGTGACCAAAATAAAAAAATTGTGTGAAATTGGATTTCAATTAGGATTATTAGACTGAATAACTATTTGAAAAATCATCAAAAATAAAATAATTAAAATTAATGTTAATGTAAAAATGCATTAAGAGACTCAAATGGACTCATCTGATTACTACTGAATAAAGAAATACATTAAAAAATTACATTTTTTGGGACCCTGCACTTGGCTTAATTGCCACTAAAAATACCAGCAAATCTTCTCTGAGAGCCCAGGGGCATGAAAATCTCCTGAACTTACATGTGTGATAACTCTAATACATTCTCAAGGAAAATTTGATAAAAGGAACAAAAATATTTCTCATAACAAGGTATTTACAGTGATGTAAAATCTTACAATATCAATGTTTCACAAAGGATATTTCCCAATGTCAAAATCCTCTCTGAAGATTTTTTTCATGCAGGATCATGTAGCCACTCTGTGTGTGGCTCTGACAAAGTCCGCAGCATTTCCCTCTGTTGCTGTGGTTTGCTCACATGACTGCTCTTCTGGTCACTGGGGAGTATAACTAGCTGCACATTTCTCTGCTTGTTTGGGTCACACGGTGTCTTCCCAGAGCTTATTCTTTTTTTTTTTTTTTTTAAATTTTTTTTATTTGATGCAGAGAGAGAGAGAAAGAGCGAGCACAAGCAGGGGCCGTGGCAGGCAGATTGAGAAGCAGACTACCTGCTGAGCAAGGAGCCCGATGCAGGCTCAATCCCAGGACCCTGGGATCATTACCTGAGCCGAAGGCAGTCATCTAACAACTGAGCCACCCAGGAGCCCCTTCTCAGAGCTTATTCGTTCTCACTTTCTGAGGCATCTATAATACTTTCTGAACATGGTTAGACTTTTGAACTTCACACATCAGTAGTATTTCCCCTCAATTTTTGAGAATTATCATAGTGGGATTTTTTTATTTGGCCAAGTATGTTAATAAAATGAACCAATTACTACCCATTTTTATTATAGTGGATAAATGAATGTTTTTGTAAGGGAAATAGGGAAAACATAATGGCAGAAATTAAGAATGTGGAATTAATTTAGCTTTAGGTTAAACTTATTATAGTATCTTTTTTTTTTCCCCCAGAGAAATCAATGACAACTTAATCACTGACTGGTGCTGGACCAAGGCCTGGAATGTGGGAGTCATTGCCCTAGATAATTCCCCCTTGTTATGGACAATTTCAGTGGCACCCATAATTCTAACATGGTGTCAGAACAGGGGTTGTCTTTCTCTAAGGTTTATCTTCTCTTTGTAGGGCATTCATTTATTTAACAAACACAATCCAGGTCTGTGCTTTGTGCCAGGGACATAGAGATAAAAGTCCCTCCTACTGAAACTCACAGTCTGTTAACAGATATTTTTTTAGTTGAATCCTGTTACTGACTCACGTTCCTGGAAATAGCCATGTATACTGAAAATACATAAAAGAGAAATATAATACATGTCATCTTTTAAAGTAGTAAACCTATTGCCAATATGCAGAAAAAAACCTTTCAATTCTTTCTATCTTTATTAAATTCTCATTTACATCTACTCATATTTTTGTAAATGATCTTCATTTTTATTATGATTCTTACTATAAATTCTTTGGCCCCATCACTTTTTGACTATTATTGTATTGTTTTCCTTATTCATCAAACTCTTTCACTGCCTCTGCTTTCACTTGGAACTAGTAAGATATTTTGCAGTCTTTTCATTTTTTTCTTTTCTAATTCCTTCTCTTGGTTGTACTTATTTTTATTTTTCCAGCAATTTCTCACAAATAAAAAGCTCAAGCATAATAACACAATGTCCATGACTTTGAGACATTGAGCAGGGAGCACTGCAGAAATGAGAAAGAGAGTAAGATGGGTATGAATACTGAAGTTCTTCTGATGTTAAAATTAGAGCTTGGTCAGAGTTCTATCAAGGATATATGAACTTGGAAGAAGACAAAAACACCAAACTTCAGACATATGTGTTATAATTTGATAAGTATATGCTAGATGTACCTGAAAGGCTAATATGTAATCTAGATGGGTTGTGGAGGTTTCTGGAAGCAAGTGACACTTGAGACAATTTATGACAAATGAAGAGGAGTGAGTCTGTGATGAAGATGAGTGAAGTCATTCTCACAAAGGGAAAAGCTGACACAAAGGCATGAAATGTGAGAGGATGCTGCTGCAACTCAAAGGGGGAATTACACAGTATGTGTTGTTGGGGTCTTCATAGAGATCATCTGAGTTGGGTGAACTAGATAGGCCACACACAAAGTACCGGAAATTCACAAGACCACCCTCGTTTCTGACGTCAGCGGCAACTTTGAGAGTTCCCAAGACTATCCTCAGGTTCAGTAACTCACTAGAAGGACTCATAGAACTCAGCAAAACCATTATACTCATGGTGACAGTTCATTACCACACAGGTTATGGATTAAAACAGAACAAGGGAAGATGTGCATGGCATAGGATCCAGTAGGGTTCTAGGCACAAGCTCCCAGGTATCCCTTCCCAGGGGAATTTTAAGGACAGCACTAACTATTCCCAGCAACACTGTGTGACAACATTGACAGAGTATTGGCAAGCAGGAAAGTTTAGTTGGTGCCCAGAGCTTTTATTGGGGCTTGGTCACATAAATATGTTTGACACCCACATGGCTGATCTCAGTCTCTAGCTCCTCCAGAGGTCGAGCTGACACTCTGTGGCTCAAGACTCCTCCAACATAAGGACGTTGTTAGCACAGACTTTCTGACATGGCCCATTGTTCCCAAGGAAACAAAGAAATACTCTTAATAGGCAAGACATTCCAAGGGCACAACCTGAGAGGTTAGCTCTCAGGACCTGAGGGCAAAGGCAAATTTCTCTTTGGGCAAGGTTAATATTTTATTATTTTTTTAAGATTTTATTTATTTATTTGAGAGAGAGTGCGCGAATGTGTGCCTGGGTGCGTAGGGAGGGGCAGAAGAGAAGGGAAAGGGACAAGCAGACTCTGCATGCTGAGCAGGGAGCTGGACATGGGGCTCAATCTCACAACCCTGAGATCATGACCTTGGCTGAAACCAAGAGTCAGCCGCTTAACTGACTGAGCCATCCAGGCATCCCATGGGCAAGGTTAATACTTTATTGCACATCAGAAAAATCTGAAATTCCAGCCATATTTCCTTCAGAGGAAGTCTTATATAAGACATCCCTCAATGGACCAGGGGTCAGTTCCTGACTCAAAGGCATTCATTGAGGTCCAGTGAATCTCAGCCCTAGCTGCACATTGGGTTTACTTAGGGGCACTTAATATTGCTGATTTAAGTTTGCATCCCCTGACCCCAGAGATTCTGATTTAATTTGTCTGGGCCAGATCCAGGATTGGTATGTTTTAAGTTCTCCAGGTAATTTTAATTTATGGGAACAACTACATGAAATAGCTGGGAGAATTCTGCCTAGTAAAGATATTCTCAGGAGCATGATGCTCTCTATCATAATTCTGGCAGTGGATGTACACAAAGATGCAGCTTTGGGAGAAGAAGCATAAGCAAAGAAGCTGAGTCAAGAGAATGGTTTTCAACTGGAATCGCTGAGGTATCCAGAGAGACATGCCAGTTCTCATGAGGTCTTACTCTACTACTGCTAAGTTGGTTTCTTGTATGTAACTTATCCTTAGAGTGGACATCTATCATCAGCAGTAACTTGTCTTTGTGCTGTGCAATCTGAATTAATTTACGTAATACTCTGCCTGCTGCCCCTCATCTATTGGGGCAGGTTAGTTAATCTTTTGAGTCCCAGCTACCTCACTGATAAAAAGGAGACAATAGTAGATACCCTGTAAATTGTTCTAGGATTAAATGATGGAAACCTTATTCTAGCCACAGTGCCAAATTGTTTAGTTTAACCCATAACTTAACACATAAATTAATTCATTTAATTTTTATAACAGCCCGTGAAATAAATGCCATTATAATTTTCTTTCGATAGCTGAGAAACTAGGACTTATTAAAGTTAAATAATATGTTCATGGCTTTTTCATTAATAACACTACCAGCTCATATTTTTTTGCATCCCTTACTGCTCTTGGAGCATGAGGGGAATTGATCCTGTCATTTTAGAGGGAAAAAAATTGATACCTAGGGATATCAAATGATTTAAAGTCACTTGTTGAAATGGGACTAGAACCTGAATCTATTGGCTATTGTTCAGGAGGCTTTCACTGGACCTTACTTCTGTGGAGACGGGAAAAGAAATTTATTTAATAATTTCACACATCCTCAAATTATTTGTCATAGCCACCTCGTTATAGGAAATAGTGAAAATGGCATGAATCTGAACTCGATTACAAATCTATTTTCAGGAAAATAGAGTATTCTAGTTAATCAAGTATTCCAGTTAACCAAGACTTTCTATACATGTCATATAGGATTTGTCTATTTTAAAAATCCCCTCAATATTAAAACTCTATAGGACATACTGTACTTTATGTTTGCTAATTTGTAAAACAGTTTCTTGCTATGGCTTAGAATCAGAATACCATCTCCTCAGGCATAACTGAATAAACTAGATTATTTTAGATATTATATATTAAAGTGGTAGTTTCATAAAGTTTTCACATAATAGTATTGCAAAAATGAAAACTCAGTTAATCATTCAGGAGATTACAGAATGAAAATTTGTAGAGTTTCTCTGGTTGTTCCTTTAGACACTTTTACATAAATCATAAACTCTAACTTTCACAAATAAAGTTGGTTTTATATTCATTTTACAGATAAAGAAAATACACCTCAGAGGGATTAATTCAGAGGTTCTTAAACTTTTTCAGTTCGCAGTATCCTTTGTGTCTTAGTAATTTTTCATGACATCACTCTGCCAAAAGACATACCTAAAAGTTTCCTTTATTAAATTGTTGGTCCCAACTTAGGTTCTAACAACTTAGCACCCATTTGAAAATAGAATATACATAAATTAAAACCAAAATTAATATTTTTACTTCATTCTTAAATACCCACAATTACTAGTAGGATGTGTGTGCCTGCTGGGCCCTGAACAACTTTGCAAACAGCACAGATTGCATGTTATCACTTTCATTTCCTGTTCTACATTGACTTTCAAGTGATACTAGCTTTTTATTACACCAATTGCTGAAAACCCAGCTTTGCAAAGACACGACATCATTGAAAGACATGTAGAATGATCCAATGTTGATAATGTAAACTAGCTTGAGCTAGTAGTTTGCACTATGTTGAAAAGATGTCAAGGCATCATGTTTCCCCTGAAAATGTAAACTATCCTATGGTGCCTGGGAATTACATCATCACACCAGTTTGGGATACTCAGGGTTCAGTTATTTCTCAAAATGAGATAGCTAGTAAGTGTTGAAATTAGAACTTGAACCCATGGTATGTTTGTACATTCAAAATATCTTAATAACTGATAATATTTTATTTTTTTATTGACTAAGCCTTTATCAGCAAGTCATTCAATGGAATTCTATTTAAAAACTAAGTAAATTTAAAATATTATTTGATGATGTCATTTGAAGTCATGTGTAGAAGAAATGAATGAGTCATTGATAATTCTTTGTCAACAATATAATTTTAAAAACACATTAAAACAACTATCAAAAATGGTATCATGCATGTGATTTATCTCGTTTGAATCTCTTACATTTCATTTAAACCAGGATTATTTAAACTAGGATATTAAATTTATTGTGAATTTTTCAAGTTGAATTCTCATGTGAAAATTTATAACCATAAAATTATGCATTTCAAAATAGATTTTTCTTGCAGATTTGTTGTGAGAATAAAAGCTCATGATCATAAAACTCATAAAAATGATTGTGAAACTTCAGAAATGAAAAATATTGGTGCTTTGTAAAGGAAACTGATTCCACAAATGATTTTTCCCTTCTCTCCTGTTGGAGGTACACAATTTGTGCTAGAAGAAAATTTTATAAAATAATATAGTCTGTATTCATTTACTTTTTTTTTTTTTAGAGAGCCCCGACATGGGGCTCGATCTCACAACCCTGAGATCATGACCTGAGCCAAAATCAAGAGTCTGACGCTTAACTGACTGAGGCACCCAGGTGCCCCTTCATTTAATTTTTATGCAAATATTTTAGATTGGTCTTACTTTTTTTGTTCAAATTAATTGACATCTTGACATGTAGAAATAGGAAATATAATATGCCTACTTTTTTGCTCCTTTAAGAATTTGCAGAGTCATCAATGAAAAGAAAAATTGTGTACAGTGAGAACCATTTTTAATTCTTGGCTTACAACTAATTTATATAAAAATCGAATAAAATATTTGAAAACCTTTATATTGTGTTTTTTTTTCTCTTTCCACACTTGGATATGATTTCACTGAAGATGTGCTGGTTCCAGTTACATAGCCAAGGGTGCTCAAAGTCTAAATAAATTCCCGTGGATGCATTTGTGTATGGAAGCATGAATATGTGGGATTTATAAGAGTTAAGTATTAGAGCTTGTTCTCATTTTTTACCTCAACCCTGTTTCTGAACAATAGCCTATAAAAAGTTATTTCAATCCATAAAATTCTTTCTTTCTAATATTCTCCTGTTCTGAATACCTAGGAAATTGATGTTTCTGTCTAAGCCACCTGATAACACAATTCACAAGGACTAAATTATTAAATATTAACCATATTCATTAAGAATATAGAATTCCTATATGTGAGATTATTTAGATATTAATTTATAGCTTGTTCTGAACATTAAAATACTGTACATATTTCTTTTGGGTGAAATTAGTACTGGGCTGCATGCAGTCTTCATGAAGCAAAGTATTTTGAGTTGAATCTGTCATCTCATTATGAGCAACTGGAGAATATGGAGCTGTTGGTTTGACACAGAGGTCAGTGTTGAGGTTGAGATTTTTGTCAGCAGGACATGGAAAGTGTCTGAGCAGCAGGCCCAGCTATTTCTTGTTTTGGAGTGGTTGGCAAATATCATCATTCATTTATATTTAACTTTGTTACTTGAAGTCAATCATCAGTTTTAAATATAATTCCTAATATTTGGTTATTTTTGTACCTTGCAATTCTTTTGCTTTCAAATAGACCTGATTCTGCCCCCCCTTCATTCTTTTCCTAATATATATTTCTTGACAGTGTAAATTGTTAAATTTAAAAGTAATTACGAAGGGAAGCTATAAAATCACCATCTTTGGAAATCTTTAATAGTATGGTAGATTTTTCTGGGGTTCTTTAGGTTGTAGTTTAAGGCCGGTGAATAAATCTACTAGTCTTATGGTTCTGGAATCCACTGCTATTTCAAGCAAAATGGAAAATGAATTGAAATTTAAATTCGCTGACGGTTGATACTGGTTGAGAAGACTAGACTGATGAAAAGTATAACAAAGGAATACTGTGCTTGGGATTACTTTGTTTATGTCAAATCTATCTTTTGGCATATATATTTGAAACATATTTTTTGGGGGGAAGGCGTTTCTTCTCTTTGAAGTCACTTTTATCTAGTGTTATCTTAAAGCTTATTTTTCCTAGTTTCTTCCCACTTCTCAGCCCTCTCCCCCACACCCACATTGTAGGTGGTGAATAGTTTGGAATTTTAGGTGTTGAGTAATTCTATGTTATACAGCACCTCAAATTGGTAGTACATGGAATTGGCAGTGCCCTGAATCAGTTAATTGTGCACTTCAAGTATGGAAGTCAGGAAATTGGAGGTCCAGGGAGACACAGAGGAAACTGGGCATTATAAGGGTAGAGCCACGTTTACTGCTTAAATGTCAGGTGTGCCCTGGATGGAGGAGTGAGGAAAGGAGGGACAGATGTGACAAAGATCATCTCCAAAGGCTCTGATAACCTCAGATTTTGCTTCTAATCTAAAGACTTTACTTGGAAATCTTTTCAAAGAGATTTGTATCTTCTGATGACAAATAAGTGGTCAAAAAACCAAAAAATTGACATTGTCTGCACGGAGCTTGCATTTGCTTTCCTTAGTTCTGGTATATGAAATGCTTTGGAACAACTTTTATATATTTTATTCTCTTAGTGTTTATAGCATTAATAGCTTATATTGTTAAATAAGAGTATCTTTGCCTTCTATCTTCTTGTTTTTAAGATACTTCATTTTACTTTCACTTTTCAATTTATCTTTTTGCTCTTTTTTTAAGTAAGAATTTTATGACTTTCTTATAATTTAGTTTTACCTAACGATATTAAATTTTGAGCCATTGGTTTTGTCTTAACATTTTTAAAAAATTAGGACAATTTTAAAAAGTAGTTTTAGGTTCACAGGAAAATTCCTGTACAGAAGACAGGCAGATAGCCTGGGGGCAGAAGGCATGATCTGAGGATCTCCTGGGATGCACTGGGAAAATGGTTCCCCCTTCTAGGAGCACATCTGAGAGAGGTGGCATTGCCTCTCTGGGGACAAAGGAGAGGGTGGGTGCCATTTCCCTCCTCTGCCCCTCAGCATAGGCACAGAGACACCTGCTGAGGGTTCCTAACCTGGACACTGGATCTTTACTGTGCTTTACACCAAATCCCATGCTTCTGTGGTTTTTTTGCCCATTCTGGGTCAAACCTTCATCAATCCCAGTGCCACAAGACCCTCCCCCAGAAGATGGGCACAGGTCCCTGCCACACCAGGTTACTAAAGTTTGTAGTTTCAAAACTCAGCCGGCCTGACTGGTATAGAGCCCAAAGTGCACTGCTTTGCTCCAGGCAGGCAAGCAACTTGGACACAGTGTGAAGGCGGTGATCTGAAGGACACCTGGGATGCATGAAGGAAACTGTTCACTCTTTTGTGTTTCCCTGAAAGCAGCAGGCGTGAACTCCCCTCTCTGGGGATGAAGGGGCCGACTGGTCCCATTTCCCTCCTCTGTCCCTCAGCATAAACTAACTTCAGTAAATAGCACAGTGCCAACACTGGTGGGCTAAACTGTTTACACCAAGCCCTGCCATCCTGCACTCTGCTGGTACTGCATTTCTTGGGCAAGTGTGCCTGAGAACCAAAGCAGCAGGCCTTTCCCCCAGAAGACCAGTACAAAGTCCTGCTTGAACCACATCTACTGACCATAGAGTTCTTCAAAGCTTCAGCTCTAGTGGAAATAACATCAGGTCTCTTTTAACAAGCAGACCAGAGCACACCTAGTTTAAACTCACCAAACTCTGGCCTGGATCCAAATATTTCCCACTGCAGGCAAGGAGAAACTCTGCAGAGGACTGACCTGAGGGACAGAGCCAAAACACAGCAGTAGAGTATATGCAGCATAAACCAGAGGTATTTCCTGAAGCCCTGGAAGGTATATGACTTTTACTTCATATAGCCATTACTCTCAGGAGCAGGAAACATAACAAGTTTTCCTAAAACACAGAAGAAAACAGAGATATAGACAAAAAGCCAAAATGGAGGAATTCATTTCAAAAGAAAGAACAAGAAAAGTTCATGGCCACAGATCTAATTGAAACAGATATAAGTAATATGCCTGATCCAGAATTTAAAGCAATAATCATAAAGATACTATCTGGGCTTGAGAAAAACATAGAAGACACCAGGGAGTTCCCCACTGCAGAGATAAAGGAGCTAAGAACTATTCAGGGCAAAATGAAAAATGCAGTAACTGAGATTTGAAACCAATTGGATGTAATGACCATAAAGATGGAAGAAGCAGAGAAACAAATAAGTGATATAGGATAAATTACGGAAAATAGTGAAGCTGTACAAAAGAGGGAAAGAAAATCTTGGATCATGAAAGTAGACTTAGAGAAGTCAGCGAGTCCATAAAGCATAATAACATTCATATTATAGGAGTCCCAGAAGAGGAGAGAGAAAAGGGGGCAGAGGGTTTACTAAAGGAAATTATAGTTGAAAACTTCCCTAATCTGTGGAAGGAAACAGACATCCAAATCCAGGAGATACAGAGAACCATCAAAATCAACAAAAACAGGCTAATACCAAGACATAGCATAGTTAAATTTGCAAAAAATAGAGATTAAAAATGAAGGGGCGGAAATCGGAGGGGGATTTGAACCATGAGAGACTGTGGACTCTGAGAAACAAACTGATGGTTCTAGAGGGGTGGGGGGTGGGGGAATGGGTTAGCCTGGTGTTGGGTGTTAAAGAGGGCATGTATTGAATGGAGCACTGGGTGTTATATGTAAACAACGAATCATGGAACACTACATAAAAAAAAAAAAAAATCCTAAAAGCAACAAGACAAATGAAGTCCCTAATCTACAAGGGAAGTCAAATGAGGGTAACAGCAGATTTTTCCACAGAAACTTCATTGGCAAGAAGAAAGTGGCATGATATATTGAATGTGCTGAATGGGAAAAATATGCAGCCAAGAATACTCTATCCAGCCAGGCTATCATTCAGAATAGAAAGAGAGATAAAGTGTTCCCCAGGCAAACAAAAACTAAAGGAGCTTGGGACCACTAAGCCAGACCTGCAAGAAATATTAAAGAGGACTGTTTGAATGGAAAGGAAAGACCCAAAGCAACAAAGCCTAAAAAGGAACAGAGAGAATCTCCAGAAATGACAAAACAATTAATAAAATGGCACTAAAATCATATCAATAATTACTCTGAATGTAAATGGACTAATGGCTCCAGTCAAAAGACATAAGGGGCCAGAATAGATAAAAAACAAGACTCATCTATAAGTTGCCTACAAGAGACTCATTTTAGACCTAAAGTCATCTGCAGACTGAAAGTGAGGGATGGAGAAATATTTACCATGCAAATGGACATCAAAAGAAAGTGAGTAGCCATACTTATTTCAGACAAACTAGATTTTAAACCAAAGACTGTAACAAGAGATGAAGAAGGGCACTACATCATAACAAAGGGGTCTATCCAACAATAAGATATAACAATTGTAAATACTTATGCTCCCAACTTGGGAGCACCCAAATATATAAAACAATTAATAACAAACATAAAGGAACTCATTGATAATAATACAATAATAGTAGGGGACTTCAGCACCCCACTTACAGCAATGGACAGATCATCTAAGCAGAAAATTAACAAGGAAACAATGTCTTTGAATGACACACTCAACCAGATGGACTTAGCAGATATATTCAGAACCTTTCAGCCTAAAGCAGCAGAATACTTAATTCTTTTCCAGTGCACATGGGACATTCTCCAGAATAGATCACATACTAGGTCACAAATGAGGCCTCAAAAAGTACAAAAAGATTGAGATCATAACCATGCGTGTTTTCTGACCACAACACTATGAAACTTGAAGTCAACCATAAGAAAAAATTTGGAAAGCACAAATACATGGAGGATAAAGAATATCCTACTAAAGAATGAATGAACCAACTAGGAAATTAAAGAAGAAACAAAAATACATGGAAACAAATGAAAATGAAAACATGATGGTCCAAAACCTTTGGGATGCAGCAAACACAGTCATAAGAGGGAATTATATACAATAAAGGCCTACCTCAAGAAGAGAGAAAAATCTCAATTATACAACCTAACATTACACGTAAAGGAGCTAAAAAAAGGAACAACAAACAAAGCCTAAAGCCAGCAGAAGAAGGGAAATAATACAGATTAAAGCAGAAATAAATGATACAGAAACAACAACAACAAGAAAACCCCAGTAGAACAGATCAATGAAAACAGGAGCTGGTTCTTTGAAAAAATTAATAAAATTGATAACCCCCTAGCCAGACTTATCAAAAAGAAAAGAGAAAGGACCCAAGTAAATAAAATCACAAATGAGAGGGGAGAAATCACAACCAACACCACAGAAATACAAACAATTATAAGAGAATATTATGAAAATTATATGTCAACAAATTGGGCAATCTGGAAGAAATGGATAAATTCCTAGAAACAAATAAGCTACCAAAACTGAAACAAAGAAATAGAACACTTAAACAGACCAATAACCGGAAAAGAAATTGAATCAGTAATAAAAAATTTCCCAACAAGCAAAAGTCCAGGGCCAGATGGCTTCACAGGTGAAATTCTACCAAACATTTAAAGAAGAGTTAATACTCACTGTTCTCCAACTATTCAAAAAAATAGAAATGGAAGGAAAACTTCCAAATTCATTCTATGAGGCCAGCACTACCCTGATACCAAAACCAGACAAAGACTCCACTATAAAAGAAAACTACAAGCCAATATCCTGATGGACATGGATGCAAAAATTCTCAAGAAAATACTAGCAAATCGAATCCAACAGCACATTAAAAGAATCATTCACCAGAATCAAGTGGGATTTATTTCTGGGCTGCAAGAGTGTTTCAATATTTGCAAATTAATCAATGTGATAAACTACATTAACAAAAGAAAGGATAAGAACCATATGATCCTTTCAATAGGTACAGAAAAAGCATTTGACAAAATACAACATCCTTTCTTGATAAAAACCCTCAACAAAGTAGATACAAAGGGAACATTCCTCAACATCAGAAAGGCCACATACAAAAAACCCACAGCTAATATCATCCTAAATTGGGAAAAACTGAGAGCTTTCCCCCTACAGTCAGGAACAAGACAAGGATGTCTGCTCTCACCACTTATTTAACATAGTACTGGAAGTCCTAGCCTCAGCCATCAGACAATAAAAAGAAATAAATAAAAAGCTTCCAAATCAGCAAGGAGGAAGTTAAATTTTCACTATGTGCAGATGACATGACACTCTATGTAGAAAACCCAAAAGACTCAGCCAAAAAATTGCTAGAACTGATACCTGAATTTAGTAAAGTTGCAGGATATGAAATCAATGTACAGAAATCTGTTGCATTTCTATATATCAATAATGAAGCAGTCAAAAGAGAAATCAAGAAATTGACCCCATTTAAAATTGCACCAAAACCCATAAGATACCTAGGAATAAACCTAACCAAAGAAAAAATCTGTACTCTGAAAACTATAAAACACTTATGAAAGAAATTGAAGATGAGACAAAGAAGTGGAAAAACATTCCAGGCTCATGGATTGGAAGAAAAAATATTGTTAAAATGTTTGTACTACCCAAAGCAATCTACACATTTAATGCAATCCTTATCAAAATACCACCAGCATTTTTCACAGAACTAGAATAAACAATCTTAAAATTTGTATGGAACCATGAAGACCCTGAATAGCCAAAGCAATCCTGCAAAGGCGAAGGAAAGCAAAGCTGGAGGCATCACAATTCTGGACTTCAAGTTATATTACAAAGCTGTAGTCACCAAGACGGTATGGTACTGGCACAAAACCAGACACATGGATCAATGGAACAGAATAGAAAATGCAGAAATGGACCCACAACTATATGGTTAACTAATCTTTGACAAAGCAGGAAAGAATATCCAATGGAAAAAAGACAGTCTCTTCAATAAATGATGTTGGGAAAACTGGACAGCAACATGCAAAAGAAAGAAACTGGGCTACTTTCTTATACCATACACAAAAATAAACTCAAAATGGATTAAGGACCTAAATGTGGGACCTGAAACCATAAAAGTCCTGGAAGAGAACACAGGCAGGAACTTCACTGGCATTAGCTGTAACAACATCTTTCTAGATATGTCTCCTGAGGCAAGGGAAACAAAAATAAACTATTGGGACTTCATCAAGATAAAAAGCTTCTGCATGGTGAAGGAAATAATCAACAAAACTAAAAGGCAACTTCAGAATGGGAGAAGGTATTGCAAATGACATCTCTGATAAAGGGTTAGTATCCAAAATATATAAAGAACTTATCAAACTCAACACCCAAAAACCAAATAATCCAGTTAAAAAATGGGCAGAAGACATGAATAGACATTTTTCCAAAGAAGACATCCTGATGGCTAACACACATGAAAAGATGCTCAATATCACTCATCATCAGGGAAATACAAATCAAAACCACAATGAGATATCACCTCACACCAGTCAGAATGACTAAAATTAACAACACATGAAACAACAGGTGTTGGTGAGGATGTGGAGAAAGGGGAACTTTCTTACATTGTTGGTGGGAATGTACACTGGTGCAGCCATTCTGGAAAACAGTATGGAGGTTCCTCAAAAAGTTAAAAATAGAACTACCTTATGATCCAGCAATTGCACTATTAGGTATTTACCCAAAGGATACAAAAATACTGATTTGAAGGGATACATGCATCCTGATATTTGTAGCAGCATTATCAATAATAGCCCAATTATGGAAAGAGCCCAAATGTCCATCGGTGGATGAATGAGAAAGATGTGGTATGTATACACAATGGAATATTACTCAGCCATAAAAAATAACGAAATCTTGTCATTTGCAGCAATGTGGATAGAGCTAGAGGGTATTATGCTAAGCGAAATAAGTCAGTCAGAGAAAGACAAATACCATATGATTTCACTCATATGTGGGATTTAAGAAACCAAACAGATGAACATAGGAGAAAAAAAAAGAGGGAGGCAAACCAAGAAACAGACTCTTAACTCTAGAGAACAAACAGGCTTGCTGAGGAGGCGGGGGAGGTTGGGTTAAATGGGTGATGGGGATTAAGGAGGGCACTTGGATGAGCACTGGGAGTTGTATGGAAGTGACGAATCGCTAAATTCTACACCTGAAACTAATATTCCACTGTATGTTAACTAACTGTAATTTAAATAAAAACTTGAAACTACAAAAAAAGAATTGATAGGCTGGGATTCATTAAAATTAAAAATTTCTGCTCTGTGAAAGTAAATATCAAGGGAATGAAGAGACAAGCTACAGGCTGCATGGAAATATTTGCAAAAGACTTATCTGATAAAAGACTGCTAGTCGAAATATACAAAGAACACTTAAGACTCAACAATAAGAAAACAAGCAATCATATTAAAAAATAGGCTAAAGACTTTAACAAACACCTCACCAAAGAAGATATACAGATGGTGAATAAGCATATGAAAATATGGTCCACATCATATGTCATCAGGAAAATGCAAATCAAAACAACAAGATACCATTACACACCTATTAGAATGTCCAGAATCCAGAATGCTGGCCGCAATAAATGCTACTGACGATGTGGAAAAACAGGAACTCTCATATATTGCTAGTGAGAATGCAAAATGGTACAGACACTTTGGAGGACAGTTTGGTGGTTTCTTACAAAATTAAACAAACTTTTGCCATATGATCCAGCAATCCCACTCTTTGGTATTTATCCAAGGGAGTTGAAAAATTATGTTCACACAAAAACTATACATGGATGTTTATAGCAACTTTATTCATAATTGCTAAAACTTGGAAGCAACCAAGATGTCCTTCAGTAGGTGAATGGATAAATAACTGTGATACATCCAGACTTGGGAATATTATTCAGTTCTCCAAGCAATTGAGCTATAAAGCTATGAAAACACATGGAGGAAACTTACATGCATATTACTAAGTGCAAGAAACCAGTCTGAAAAAGCTGCATACTATATGATTGCAACTATATGATATTCTGGAAAAAGCAAAACTATGGAGACAATAAAAAGACCAGTGGTTGCCAGGTGTTAAGGGAGTGGAAGGGATGAATAGGTAGAGCACAAAGGATTTCTAGGGCAGTGAAAATACTCAGTATGATACTCTAATGTTGGAAGCATGTCGTTATACATTTGTCCAAATCCACAGAATGTACAACACCATGTGTGAATCCTAATGTAAACTATGGGCTCTGGGTGAGAATGATATTCAGTGTAGATCCATCAAATGTAACAAACATACCACTCTGATAGGGGTTGTTGATAATAGGGAAGGCTATGCATGTGTGGGAACAAGTGGTAAATAGGAAATTTCTGTATCTTCCCCCCGCCAGTCTTCTGTGAACCTAAAGCTGCTCTAAAAAATTAAGTTAAAAAAACTTGGTTTTTGAAGACCTACACCTTCTCTCATTGATTCTTTCTTCCTTAACGTCCCCCTGTGTTCTCCATATTCTTGAGTTGAGCAAATGATTACTTTTGTCATTTTAGGTGGTTCCTCATAGGAAATGCCTTTTTTCTTTTCACTGAATATAACTTTGTCTTCTCTGATAATTATAATGATTGATAGCATGTTTAAAATAAAAATCATTCAGTTAGTATTCTGGGAAACTTTCAAGAATTAGCAAATTTCCTCTTGAAATTTCTTGGGTAATATCTTAAATTTGCTATTGCTAGTTTAGTAATGGCTCGAAAAGCTGATAACACTTTGAAATAATTAGACCAGTTATCCAAACACTGCTACATGTAAGTGGGATATCTATTTTAATGCATTGACACCATAGGTTAACCAAAAAGTATTCCAAATAAAAAATTAAGATAAAATTTGCTTATATTTCATTATAATTTTCAAATATGAATTTTAAATTTTTATTCTGTAGTATTCTTGCAAATTCTCCACAATTTATAGGCACTTTATGTATAGTTCTGGTCATGTATTATTTAGGAAAAATGTATAAAATATTTTATTTATGAAAACTATATTTTTAGGAATAATATGTAATTTATATTAGAATATATCTATTTATAAAACTTTATAAAACTGGTTTACTTTTTTTTTTAGAAACTGTTTATTTTCTATCAACCTTATTTCCATTTTGTTTGCTTTGTGGAAGAGCAGCTTAAGACTACTCAGTGGTTGTTCCTGCCCATTCAGTGGCCTGAGCAGTGGAAGCTGCAGACCAGTCTTCAGTGGCCGGCTGGGCACTCCAGTCTTCAGTAGGGAACTGCTGAATAGGCACTGAGGGCACCTGTATGCCTTCAGACCAGTCTGCAACTTCAGGTTGAGAAGCAGTGAATTCAGGAGCTGGAGCAGTCCATTCACCCTGAAATTCCTCCTTGGTCACAGCCTGTTCAGCAGAGACCTGCTCTTCCTTTTCAAGCTCTTTAGGATCTCTGTAGAAGTAGAGATCAGGCATGACCTCCCATGCGTGTTCATGGGAAATGGTGCCAGGTATGTGCAGAACTTCCCTGGCCAGCCTCCACCACATCAGACCCACTGAGTGAGCTCCCTTGTTGTTGAAAGGGATGGCAGTGTCCACATAGTGCAGAGGAGAGTCGGTGTTAGACAGAGCAATGGTAGGCAGGTTAACATAAGATGTCTCTGTAAGAGCCTGGTGGTCAGCCCTGGGATCAGTAACCACCAAAAGTCTCAGCTCTTGGAAGGCTGCCTGGATCTGGTTAGTGAAGGTTCTAAGAGTGAAGCGGCCAGCAATGGCAGTGGCCCCAGCAGCAGCACCAAACTTCAGTATTCCCAGACGATATGACACTGACATCAGCTGGGTTTTCAATGGCAACCATAGCATGAGCCTCCAGCAGAAGCTTCTCCCAAGTTCTCTTCAGATTTATGATGTGGATACCATCACTTTTCCTTTTGTAGATGTACTGTTCCATTTGGAAGTCAAGGCTGGTGCCACCTAAGTGGGTTCCTGCTGCAAGGAATTTGAGGACATCTTCCTCCTTCATGCACGACATCAAGGGCTCCAGACATTGTGAAAATTTCCCTTTATGCTATGATGGGAACGCAAAACAATGCCACATGGACCCTTCCCTGGGTAGCATGGAAAGGGAAAACTGGTTTACTTTTAACTCAATGAATATTATGTGTTTTCAAATATTTCAGAATGAAATGGGGATGTAGATATCACTCTGTAAAATTATAGAGGTTTAAATTTCTGCAGTTTTATTTTTTAATTTATTTTTTAAAAAGATTTTATTTATTTACTTAAGAGAGGGAGAGAGAGAGCAGGATAACATAGGAGCAGGGGGAGGGGCAGAGGGAGAAGCAGACTCCCCACTGAGCAGGGAGATCCATGCAGGGCTTGATCCCAAGACCCAGAGATCTTGACCTGAACCAAAGGCAGATGCTTAATCGACTGAGCCACCCCGGTACCTCTAAATTGCTGCAGTTTAAAATATTATTAATATTCTGTCTCTTTCTTGGTATAGAATTTACATTTTTGGATAATGTTAACCTGAGTTTTGTCTTTAAAACTGAAGGCCACATCTTGTTGAACAAAATAAACCTTCAGCGACTTGCTTCATACAGACAATTAACCTTCTATTTTGCTACTCTTGCAGTTTGCATTTTACTTGAGTCCCTTACCTGCATTCGATAACTATTAATAAACGTCAACTCACCCTTCGTATCCTACCTTCCTCTGGTTACCAGTGTGGTCATAGTTAATACCATTTTCATGGGGTGAGTATCAGCCAACTCAATGATAAATTCTTAAACAAATACTGACAGGAAAGGTAAAAGAACTTCTAGAAGCAAGAAAAGACACGGTATACCTCAGTTACAGCCATGGGTATGGTTAATCTTTTAGCCTCCCCATCATGTCTTTTTTTTTTTTTTTTTTAGCATAACATCATGTCAGCATCTTCAATAGGTCTAATGGGTTATCTTGTATTCTTTATCAATTTCTTGACAAAATTGGCTCCAACTTCTAATCCAGTGTCCTTTTTTATAGCTTCAGTTTCATGAAAGCCAGTTACTACTGGCTTGAGTTCTAGATGTTATTTTATCCTCTTTGTCTATTGTACTATTTATCTTCTGCCTATATTAATTCTTTTCCCATACTATGTTGTCCAATTATTCTGTCTCTCAATTACCACCATTGCCCAATTTTATTCTGCTTCCAAATTATCATCAACATGGTCTCTAGAAATTTTTTATTGGATATTTAGGACAAAAAAGTTTATATCACGGAACAGCATACCATTTAAAATCAGATTATAGATATTTATATCTGTTAGATTATCCTCCATGACAAATCACCTCACTGCTTTAAGGCAACAATCATTTTATGATTGCTCCTGAGTCTATGGGTTGACCATGTAGTTCTACAACCACCTGTGGGTTGGGTGTTCTAGGACAGCCTTTCTCATCTATTGGGCAGTTGATGTTGGCTATTGGCTGTGGTAATGGGGATGATTGGACCATGTGCCTTTTATCATCCAGCAGACTAACCTTGGCTTTTAACATGATAGCAGCAACAGAATTCTGAAAAGTAGCAAGACATAAGCCTTTAATAAACACTTTCCAAATTTCTGCTTATGTCAGATTTGCCATTGACCAAAGCAAGACACATGGCCAAGCCCAGAATCAGTGTGGGAGGGGAATACTCAAAGGCAAGGAAACAGAAAGGAGGATTATTAAGCCAATTTCTAAACAACCTATGAAACATTGTTTAATTTCTATATCTTTTTTTAATTGGTCATCTTTCCTCATAGGGCACATGTATTCCATTGCATTGCTGGGCTAACTTCTCTTTCTATGACCTCTTCTCTTTCCACCCTGTCTCAGCAACTCAATCTTGCCCATTCCCTGTTTCTTTATATTATGCAAGGTGCTTTATCTCTTTTTAAACTCTTCCTATGTCATCTATTTTAATTATTTTATTTTATTTTAATTCCAGTAGAGTTAACATACAATATTATATTAGCTTCAGGTGCACAATATAGTGATCTTTCTATGTCATCTAAATCTGACTTCCAAAGAACCTAATTTTTGTAAACAAACTTACTGATGACATATGTTTATTAATAATGATAATAAATGATAAGAGTTCAGTAGACACTCAAATCTTTTTCTCACAGCTAAGCAAATATGAAGATGAAAATGTGAATTCTCACAAAATAGTCATTGTATGACTTTTATGTACTCAGTGTTTAAATAGGGCTTAAAATTTATGAACTTATACTAATTCTGGAGGCCCACTAAGGGTTCTCTATTGATGAAAATTTTATAGCACGTTTGGAAAAAAATCTTTCAGAAAATGGATATTCCAAAACAGAAGCAAAACAACTGTTTGATGACGATGCGAGAAAGCATGAACATTTTGAAATAGTGTTAATTATTATTATTTTTAAAACAAACTCTATAAAAGTATCCAATTTTATTTTAAAAACTTAAGAGAACTCTGCTGCAGAGTTTTCAAATCTAATTTCCAGTGATGGCAACTCTAAAATCTGAAAAATTTTACTTAATGACTTATTTTATTTGTAGATGTGAAGAAGGGTTGTATACCCAGATCAGGCTCACTTCCCTGACATACTGAAGTAGCAACCTGAAGATCTGGGTGTAGAATATGAAGTTTCACTTTATGATTCCTATACAGGGAGTAGAGTCTAGTGATCTGATATATGTAGCTATTCAGCAATATAATCAGATAAAAATATTTGTATCAATAACAAGTACAACTGAACCTCTCTGATACCCATAGCACTGAGATATGCTTTAGTAGGATTATCTGATAAAATAAGGGACTATCCATTTTAATTTGAATTTCAGATAAACAACAAATAATTTTTTAGTCTAAATATGTCCTAAATATTGGGTTGGAGATATCTATCTTTCTATGCTAAAAAATTATTCATCTGAAATTCAAATTTAGGGGGATTCCTTATATTTTTTTTAAAGATTTATTTATTTGAGAGACAGTGAGAGAGTGCACACTCGAGTGGTGGGAAAGGCAGAGGGAGAGAATCTTTAAGCAGCCCCTTCGCTGAGTGGGGACCCCATTGTGGGGTTCAATCTCACAACCCATGGACCCATGAGATCACAGCCTGAGCTGAAACCAAGAGTCAGAGGCTCAACCAACTGAGCCACTTAGGCTCCCTGGGGAATTCCATATTTTTACTTGTTATTTCTGTCAACCCTATCAGCTTAGAACAATATGAAGCTGAAAAGCCAGGAAATAGACATAAAAAGTAATAACGTAAGGAAACATATTGTAGCAGTTTAAAAACATATATCCACCAATTATTTGGCGCTCCGCTGAGAGGGGGAGTGTATGTCCCTTCCCTTGAATCTGATTAGATTTCGGATTTGCTCATAACCAAGAGAATGCAGAGGAAATGCTGCTGTATACCTACAGAAGCTGGGACATGAAATTCACCGTAGTTTCTGCCTTGCTTACTATTAAAGCAGGGAGCCTCCAGACAGAAGACCACTGCTACCCTTAGGCCATCATACTGTGAGGAAGCCTAGCCCACATGGAGAGGCTCAAATAGGTGCTTCAGTTGACAGCCCCTGCTTAAGTCCCACTGAGGTAGCAACTTAGAGCCAGTAGCAACCATCAGACATGTGAGTGAAATCACCTCCAGATGATTGTAACCCCCAGCCATTAAGAAACTCGCTGCTGAAAGGCTGATGTTGTAGAACAGAGATAAGCCATTCCCACTGTGTGGTATCTGAATTCTTGACTTTCATAGTCCTAGACCATAATAAAGTGGTTGTTTTAAGCCACTAAGTTTTGGGGTAATTTTTTTGTTGTTGTGTAGTAATAGTAAGTATAATACACATATTAAGAACAAAGTGAGTGTTTAACATAATGTGTGCTATAGGAGTTTAGGAGGAGGAAGCAGTCACCAAAAGTTTGGATAGGGTGGGGCTCTCCTTCCTGGCCCCTCCCCCCCCCACTTTAAAGGCAGAGCCTGACAGGCAATAAAGGACATGGACAATGAAAAAGGAAAAGTGTGAAAGCAGAGTTAATGGCAAAGATCCTTGTTCTTTTTTCTTTAAAATTCTTTTCTTAGAATAATTGCAATTAAAAATAAACCAGCTTACAAAGCCCTGGAAAAACAGAGTAAGAGCTGAATGGAGAAGAAATAAATTAAACTCCCATCTTAATTTCTGGGCTATGCTTCTGGGCATTTAAAGATGAAGCTATTGTGGTTGTTCATACATAGTACTTAATGGTCTTTAGGGAGACTGATAAACTGAGAAACAGCTGCAATAATTTTGGATTGGTGATCCACCAGGATAACTTAGTTACTTAAATTTCATATTTCTTTAAAATTCTGAGACAAGGGCATTCTAAAATGTTTTCTTAAAAGAACAGAAAAGTTTCCAGGGAGAACAAAGCAATTTGGTGAAAGGAGACTTTTCTTTATGCCTTAATGCTTTTGGAGAGGTCTACAAACTGCCAAACAACCAAAGATAAAAGCAAAAGAGAATATTTGGCCTTTATTTTGTGAAAGGATTTTTTGAGAGGAGCCATGTGTGGGTATTGTAGGGAAAGACATTGATGGTTGAGTCTTTTTCCTTGAGGACTTCACAATGGCAGCAGATGTTTACACTGTAAAGGATGTTTGTACATTACTCAAAATAAAGCTAAAACCTAGAGTATCTATTTACATATACAACACTAGAGTCTTTATTTTAGAAGGGCTGGCAGAAACAGCTTCCCTCCTCTCCTTCCTGTATTCTTTCCTCTCTTCCCTTCCCTTGCACCTCTCTGGACCTTCCCAGGACCTTTCAGTACCTGCAGTGAAAACACCCATGCCCAAAGCCAGGTGTTCACTTTCTTTGAACTTCCATAGCTGCCAAATCCCAAGGTGGGAAAGAATGCAGATGACTTGATTAGACTTTTGTCTTAGAGAGTTAAGTAACACCCCTTACATATTGTCAGTAAGAAGACTAAATGTTTAAGAAGATGAATGTTCAGTATGATATGCATTCTTGTATATAAATACACAAGAAGTGATCCTATAAAAAATGTAAGTTTTTTTTTTAGAAATTAATTTTGGAAATCTGTTTGGGGTCCATTTAATATCTGGTTTATATATGACTAAGAAAAGTCATGCCATGTAGAAACCAAATCTTAGATTAGTCAAAAAGAATTTGAGGAATGCTTTAATAGAGCTTTAGTTTGCAACTAGGACGATTCTTAAAATATACTGAAAGAAGGAAGCCAGCTGCTAACACAAAGGAGTACTACTCAATAGTCACTGTGTAGGAGTTGTTATGAGGGCTAGAAAGGAGACAGTACAGATATTCAACAATTGCTTAAATCTTTACCAAGAAATACTTTGGGGAACGTGCCATACTTAAACTCTATCTAGAGGTGATCCACATTTTAGGTTTAGAGAGTTATAAACTGATGGTATTCTCTGAATAATTTGGTAACCTAGGAATGAATAAATTATTTGGGTCAGATTTAATGTACATAAGTTTTGAAAGTAAATGAAAAATGAATTTAAGACTAGGTTTTTTAAGAAATATAAGCTCACTTTGGAAATAAATCATAGCATAACCTTTGAAAAGAATAACCTCCCTTACTATTTTCACAGATACTTTTTTTTTAAGATTTTATTTATTTTTGACAGAGAGAGAGGGTGTACAAGCAGAGGAAGCAGCAGGCGGAGCTCGATCCCAGGACCCTGGGAACATGACCTGAGCAGAAGGCAGACGCTTAACCATCTGAGCCACCCAGGTGCCCCTATTTTCACAGATACTTTTATTTGTAAGCTGAGAAGACTCTATGGTTACACTATATTCATAGATTCGACGATGCTTTGATAAGTTTAATTTTTTGAAGATTTTATTTATTTATTTAGAGGGCATACACATGCAGGGTGAGAGGGAGAGAGAGAATCTCAAGCAGACTCTGCACCGAGCACAGAATCTGATACAAGGCTCTATCTCATGATCTGAAACCATGACCTGAGCCAAAATCAAGAGTTGGATGCTTAACTGACTGAGGCACCCAGGCGCCCCAAGCTTAACTTTTAATAAACAGATAAAAATAAGCAACAAAGGGGACAAGAGAAGGGTAGTTTTGGGTAGAAAAAGCAATTCTCATGCAGTTTCATTTGAAGTTACACAAACACTTGAAAGCACACAGAGAAATACTCAAATTTGCAGATGCCACTAGCTTTTCTGAGTAAAGACTCATCTACCTATTCAGCTCTCAAAAAACTTTTATTGGGTACTTAACATATTCCAGGCATTGTATTAGATAACAGAGATGAAAGGATGAGGGTGATGCAGCCCTTGTCTCAAAGGGCACAATCCAAACGGTGGAGACAAATTAGGTAAATATATAACCCCATCTAATATAACATCCAAGAGATCTGCAAAAATGAATTAGTCACTCTATATAATTATATATCTTTTTAGTATAAGATGCTGCTTGGCAGAAACTCTAAAGTAGTTTTCAAACCCAACACGGATTCTCTCCCACGAGTCTGACTCATCAGGAGAGATTATTCTGTCCTGTGTTAAGTGGAACCACATCATGCTATCTTGGAGCCCAAATTCCTTGAGTACATAGTTGATAAAACAGTACCACAATGGGCATTCTATTTGATCTCTGCCAATCCTTCCCATTTTTCTGGTCTTGCTATAATGCTCTTCTGTTCACATTCCTGAGATGAGTAATATCTGCTTTCTGATCTTTTAGTAATGAAAGGAGTTTAACCATAACTGGATTCGAGTGCACACTTGGCCAGTTTAATCCCTAGGTTTGATTCCAAGTTCCACCAGCCGGTGGTAGGGGAGTCAAACAGAGTTAACCTGTTGATGACTGTTTTGGGTTGAGACAGCTAGCATTGTGATACTTCTGAGTAAATAACACCTTCTATGTTTATAACAACACCTGTAGATATTGTTCCCACTTACTTTATTTTACTTGTAAAATCTGTGTATTTTTTTGAGTCACATTTTTAGTTTCCTAGAATTTTAAGCATTAGCTTTATTATTATTATTTAAAGATTTTATTTATTTATTTGACAGAGAGATAGAAAGCACAAGTAGGCAGAGAGGCAGGCAGAGGGAGAGGGAGACCGATCGGGCTGGGAGCCCGATGCGGACTCGATCCCAGGACCCTGGGATCATGACCTGAGCTGAAGGCAGACACTTAACCAACTGAGCCACCCAGTTGCTCATATATATATATTATTATTATAATAATAATAGCGTTATTATTATTCTTAAAAAATACTGTTTGTGAATGTGTACATGTGTGATTTGCCTTAAAGCTTACCTAAAGTAAATACAGTCTTTATATCCAAGAAGAGTATAACTCAAAGGACTGAAAGCACAATTCATGTGTGCTAATATTAATATCCAGGAAGATCTTTTTCTAGAATAAACAAATCTGAGAATGTTAGTTATCCATTTCCTATTTCATTTCTTATTCTGCAAATGAACCAAAAGGGACAGGGATTTATTGACCATTGTGATCTGCACATCCTTGGAGACATTCAACTGCTTTTGGCCTCCATCACCCCAGGATCCCTTTAGCATCCTCTTTGACACGGAAACAAGTGAACAAACATCAAACACCTATGTGTTTTTTTTTTCCCGTTCTTTTTTTATACAAGTCCCTGCGTGTACAAGTTTAAGAGTAAAGAAAACAAAGGTTAATTAGAAGTAGAATATCAAGCTAATTTCCCTTAACTGGCAAACCTTCTGCACATGTATGGGCCTGTAACTACATTTGTTTTTAAAAGATTGATTTATTTATTTGAGGGAGATCCAGTGAGAGAGAGCACGAATGGGGGTTGGGGGGCTGGTGGGGGGGAGAAGCATTGGGCTCCCTACTTAGTGGGCAGTCTGTTTCTCCCTCTCCTTCTGCCTCTGCCCCCACTTACGCTTGCTTGCTCTCTCTCTCATATAAACAAATAAAATTTAAAAAAATAAAAATTTAATGTTAGGAAATAAAGTTAGCTTGCCTTTACTTACTGCCATCAGTCTATTTGATACATGGACTATTTGGCATTAGGCATGTAGTGTTAACTTGAAGTCTGAAAAAATATTTCCTTTTTGAACTCTAATGATGTGTCATCATAAATTATGTTGTTGAAAAATCATTTGACAGAAAGATAGAGATGGCTTTTGGATCTTCCCAAACCCCCACATAGAAATAACCCAGCAACTAGACGGCAAAACCAAAAATATTCATGGCAACATTTATAATAAAACTAGGTGGGATGATAGTCTCTTGAATTCCAAAAGTAGAAGTAGGTACAAACCACCAAGAGCAACCGTACAAAAGATACTGTCTTATGTTCAGGAGAAAGCAGAGAAAAACAACGGTGAGTCTGAAGGACCTGAGAACAGGAGATCCTAAAATAACCAATTAATATCCACTGGAAAATATAGCAGCAGCAATCTGAGAACCACAGATGATACTGGGAATGGGTTTTGCCCACTGTCAAGAGTGCTGGGGGGATGCCTGGGTGGCTCAGTCAGTTAAGTGTCTGCCTTCTGCTCAGGTCATGATCCCAGGGTCCTGGATCGAGTCCTGCATCGGCTTCTTGCTTGGTGGGGAGCCTGCTTCTCCCCTTGCCTGTGGATCCCCCTGCTTGTGCTCATTCTCTCTCTCTTTCTCTGACAACTAAATAAATAAAATCTTAAAAAACAAACAAACAAAAAGAGTGCTGGGGCCTTCACAGTAAGGCCTAAAAGCATTAGAAAGGCCTAGGGCCTTTAGACTCTTAAAATTGACCAGCTAGAATTCCCTTTCAAGACAAGATCCCACACCAAGGAGAAACTGTTTAGAGTGGATTAAAAGTTGGCCAACAGAGAGACAACCAGAGGACCAAAGGGCAATGTTTAGATAAGATTTGGGGGGGCGCCTGGGTGGCTCAGTTGGTTAAGCGACTGCCTTCGGCTCAGGTCATGATCCTGGAGTCCCGGGATCGAGTCCCACATCGGGCTCCCTGCTCAGCAGGGAGTCTGCTTCTCCCTCTGAGCCTCTTCCCTCTCTTGCTCTCTATCTCTCATTCTCTCTCAAATAAATAAATAAAATCTTTAAAAAAAAAAAGAAAAAAAAATAGATAAGATTTGGGGAAGAGACAGAGACAGGAAATCTCAGCAAACTGCCTTATTATTTAACAGTATACAAACAACAGAACATGGAACTCTAAAAGCATAGCTGAATTCTAAAAATTCATGAAAACCAATTTTACACAAAATACCCAGAAACTACTGAGGTTAAGTCTCAAAAAGTTGTTACAAAAATAAAAGAAAATAAAAAGAATAGCATTTTTACAGACAATATAAGCCTGCTACAAAGTTATGTCCATAAAAGAGGTGAAAGTCATAACCTACTGATTAAAAATAAGTTAATAGACATTAAGAAAAGGATACAAGTTATTAAAAATAATGTAAGTAAGAATTAGAAATTGTAAGAAGGGAAGTGACAGAATATAAGAATTGGAAATTGAAGAAAAATCATTTTAAAAATGAAGATTAAATTGAAGGAATACAAGACTAAATAAACATAACAAATAATGCTGTAAGAGAAATATAAGGCAAAAAAGAGAAAAAATTTTTAAAGCAAAAAGAACTTTAAAATAAAAGATTTGAGAGAAAGTAACAGACATTGAAGATAGACAAAGAAAATCTAATATAGGGATAATAGCAGTCCATTAAGAAGAAAAATCAAAGCAAGGAAAGAATAAATACCAGAATATGAAATTTAAGAAAAATTTCCTAAAATTACAAAGTATGTATCTGAAAGTAAATTTTGAAAGAGGTTATCAGGTACCTGAGAATATTGTCCCAAATGACTGCCACTAAGACACACTCTACTGAAATTACTAAAAGAAGAGGAAATCCTGTATTTCCTAATTGAGCATTAAAGGCTTAGAAATTATATATTTTTGTTTGATTGATCAAACTTACATTTGATTAAATAGAAATATGTAAAAGTGGTGAATGTGACAAACTTGTTCCGAAAACTGAATCCAAAAAAGAATTGTTCCATTTATCTATTGTTGCATAGCAAACCACACCAAAACTTAGTGGGTAAAAAACATCAACTACATCTATTTTGCTCAAGGATCTGCAATTTTGTTGGGCCTTGATTGGGTTGGCTCACCTTTATTCTACTTAGTGTCATCTGGGACAGCTCAAAGGCAAAGGAATTGGAATCATTGAAGACTTAACTTGTTCAATCATATGTCTGGCAGTTGATGCTGGCTGATTTTTCAAACAACAATAAATCATCTTTTCACATGGCCTGGACTTCCTTACAACATGGTAGTTGGGTTCCAAGGGTAGCATTCCAAAAGGGAGAGATCCAGGTGGAAGCCCATGGTCTATGATGATCTAGCCTTGGGTGTCATGTGGCATTATTTCCACTACATTTGTATTTACAGAGGCGCTCACAAAGGGAGTTCACCCACGTTGGGAGAGGAGAAACTGACTCTCCGTCTTTTGATGGGGAAGTGTCAAAGTGCTGGATATTTTTGTGTTCCTAACAAATATTTTTGAGCTTTGTTTTACATGCAGTAAAGTTACTTGAAAACAGTTTGATTCTTTCAAATCTTACTTTTAAGATATGTTAGCAGTTCTTAGTCTAAGGCTACTCATTCTCCAATACTGAGGGAAGATCTTTTTGTGTCCTCTACCCGATGTCCTGTGAAACATGAAGCCTTCCACTCTGGCTGGTGGGAGCCATTGATATTTCTGGGCCTGTGTGAATTCTGGACATAGGCACAACTAATCCCCTTGGTAATTCTTTTCTTGGCCTCAGGTAGTTTTCTTACATTAATGGTTCATTAGTACTCAGGCAAATACTTGACAGGGACCCTCCGCTGTTTTCTGAAGTTGTTTCTCTGTACAATTCTTTTCCCAATGGAGCTCTGTCCTTCAAAGCTGCCTTGGTCACCTAGGAGTCTGAGTTCTGTCCTCTCAAGTCAGGGAGCCAACTGGGCTTTTCCCGGATGCCCCCTCCTATGCTGCAGCCTGAAAACCCTCTCAAGGCAGTAAGCGGGAGCAACAGTGTAGGGAATACCTAATTTGTTTCCCAACTCTTGGCATCCCTACCCTGAACCTTCATTGTCTAATATTCAGTGTCTTGAAGACCAGTATTTCAGATATTTTGTCCATTTTTTGGATGTTTTAGGCAAAAGGATAAATTATATCCCTGTCTCCATCTTGACTGGAAATGGAACTTCTGCTTGGCTGCCTATGCCTTAGTTTATCTGTGCCTCCTGCAAAGACTTTTAAATCCATAAATATTTAGAGAATGTTCCCAAAACACAGTAAATACCTGTGTGCCTACCTAACGTCTCCCTGATATTAAACCATTCATGCTTTGTGTGCTTTTCACTGATCTTGTCAAATCACTAAATTGTCTCTTTTACTTTTTATTTCTGTCCCAATCTTTAAGGAATGTTAGATTATTTTTCTACTGCTGCTGTAATAAATTACCACAAACTCTGCAGCTTAAAACAACCCAAATTTACTCTCGCAGTCTGTAGGCCAAAGGTCTGGTCCCAGAGTGGTTTGGCTGTTTCCTTTGCTGTAGGTCTCACAGGGCTGAAATCAAAGTGTCAGCAGGCCTGTGTTCCCACCTGGAGACTCTGTGGGTAGAATCTGTTCCCAGGCTTATTTGCATTGCTGGCAGAATTCAATTCCATGCTGTTGTAGGACTGAGATCCCTATTTCCTTCCAGTTGTAAGCTGAAAGCTGTCCTCATCTCCTCGAGGCCTCCTTCCAGTCCTTGCTCATAGCCTCTACATCTCAGAACCAGCGATGGTGCCTTGAATCCTTTTCATGCTGCCATGATTCCATGATTCTTCTCTGTCTTTTCCTGCCACATCTTTCTGACAGACTCTTTTCCCTTCCTATTCTAATTTTAAGGGTTGGGCCAATCTGGATATTCCAGGAAAAAATCTCCCTATTTTAAGGTTCATAATCTTAATAATATCTTCAAAGTCCCTTTTGCCATATAGCATAATATAGTCACAGGTTCTGGGGAGTAAGGCATGGATATCTTAGAAGATGGACATTATTCTGCTACCACAGAAATTAAGTTGTAATTGTTTTTATTATAGGTTCTATTTCTCTGATGTTTTAAAAAGAAGTCACTCTGCATATTTTGGGATCTGGATTTCCCTTGGGGGCCAGTTTGCTGAGGACTTGGGTCTTTTCCTTTGCCAGACTCTTAAGACTCAGTCACACTGTCTGATCTGGTAATAACTAAACACCTTGTCCTTTACATATCCTCTCTTTAAGAGCAACTAGACCTGGGTCCATTCCTTTTCCCATTTATATACATTCAGTATGGTTTCCAAAATCTCATCCTTTTCTCCTAGGTCAATCTCTTGCTTGCTTCTTGCCTTCCTTCATTGTTTTTTCATTATCATGCTTCTGTCTAAGTATATTTTGCACAGCTAATTCAATCTCTTCTTTTTCTGAGCAAATATGATTTCCAGAGACAGATTGTTCCAGGAACAGTTTTTTTTTTTAAATTGCCTACATAGCTGTTGTATTCCCAATAATTTTCCTGAGTTATTTATATATATCAACTGAAGAAGATGGAACATTTCCTATATAATAAGGTCTCACAGTCATGGATTATAAAGTTAATAAGTGAGATCCAATTTAAAACTATTATATCGTGTGGGTACATGTGTATGTACATGTGTGTTTGTGTGTGTGTGTATGGTGACTTCTAGTCTGTTGATAAACTTAATGAACATAAAATTTAGCCTGGGTGGCTCAGTCCGTTAAGCGCCTGCCTTTGGCTCAGGGCATGATTCCAGGGTCCTGGAATCGAGTCCTGTGTCGGGCTCCTTGCTCAGCGGGAGCCTGCTTCTCCCTCTGCCTGCTGCTCCACCTATTTGTGCTCTCTCTCTCTGACAAACAAATAAATAAAACCTAAAGAAAAAAAAAAGAATTTAGCCTTTCATCTGTGGGTAAAGCTACAATAAGCTGCTAGGAACTACAGTGTCAGAATCCCACTTAACTCTTTCTAAACTATTAAACTTTAGAGCCACCTAACCTGATCACACCAGAAACCTCAATATTGAAGTGTTGTTTTTGGTCTTCCTATGATAGTCCTTGTTTCTATTTCTCAAAGTTTCTTGTGTTTTATTCTATTAATGATTTGGCAAATATTTACTATTCTATTATCTTTCTGAATCCAGAGCTAACTGAGACATAGACATGGGAGCAGACAGAAATGAAGATATCAGCTTCATAACAGGTGAAAGCTGGATTGAAGGTTGTAGTGTAGATGTACTGCCATAATGATTTCTTAACACATCACTCCTGACTTAACCATTCAGCAAGTGATGCATCTAGACAATGGTAACTTAGCACTATGGGTTTCCCATAGGATTGAGAGCATCCCAGAGTGTTTTCTCTCTATTGGTAGGAAGGTTCAAAGGAGAAAAACCAAACATGTTAAATCAAGCAAACTTATTTCTTTTCCCAGATGCATTAATTAGTTAAGTCATTCCTCTTTTAATGGGGAGAAGGAGTGAGTAATGAGGGAGTTGAGAGACTCAGGAAAATATGAGATGAGAAGAATCAGGTTTCCTCCCTCTCCTCACCAATTTATAGGAGTGTGTTTATTATATCCCACCCCCCAAACATGTAAGTCAGTACAAGTCAATATAATGTCTTGTGTAGATAAGTCTATCTATTAGGTAGATTTTGCTCCTATTTCTCTTAAGATGTTCCACTGGATCTCTTTCCAGGTGGGTGCTGTCCTTTGTGTTTATAGACTATTATATTCTCAGAGACAAGGCCTCTGGGTCACCTAGATCTTTAATGTTTTTAGTTCTTCCCTGGGTGGATCAGCAGGCCGAGGTGCACTGTTCAGAGATGAACAGTGTATGTGAGAGGGGTATGTGCCTTGACAAATGTATCAATTGCCCTCTTTTCCTTCTCTGACTCATTTTCTGATTCCCTCTTTCTTTTCTCAATGGGTCAGGCATAAAATCTCTACTACCCTGCCCAGGGGCATAATTTATCTTAAAATACCTCCATTGGGCTGTGATCATTTAATTGGACTCACTTGATTTGACCTGCCCTATTTTTGCCTGTATTTTGTACACCGAAAAGTGGGGACTATCTGTCTTTTGTCAGCATCATCATCATTTTATAACAAAACCCAAAATTAAAATAATCTAAAACTACAATACCTCTCAAATTTGATTCATGGAACATGATGGTGTAAAGAAAGGCACCCTATATACAGATATCCTTCACTATTCAGGTCTCATTATCCAAACATTTGCTCTATATTCTTGTAAAAAATTTTACCCATACTTCATTCTTTGAACTGAAAATCTGCTATAATGAATATGTTTGTGCACCAGCAAAATCATTTTAATTGGGCAGGACTCAGGGAGAGAAGATGTAAAACATGCTACATCTAGCTGTTCTTCCAACAGGATTATAGCATGTGTACTTGTGTTGTTCAATGTGTTTGCACTATTGCTATCAACTTTATTACTTTTTCCCTGAGAGTTCAGCCTTTATGTTTTCCAGTGGTTGCCTCTGTAAAGTGCCTGTAAGTACTACCAACATGGGGTCTAAATTAGATACCAAGTGTTAATTTTATTTGAAGTCAGAGGGATGGTTAGTTAGCATTTGAAATACTCTAATCAGGCGTACACTCAGACAAGCAGTTAGTTAGCATTTGAAAGAATCTAATCAGGAGAACATTCTCCAGAGGCACCTGCTACTAGGACGCCCTATCCAGATCTTGATCAGTACCAGTAGGTGTCCTAATTATCATGGAACGTTGAAATGAGTTTTCACTGGTGAAATCAGAGTGTTCAAGATATACGGGTTGGTTCGAAATATTGCATAGGTACCTGTGACGTACATAAAGAGAGACAGAATGTCCAGCGAACCAAGCAGACTAGACCAGTGGTTCTTGATTAGGGGGCATTTTATGTCAACATTTTTGGTTTTCTCAACTGGGAAAAGGGGCTGCTACTGACATCTAGTGGGTAGATGCTAGGGATGTTGCTGAAAATTCTACAATGCACAGAAACTTCCCACTCTTTAGCTCTCCCTCCCCCCGCAACAAAGAATTATTGGCCCAAAATATTAGTAATGTCAACATTAGAAACCATGGCCTATACTCTTCAGAGTGGTGCCCTGGGTCTAGGATTCTCTTTGTTTCTATGGGTAACCATTAACTGAGGAGTCTGTCTTCTGCTTCTGACTAGAAATTTAGTTGACACCTGTTACTAAATATTGATGCAATTCTCTCCAGTAAACCTTTCATGGAAGGTTCCTATGATGTCAGAGAACTGGAACTTAACTATTTCTGTGCCTCCTTGGTAATATATGTTTGAATGTGTGGTAGAATTCAGTCTGAGACTTACTCTCACTGTAATAGAACACCTGATGTATTGAGAAATCTTCAGAGCATAGGCCTGTAGTTTTTGCCAGCTCTCATTATTAGATATTATTTATATTTATTAAAATAGCCTAATAATTGTGCATAACTAATTTTGCTTAGATTAGTTCCACAAGGGCAAGGTATAGCTTCAACCTTCTGTGGCATTTACTACCTAGGATCTTGAGCTTTTAATATGCTTAAATATTTGTGCATACATTGAATAGGTTATATTGAACATCTTATATGTACCAGGCATTGTTATAGTTCCTGTGTTATATTGAGCTTATTATATGTGCCAGGCATTGTTACAGTTCCTATGGATGTAATGGTAAACAAAACATAGTGTTTGCTTTCCTGTGGATTATATTAGAAATATGTCTGAGTTCCAATTGGGAACACAGATAAGTTCTTTTGCTAGTAGGCAGGTTATTTCCAAAGCAAATTGATGGATACAAATAAATGTGAGAGTAAGGGTCACATGTTATTGTCAGTTTTTCCAACATAAATTTTACCCCCAGAAAAAGGTTTTCCCTAACTTTTAGTGAAAATCTTTGCATACAAAATATCTGAGAGGGAGACCATGAGACAATCTGGACCCTGGGAACCAAACTAAGGGTTACAGAAGCAAGGGGGGTGGGGTGATGGGGTAACTGGGGGATGGGTATTAGGGAGGGCACATGTGGTGATGAGCACTGGGTGTTATATGCAACTAATGAATCGTTGAACACTACATTAAAAACTAATGATGTATTGGGGCACCTGGGTGGCTCAGTCGTTAAGCGTCTGCCTTCGGCTCAGGTCATGATACCAGGGTTCTGGGATCGAGCCCCGCATCCGGCTCCCTGTTCCATGGGAAACCTGCTTTCCATCTCCCACTCCCCCTGCTTGTGTTCCCTCTCTCGCTGTCTCTCTCTCTGTCAAATAAATAAATAAAATCTTTAAAAAAAACCTAATGATGTATTATATGCTGGCTAATTGAACATAATAATAATAAAAATAAATAAATAAATAAATAAATAAATAAATAAATAAATAAATAAATATCTGGGCATAAGTTGGAGAATCTCTAAGTACAAGAACTGCAAATCATTGGTACATGAGATAGAAAATGCAACAGAATATTTGATAAAGTCTTTGGTTCTCCACTTGCTTCAATTTCACTTCTACAAACCACCATTGTAGTGTTTTCATAGTCTACCACATTAATGCACATTTCTGTCTCCCCTGCTAGGTTGTGAACTGTTTCAAGTTGGGAATGGCCCATTTCCAGTACTTACAAAAGAATCTGGCACAAAGAGGGAGTTATGTTTAAAAGATGAATGAATAAACTGATATCATCACTTATTGCTGCATCCAGAAAGGGCACATATTATTTGTATTTATGGTTTCTCCAGACTGCTTAATGTTCAGAAGAAATGGGTGAGTGTTAGATGTAGAAATTTCAAATGGAAAGAGCAAATAGACAATATAATGGTCAAGGTGTCCACTTGAGAAAGACTAGCTGATTGTTGGCCAAGAGGACTCACAGGTGGCATTTATTATTTTGATAAGTATGTAATCCTAAATCTTGTATAGTTAACTCTGAAAGTGGATGGGCTAGCCACTGGTATGATGAATTTCCATTAACCAGAATCATGAGATTGATGTATAGCATATAATTGTTAGCATAACAATATTCACAAGTATTTGCGTGACCGGAGTATTGACCTATAGGCACATCCATTTGGAATTGGAATCAGAGCAGTGAGATTTAGATAGAAATTTCTTTAGTCTCATGTATCCATCTCCCTGAAAGGGGGAGCATTTTTCATAGGATTGTAGTACTATAAGTGTAATTGGTTAGCATGCTTTCTTCCTTGGATGAAGCTTGGCTGGGCAACCTCAGTTTTTGCTCTTTCAATTTTCACTTTTAAGAATTTCATGACAGAACACTCCTGCTTTTCCATATCCTCCACCAATTTATGATGGAAACTTTCTTTCTTTAAGGATTATTATATTCACTCAGATTGAATTTTATTTTTCTGGCCAGGAATCTCTGCATTCATGCATTATTCATTGACTCTAAATCTCAGTGGAGATTGTCACCCTGTAGCTTCTACGAATTACAACATAAACTGTATTACCCTCCCTTTTTCTCTCCCTTCTTCATCCTTCCTCTTCCCCTCCTTCTTTTCTTTCTTCTTTCCCTCCTCTCTTCCTTCTTACTCTTGTATTATTTCTTCATTTTTCTCTTTTTTAAAATCAAGTCCAATCTTGCTAAATTAAAAACAATTATAATTGTGACAAAAGATCGTTTAAATTTACTATTTTAAATTGTAACTTAACTTTTGTTGAATACTGTTGAAAATTTAAATAATGTTAGGAACAAAGAATTAAGTTCCAATCTTCCTCTGGTAGGTTTTATAATCCTAACTAGATATTTAGATATAACCACTTAGAAAGGATGTGATCCTTTCTAAAACCTAGACAACAGATAATATCATAAAAGGGTCATACAGTTGTTCATTTTTAAGGACTCTGCTGTGATATTTAAATTCGTTTCTTAATGGGGCGCCTGGGTGGCTCCGTTTGGTTAAGCGACTGCCTTTGGCTCAGGTCATGATCCTGGAGTTGCGGGATCGAGTCCTGCATCAGGCTTCCTGCTCAGCAGGGGGTCTGCTTCTCCCTCTGACCCTCCCCATTCTCATGTGCTCTCTCTCTCTCTCTCATTCTCTCTCTCTCAAATAAATAAATAAAAATTTTTTAAAAAATAATTTCATTTCTTAAAAGAAAACTAGACAGAAATAAGAGTTTCAGGGAAGGAAGTTCAGGTTTCCAGCACTTGAAAGGCTTTCTAAACATTTAGAATTAAAAATGTAAGAGAAAGAATTTATGGGAAATTACAATTCCAGTAACTTTCTTTTACCTGGGAGAGAAAAATCAATTGACAAGAATTGCTTTGAAGTGTGGTAAGGTTCAAAGGTAGAGATCGCTGACCGACTTCTCTAGAAGTAAACGTGGTTCCTTACAGAACTGGAGGGAAAGTTCATCCCTGCTGTATTTTTCCCAGAGCTTTCTTTCCCCTCTTTTATGCTGTAGTGAACAGATGATAAGGAGGAAATGAATTCAAACTTATTTACTTGCAAATAGACATATTCTACAAAGCTTTGAGTAAGAATACTAAATAGCAAAGCAACCCTACCATTTTTCATCCTTCAAATTCCAAACTGATTCTATCAAAAACAGATTCTGTTAAAACACAGTCACTGCTTGATAAAAAAATAAATAAATAAATTCTCCCAATATGTTGAGCATTCATTTGACTTTCTTTATGTGACTCAGATATTACTCAAAGTCACATCAAGTTGTTTTCTCATGCTAAATGTCTTTAGTTGTGTGGTATATTGAACAATCATCACCTGCCTATTTAATGTTTTTAATTCACACAAAGAACCAAATCTAGTGCTTATGTAATAAACATATTAGGCACTTAATTTAAAAAAAAAGTCTTTATAATTCAGGAATTCCCAACTGAATTCTAGACACATCTAACACATCAAGTCTTGGAGAGGGGGAAGTCAACAGGCTTTGTCCAAACCTTGATATGCCACTGATTTGCTTTGTGCTTAGTTTTGTATATAGATGGCAAGTTAACTTGCTTTATCTTTATGCACTTGCTTTATCTTCTTAAAGAACTTTTTTTGAACGTTAATTTAATTAGTACACAGAAAACTTGATACTCTGGTTACAACCACATGCAGTATTTTTAGAATTTAGAGTTATTTGGGGGTGCTTGGGTGGCTCAGTCGATTAAGTTTCTGTGTTTGGCTCAGGTCATGGTCCCACAGAGCCCCATGTCAGGCTCCCTGCTTCTCCCTCTCCCCCAAGCTCATGCTCCCTCTCTCTCTTGTTCTCTCTCTCTCTCAAATAAATAAAATCTATTAAAAAAAAGGAATTTAGAATTATTTTTATAATAGTGAAAAATTTAGGATAGCTTTAGCTTTAATTACAGAGATAATTTCACATATGTTAATGGATAGACTGGGAAGATTGATCGTTTGTTTTGTTCCTGGTAAAAGAGAGAAATTGGAGAAGTTTTGGGCTGGTGTACATGTATTCAACACTGACTTACATTGGAAAGACTAATCTGAAGTTACAAAAGTCAGCTAATCACAGTTACTGTACCGAAGAGCAAGAGCATAGCTCACCACTATCCTTAAGATAAGGTCAAAACTCCTTAATGAGAAACATAAGACTTGGTCCTTGCTTACAGTTCTCAGTGCCTCAGTAATGTTGACCTGCTTTCTCACCTACAGGCTTTCACTTAATTGTTCTCTTTGCCCGGAACACTCTGTCCCTTTTTTATTTTTCACTGAACTCATTTCCACTTATCTTTTTGGTGTCAGCTTAAGTGCCTCTTCCTCTGTGAAAAGCTGGACTTCCCTCCCCTCCCCCCCGTCCCTCCCCCCGGCCAACTTGGTTAGGTGCCTTAGTAGTATTTTGCTCTTTATGCTCCAGTAGCACTTTGTTCCTACCTCTGTGATAATATTTTATATATTAAATTGTAATTGACAGTTTACTTGTCCACACTTATAACTAGACTTCAGGATAGGAGAGGGCAAACACTACACCTTTCTTAATTGTTGTAGTCCAGTACTTGACACAAAACATGCATCTGATAGACTTTTATTGAATGGATCAATGCATAAATAAATAAATGTCATGGTGAACCAGTGGTTTTCAAATGGGGGTGATTGACTTTGCCTACCAGTGAATATTTGGCAATGTCTGGAGACATTTTGATTGACAAGATTTGGGACGAGTGGTGTTATGGTATCTAGTGGGTACAGGTCAGAGATGCTGCTAAAAATTGTACAGTGCACAGCGTCAGCGCCCCCATAACAAAGCGTTATGTGGTCCAAAATGTCAATAGTGTCAAGACTGAGAAACTCTGGTGTAAATAATACTGTGTGTATTGTAACAGGTTATACAAAAGTATCCTCAGGGGAAAGTAGTGGAAAAAAATGGGTAGCAAATCTACATAACTGGGATATTTGGAAGCAGTTCAAAGTGAGGTACAAGGAGAGTGGTGCAGAACCAAGGTTATGGAGAGCAATGGGAGCCAATCATCCTGTGTTAGTGGTGTGTGGTATGTGGTGGCTGAGTAAAGGAGTTCAAAAGGTTCAGTCTTAGATGTGGTCTCCAGTGTATTTATCATTCTCTTCTTACTCCTAACTTCTTTTTACTGTCCATAAAATAATTGTCACTCGATTGTGGAGTTTAAAAATATGTAGTTTTTAAACATTCTAGATTTTATGCTGAGGAGGAAAACTGAAAATGAATAGGCCATAATTTGTAGGAGGAAGATGGCACAGAGAACCTAAAGTGATTCTAGCAGGGATAGAAAAAACATTGTATTTCTGCCTGTCTTCTTAGAAACAGGGACACATTATTTCATATAATCTGTATAACATCCTTCTCTGATCACATTTTATCTATTGTCAAGCATAGTAAGACCATTGTTTATCTGAAATGCATCTAAATTTAAATCAAACTGGCTTTTAAAATCATATACAGTATAAAAAATGGAACCAATTAGTAAATAAGAAAATGTTTGGAGTATTAAGGACAGATGATATTTAACTGGCTTTGTAATTTATGGTCTATCATTCTGATTAATAATCAGATGTACTGTATCTATGGAAACGAAGAGGAAAATTATTTCTGCTTCCAACAAATGTACAAAGATGAGAAATATTGTGCTTCTCTGAATAATCAGCACAGATGTTGCCCCCCTTGTTAACCTTGTGTTATTATCTATTTTACCATGAGAAAAGCAAAGTCATGTGGGTGGAAATCAAAAGGTGTAAGGTTAAGAAAATGGATGGATGTTGCCTTAAAGAAAGTTACATGCTATCAATTAATTTGGAATTCTGAATTGCTTTTTGAATTAGGAAATAAAAATGTTAAAGCTTAAATGCTTTCTAAGTAAATTCTGCAATTTGACTCATGAATATGACCACTTTCTCTAAGCTTTATAGGCAAATTTTAATGGAAAATCTCTAAGATTAAGAACATTGAAGAATAAAAATTAACCAGGGGCACCTGGGTGGCTCAGTTGGTTAAGTATCTGACTCTTGATTTTGGCTCAGGTCGTGGTCTCAGGGTCGTGAGATCAAGTCCTTCATTGGGCTCAGCCCTGGGCATGGAGCCTGCTTAAGATTCTCTTTCTCCCTCTGCCTCTTCCCCCTCCCCCCTCACTCTCTTGCTTTTTCTCTCTCTCTCTTAAAAAAAAAAAAGAATAAAAATTAACCAAACAGGGAAGAGACTCCTAAAACATATTTCATAAACATAACACACCATTAATTTTAAATGGGATGTCTTATGGGCCATGTTGATATGAATCTGGTGTTCATCTGGATAGCTTATAGCTGTGTAGCTTGATGAGATTTCTTGGAAGATACCATTACTTTCCAGGTGATTTTCACAAGCTATTAAGGACTAAATGGGATTTATATGAGAGTTAGGGCTGAAATGCAATTCCTATCACCCTCATATCCAACTCTTAGCCCTCTCATGAAGTTAAAAGATTGTTGTGTTCCTCTGTGTAGGTTTAAAAGTTTTAGAATCTATTTTATATAGGTTTTCAAAAAATTAAGTTGAAGAAACCTATCTGTTTACATCAGTTTTTTTTTGTTTGATTTTATGTGTTTTTGTATTTTTGTAGAACTAACTAAAGGCTTTCTCATTTCACCATTCCAAGTAGATTGAATCTGTTCTGTTTGTGTAGTTAATGATTGGGCTAGGCTCTCTTCCTGTGCTCACGACAGTTAGAAGCACGCGTTATCCTGGGTGAAGAGAGACAAGAGCCAGTACTTGGTGCAGCTAGACATGTGCCCCAACCTGGCTCCCTGCTGAAAAGGTGAACCTCAACTGCAACCACCAACAGGACGCTGGGACAAGACTCCCATCCCTCTAGGTGGGCAGGGAGGTGCTGAGGGATGAGTTCACTCTGGAGAAGTCTGACTCTGCCCTGGCACACCCTGTTGATGCCCTTTTAGATAGTAAGCATTGCACAGCCACCTGCAACATCAGTGGCTTGACAAGGGTAAAAGCCACCATTTGTCTCTCTAATACACATTTTCTCACACACAACTCACAATTCCCCATCTAAGGGAGTATTCTTAACTTCTTTTTTAAAGACAAGGAAGCAATTTACCCAAAGTCACACAGATCATCAGTGGTGAAGCTACAATTCAAACTGAAGTCTCCCCAACTCCAAGACTGCTCCATTCTCTCTGGCAACTCCTGTGGCTCCTTGCAAGTTCTGTGAAGTTGCTTTTCTAACTAAAAGAGGAAGTAGCAACAATCAGCTTTCCATGTTGGATCACTTAGTACCTTTGTTTTCTAATCAGGCAATCAGAGGTTACAGGATTTAATAATACTCTAGAATCTCTTACTTGGAGTCTTGACCCAATTCTATTGTTAACTGTGAATTCTAAGCTTTAAGGAATTTCAATTTGGCTTTTTCTGTAGAAAAAAATCATCACCATAATCTGTTATCTTATATAGGCATTCTGTGGAATACTTGATGGGTGATTTTTAAATGTCTGCTTTGAAAGACTGCATGATGAAGGCAAATACCCATCACTGATCGGGAGCATAGTAAAGCAGGAATACACATCAATAGTTTTTGATGTTGTTAATCTCAAATTAAAATTGCAAGTTAAATAGGCAAAGAAGACTTTTCCTCAAGACTGTGTCAATAAGGAAGAGAGCTTGAATTCAACTTTAATGAAACAAAGGCTAGAGAATTTGTAAGAACTGGGATGGGGAGGAAATCATAGACCCTCTGTATCTGTTAATTGGCCTAACCCAAAGAAAAAGTAAACTTTCTCATATCTTCAAGATGGGAGGAAGTTTTACAACTTGGAGCAAGGCATCCACTGAAGGTAGGCTCCAATTTTTCCACAGAGACTGGGAGATAGGGATGCTATCTTCCTTGATGAATACATCTACATTATTGCACAAGTTATTCCTCTGCCAAGATGGCATCCTCCCATCTCTTTTGTCCACGTATTGGACTCATTCTTGATATTTCCTTAGTGCTCCACACCCCTGCAAAGTTGATTACTTTCCTGTTTCTATAGAACTTTTAATATGATTTTAAAAATTAATTTTTACTATGTTATTATTTGGTTCTATATCTATCCCCTTTGTTAGACATGAGTTCTCTGGAGGCAGGTACTTTGTCTTAAAGACCAACTATATCTCACATAGTGAAAAGCATGTAGCAGGCACTCAGTAGCTTTTCTTTAAATGATATTGACTAATTTTCATGTCCTTTTGAAGAGGATACTCACATTTTCATGCCTACTGACAAAACTTTGAAGATTCTTGCCTAGTTCCTTGCTTTATATTTTTGACTCTGTAAAAAAGTCCATCTAACTGGACATTTGGATCCTTGCCACTAGGAAAGCCTATAAAGTGAAATCTTGGGGGGTGAATTTTGGGTTTGAGTGGCAGGGACAATCAGGTAATTTGCTTTATTTTAATATTAGGCTAAACATCTTAAAACTATTACATAAAAAATCTATTTGCTTTGATACATAATTCAATATTTCCTCATTGTCATTTCTGGTTTTAGCTGGAGCAGTTGAAGAGCTTGCTTTAATATTGTAGTTAGAAAAGCAATAGAATTAATATTTTTCTTAGTATCTCAAATCAGATAATGAAACTTTGATCCTGCCTCTCCCAGGTGATCTAAAATGGGATGTAACATGGAAGGCATCCTGAACTGGATTCAAGAGACCTTGCTACAGCTATGACTTAGTCTCTAGCTAGACCTGTAACCTCTAGTCCTGTTATTTCACTGCCCTGGGCCTCTATTTCCTCATCTGGTTCTTTACAGATGAAACAATCTAAGGTTCTCTAAGTACAGATTTATCTTTCTAGATGTCCTATACTGACTTGGTTCTGATTTCTCAATCTGGCATTTTTAACAGCTTCTGCATAACTGAAAACATTGAGACCTCACTAACATGAGATACAGAGTATTGTAAGATAGAAGTATAGATAGGGTGAAGAAATGTTGATCACTACTTTAGGTAAAAAGAAAAGAGTTTGCTGGAGTTGTTCATACATAATGGAATTCCTATACAAAGGCTCTTCAGTTGTGCAACATGTTTGCTTAGCTAGTGCTGTCTACCTTTTGAACCCTTTGAATCCACAGAACCCTTTTGTGTACTGACTGTATCTGTAGACCCTTTCCTTGGGAAGAGAGTCTCCATGAAGCCATTTGAGATTTTTATCCCGTTCTGTTCTTATCTGAGTCTGCTATCTAGTAACTAAACCTATGAAAATACTCTAACAATCCTTATTTTTCCTTTACCAGTTCTTTCTGGGGAAGATAGAATGATCTTCACTCACTGTGTAACAACTATTAAAGCAAGTATTTTGCTCAGGGACTAAAATTTGCGTCAATATAATTAAAGCCAGCTAGTGGGTACAGCTTTAAGTTACTGCATCTTCTCTAATAATTTCTTTTTATTGTCATAAGACTCAATTTGTGAAGGAAAATATGACTGCAAGTGTGGTCAGTAGACATGGTTATCTTATGGATAGTATGATATTGTAAGCAATACTGAAAACAGTAGGAACAGTAAGACCCTAAACTGGGAGAGTAAGATTGATAAAATATAGAAAAGACATAAAAATTTTATAATTGTGGGATCATTTTTGCAAGGCATAAAATTTACACGGAACAATGGGGAAAAAGACAAGTTTAAATACTCTCTGAATAAATTCAGGGAATGTTTAATTATTCCAAAAAAAGATAAACAGTGAAGTTATATAAGACTAAGGCTTTTGTTAAGCAGGTGTCAGGCAAAGGATGTTTATAAAGGCTGCTAAAAAGAAGTTTGCCTTTGTTAAAGATCTCTTGGCTTCTAGTAATACTTTTATTAAAAATCTCACTATACAGTATTCCTAGTAGTTACAATGGCCCTAAGTACACTGAAAATGAGTTGGTTGACCCTGCAGTCTTTCATTAAGGTTACAGTAGAATCTTGTTTTCGATCTCTTTATGGGCTGAATTGTGTCTCTCTACGTCCCCCCAAGCATATTAATATGTTAAAGTCCTAACACCCAGTACCATAGCATTTGAGTGTATTTGTGAGAGGGTCTTTAAATAATAATTAAGTTACATGAAGTAATTATAATGGGCCCTAATCCAATAAGACTGGCATCCTCATAAGAGGAAATCTGAACTTAGACAGGCACAGAGGGAAGACCACATGAAGACAGGGAAAAGATGGCCATCTACAAGCTAAGGAGAAACAAACCAAACCTCGGAAGAAACTAACCCCATCAACACCTTGATCTCAGATTTCTTGCTTCCAGAATTTTGAGAAAATACATTTTATTGTTTAAGCCATCCACCCAGCCTGTGATATTTTGTCATGGCAGCCCTAGCAAACTATATGGTCCTTGAGGCTAGAATTCAGTAGCCTCTGAATGATGGATCTTGTTTTGACTTTGTGATAGGAAAGAGTTTATTAAAATTTTTGTGTCCTTTATAAAAAATAAAGATTTCACATCAAGTTTAAAATTAGAGGATCCTAAGCATTGTCGGTACACTGCAAGTCAGTTGGCCTGGTAAAGAGTTATATCCATAATGAAAGAGCAATGCATATTTGTTTCCGAGGTTTGCTGTAACAAGTAACAAACTGGGAAATTTCTGCTGACACCAGAAATTTATCATCTCACAGTTCTGGAGGCTGCAAGTCCAAAATTAAGGTGTCAGCAGGGCCATTCTATCTCTGAAATCAATAGGGAAATCCTTCCTTGCCTCTTCCTAGCTTCTGGTGGTTGGCTGGGAATCTCTGGTTCATTGGCTTGTAGCAGCTGCATAACTCCCTCATCACGTGGTGTTCTCCCTGCGTCTGTGTCTCTCCTCCTCTCCTAAAGACACCACATATATTGGATTAAGGGTTGATCCTACTCAAATACGACCCTATTTTTAACTTAATCAATTACATGTGCTATAACTCTATTTCTAAATAAGGCCACATTTTGAGGTACTGGGGGTTAGGATGTCAACATACCTTTCTGGGTAACAATTTAACCTGTAAGGGATTCTTTGAGCTATAGTGAATGCCTTGTCATAAGGGGCAAATTTAGGAAATTCGAACGGTTAATATGTTTGTTTATTGTTAGAAATCAAGGGAGTGGTTATAGCTGGTTGGTTTCACAAATGTTGTTAGCTGGAATGAACTACAAATAGGGCCTGGATATTAATCTGCATTTAATAAAATCATATTGCTTATAGTCAGTCATTAATGAAATAAAGTGCTGATGGAATCGGTAGGAATAAAAACGTTTGCCAGATATTTTCTCATTACTTGCTCTTCTCATCGAATTAATGCCCAAAGTCATCTTCTTTTTATCCAAATCGTACCAGTTATATCAATTTATTATAAAAATTTATATGAGAGCAATTAAAAACTCTTTCCAACCTTTAAAAAATTTTATTTGAATTCCAGTCGAGTTAACATTACAGTGTTATACTACTTTCAGGTGTACAATATAGTGATTCAACAATTTTATACATTACTCAGGGCTTGTCATGAAAAGTATACTCTTAATTCCCTTTATCTTTTCCACCCATCCCCCCAACCACCTCCCCTCTGGTAACCACTAGTTTGTTCTCTATAGTTAAGTCTTGTTTTTTGGTTTGCCTCTTTTTTCTTGGTTCATTTGTTTTGTTTCTTAAATTCCACATGAGTGAAATCATATTGTATTTGTCTTTCTCTAATTAACTTATTTCACTTAGCTTTATACCATCTAGATTTATCCGTGTTGTTGTAAATGGCAAGATTTCATTTTTTATGGCTGAGTAATATTCCATTGAATATATACCACTTCTTTACCCATTCATCTATTAATGGACATTTGGATTACTTCCATAACTCGGCTCTTGTAAATAATGCTGCTATAAATACAGGGGTGCATATATCCTTTCAAATTAGCGTTTTGTATTCTTTGGTAAATACCCAATAGTGTGATTACTGGATCATATAGAAATTCTATTTTTAATTTTTTGAGGAACCTCCCTACTGTTTTCCACAGTGTCTGTACCAGTTTGCGTTCCCACTAATAGAGCATTTTTCTCCACATCCTCACCAACACTTGTTTCTTGTGTTTTTGATTTTAGCCATTCTGACAGATGTGAGGTGCTATCTCATTGTGGTTTTGATTTGCATTTCCCTGATGATGAGTAATTTTTTTTTTTAAATTACTGATGTAATTGAAATGTTCAAGTCCCCTACTATTAGTGTATTACTATCAGTTACTTCTGTTATGTTTGCTAACAGCTGCTTTATATATTTGGGTGCTCCCATATTAGGTGCATAAATATTTACAATTGTTGTATCTTCTTGTTGGATTGTTCCCTTTATGAATATGTAGTATCCTTTTTTGTCTCATTATAGTCTTTGTTTTAAAGTCTATTTTGTCTGATATAAGTATTGTTTTCCTAGCTTTCTTTTCACTTCTGTTTGCATGATAAATATTTTTCCATCTCTTCACTTTCAATCTGCATGTGTCTTTAGGTCTGAATCTTTTATAGGTGGCATATAGATGCGTCTTGCTTTTTTATCCATTCTGTCATTCTCTGTCATTTGATTGGAGCATTTAGTCCATTTACATTCAAAGTAATTATTGATAGGTATGTGTTTATTGCCATTTTGTTACTTGTCTTGTGGTTGTTTTTGAGTTCTTCTCTATTCCTTACTTCTTTTGCTCTCTTCCCTCACGGTTTGCTGGCTTTCTTTAGTGATATACTTGGATTCCTTTTGTTTATCAGCTAATATCCTTATGGGGTTTCCCTTGTATGTAACTATTTCCTCTTGCTGCTTTTAAAATTCTCTATCACTACTTCTTGCCATTTTAATTACTGTTATGTCTCGGTATGGACCTCCTTGGGTTGATTTTGTTGGGTGCTCTCTGTGCCTTCTGGATCTGGATTTCTGTTTCCATCCCCAGATTCAGGAAATTTTCAGCTATTATTTATTTTCAAATAAATGTTCTGCCCACTTTTCTCTCTCTTCTGCTTCTGGGATCCCTATAATGCAAATGTTATCATGCTTGATGGTGTTACTAGAGTTCCTTTAATCTATTTTCATTTATTGTTATTTTTTCTCTCTCCTGTTCAGCTTGATTACTTTCCATTATTTTGTCTTCCAGGTTGCTAATCCATTCTTCTGCTTCCTTTAGTCTACAATTTATTTCCTCTAGTGTATTATTAACTTCAATTATTGAGTTCTTCGTCTGTGATTAATTCTTTTTTTTATGTTTTATGTCTCTTTGTTAAGGGTCTCATTGAGGTCTTTCATAGCTCTCTTGCTGTGATTTTGTCCTGTTATTTCATTTGGGACATATTCCTCTGCCTTCTCATTTTGTCTAACTCTTTGTAACTGTTTCTGCTTAGCAGGGAGTCTGCTTCTCCCTCTCCTCCCCACTCATGATCTCTGTCTCTTTCTCTCTCAAATAAATAAATAAAATCTAAAAAAAAAAGAAAAAGAAAAAAGAAAGTCAGCTATGTCTCCTGCTCTAAAAGCACTGGCCTTATGAGGAAGAGGTCCTGTAGTGCCGGGCAATAGAATGTTCCCTCTTCACCAGAAGTTGGTGCTTTATGAGTGCTTCCCATATGTGTTGTGGCTCAGACGCTTTTGCCTTCAGTCCAGTTGTCTGCAACTGGCTCTCTTTGTTGTGGGGAGGGTTTGGTTAGTGGGCCAGTCTGGTACTGCTTTGGGATTGAGTTGGGTCAGACCAAGCATTTGCCATAGATGCAGTAGCACCAAAGTGTAGGGTACTTTCCTGGTGGTGTCCCCTGAGAAGCTTTCGTTGGTGGGCAAGGCCCACAGTCAGACCAGATGTCTGCTCCAGCCCACTCTTGAGTCTGCAATCAGACTGGTATGTGTGTTTATCTTCCCCTCTCCCTGGGGCAGGAGTCACTTTGGAGTGATGCTGGCCCCTGTTGACACTGCCAGGCTTGTGGCACTGTTTTGGATTGGCTTCAGCTAAGGGCATATCAAAGGGGGCAGGCATGTGGTACCAGCAATATTCACACTGGTCTGCTGCAAGAGGGGACATGCAGCCACCTGAAAAAACTCTAGGTGAGGCCTGCTGGGTTGAAGGGAGCAGGTCCATAGAAGAATGTGGGCGTGGGGCACACAATTAGCAAGCTAGGTAGAGAGTGTTGGTACTGCACTTGTTTCTGCAGGTGTCTGGGTATCTAGGCTGGGAAGCAGGGACAGGAAATAGCACCTACTAGCTCTTTTGTTCTTGGAGAAGTCTCCCAACTAATCCTGTCCCTCCAGCACATTCTCTGAGATTAGTAAATAAATCTCCATCCCGTATACCCCAGGTATTTTTCAAATTGCTGCTTCTATGCTGTATCTCAGTGGGGCTATTTGTTATGCTGCCTCTTTAAGGGCAGGGACTTGGTTTTCTCTCACCCTCCCGGCTGTCCCAGAGCTGAGTCTGCTGATTTTTAAAGTTTTAGGTGTCTATCCCCACTGACTATAAAAACTAGCCAAGTTAGGCCTTTCTGGTTTTCAAAGCCAATGTTACGGGGATTCATCTTCTCCATGCCTGGGGTGCCTGGTTTAGGGGGCTGTTCCTTTCCCCTCTTTGTGCCCACCATGTTCTTCCTTCCTGTGGACAGTTCTGTGCATCAGTTTGGCTCCACACCATGTCTCCACCCTTCCTACCCTCTTCAATGTGGCTCTTCTCTACATATAGCTGTGGAGAGTTTGTTCTGCCTGTTTTGGGGTCATTTTCTGGGTTATTTACACTGATGTGGATGTTATCTAGTGGTATCAATGGGACAAGGTGAGCTTAGGATCTTTCTACTCTGTCATCTTCCCAAGAAGTCTCTCATTTCAACTTCTTTGAATATACCATATGCTTGCTTCCAGGTATGAAAGAAAACAGTCATCTTTTTCTTCTCAAATTTGCTCTCCTTTCGGGTTTATGCCAGCAATGACATTCTAAGTAACTATATACACTGACAGTCCTTACCTGATCTCCAAGCTGCTACAGACTATGTCACTTGAGGGACAATTAAAAATGTTTGTGATCATTTGCAGAGGAATCATCATTAGCTAAGCTACTTGTTAATTTTTAGAAGTTTGTCTCCCTGCTTCACTAAGATCTTCTTGAGGGCAGTAACTGAATCTGATAGCAGGGTGCCTAACTCACTTACTGAAAATTCATTATGTGCCTGGCACTATTCTAAGGGAATTCTATCTCATTTTACAGATGATCCAACCAAAAAGCATTTATTAAATCCATAGTAGGATGTTTATTTTAATATACATTAGGCTCACTGTTTCCCTCTTATACTCAATCAAGTTAGAATTAAATGTCCATGATCTCACAAAATGGTTTTAGGTTATTTAGTTTATTCAAAGTAAGAGAAATTTTTCCCTTTTATGTGATTAACTAACTAAATGCCTTTTAGGAAAAGGAAAGGTAATTAATTCCATTGCCTAGAATTTGATTTTAGGAATTGATTTTTTAAAAAATTTTCATTAAAAATTTTTTATTAACATTTAATGTATTATTTGTTTCAGGGGTACAGGTCTGTGATTCATCAGTCTTACACAATTCACAGCACTCACTATAGCACATACCCTCCCCAATGTCCATCACCCAGAGGAATTGTATTTTTGAGGCCTGAGCAGAATTTTATATTCTGTTTTTTTTTTTTTACTATATACAAAATTACAAAGTAGTACTTAGTTGTTGTAAAAAATGGCAATATGAGATTTAAAAACACTGATCATATCTCCTTCAACTCTTCCTCTAGTCCTAAAGTAACCCATGTTAACATGCCACTGTCTACCCTTCCTTTCTGGGCTCACAGTAGGGTTAAAATATATACATTTCTATAATTTGCTGTTTCATTGAAAAGAAATATCATTTCTTTAATTACATACATAAAGATTTAATTTATTTTTTAAAATAGCAGCATAATTTTCCATTGTATAAATGCACAGATCAAGTGTTCCTTTATTGATGAGCATTAAGATTGTTTACAACCCCTCCGCTCCACCCTCTTTGCTGTTAAATAATAAGCTTATGAAAAGTAAGTCTGCTGGTCAGAGTACATGTATATTTTAAAACAGATTTTGCCAGATTCCTATACCCACACTATACTCATTTAAACCTGTAAATGTAGACTTTTCTTTTTGAAATCAGACAGTGCTGTCTTTTTGATATGTTGGAAGGGTTTAAGTCTCCATTGAAATATTTTCATTGTCTCCTATAATCAGAATAAAATTCATAAGAAACTCAGATGGTAAACTTGATAGATATGTAGATATAAAAGAGGATCCTTAAACTTGCTTTCTCTTTCATTCCAAAGAATAGAAAGGAGTTAAGAAGAAAATAGATCCAGGTTATGCTTTGTTATAAGGGATTCACGGTTTAGGTTAGCTTATGACCTTAGGCTCCTTCTACAAGACCAGTGCTCTAACCCCTGAGCTATGGAGCCTTTTCCTTGACCTTAGGCTCCTTCTAGATTAAAGCTCATGGTTCAGAAAATAGGGCAAAAAAGTTTTCTTTATGGTCCCTGTGCAGATACTTTGTATTTCAGGTAAATTATTCCTCACTCTTATCTACTTAGAAGGTGAACATCAAACTCTTCTTTAGCAATTCTATAGATTGTTGAGTGTAATTTTTGAGACTATCTCATGCAATGGACCTGTTGTCACATTCAGACAATCCCTATTATAATGTTTGACCCCTTCAAGTCTTGTCTTAGTTATTCCAAAAAAATGACAGTCTGCCAGAAGTCTTGTGTTACTATTTAACTTTTTTTTGATTCTAAGTACTTCCCATGTCAAAGAAGATAATATATGAGACATTTGGCTGTCCAAGCTCTGCCATCTGGGGAAGAGTTTCTCTTAATTTAACCAGACTCTATGTTTGCAGAACTGACAAATCTGCACATTCAGGATGGGACAGAAAGTTTATTCTAATTAATTCTTAATTTTGTAACAATATAAATATTGAAACCAGTACTGCAGAAGGGTGACATAGAGAACTGGATTTGAAACTCAGCTTCACCTTGTAGGAGTTGGTAGACTTGGCCAAGTTAATTGTTTCTCCCAAGCTTTAGTTTATTCATGTATAAAATGTGGCTATACTACCAATCTCTCAGAGTGATATGAAAAACAAATCAGGTTGCAAAAAAAGAAAAAATTAGATAAATTAAACTATATCAAAATTAAAAACTTCTGTGCATAAAACTGCACAGTCTATAGTGGGAAAAAGCAACTCATGGATTAGAGAAAATATTTGCAATATACCTGATACTGCAAAAATATTTGCAATATACCTGATAGAGGGTTAATAACCAGAATACATAAAGAACTCTTATAACTCAACAATAAGACAAACAACTCAATGAAAAATGAGCAAAGTACTTGAATAGACATTTCTTCAAAGAAGATATACAAATTACTAATAGACACATGAAAAGGTGCTAAACATCACTAATCATTACAGAAATTCAAACTAAAACCACAAAACCACTGATGCCATCTCATACTCATTAGGGTGCCTAGTATGAAAAAAAAAACAAACAAACCCCAGAGAATAAGAGATGTTGGTAAGAATATGGAAAAATTGGAACCCTTGTGCATTGTTTGTGGGAATGTAAAATGGTGCATCTGCTATGAAAAAAAGTATGATAGTTCCTCAAAAAATGTAAATTAGACTACCATATGATTCAGCAATTACACTCCTGGATATATACCCAAAAGCAGGATCTTGAAGAGATAATTTGTACACCCATATTTATAGTAACATTATTCATAATAGCCAAAATTACTGAACAGTTGCTGAACGTCAGGCACAGTGTCAGTTCCTGAAAATAACGCATGTATCCATCAATGGATGAATAGATAAATAAAATTTGGGATACACACACACACACACACACACACACAATGGAATATTATTCAGCCTTAAAAAGGAAATTTTGACCCATGTTACAACATGGATGAATCTTGAGGATATTTTGCTAAGTGAAATAAGTTGGTCACAAAAAGACAAATACTATATGATTCCACTTTATGAGGTACCTAGAGTAGTCAAATTCATACAAAAAGTAGAACAGTGACTGTCAGGGGCTTGGGGAAGGGGAAAGGAAGAAGTTCTCATTTAGTGGTACAGAGTTTCAGTTTTGCAAAATGAAAAGAATTCTGTAGATGGATGGTGGTAATGGCTGCACAACAATGTGAATGTACTCAATGCCACTGAATTGTACACATAAAATGGTTAAGATGGTAAATTTTATGTTATGTATATTTTACCATAATTAATAAAACACTTTTAGAAAAGTATTTTACCACAATTTTTAAAAAATGAATAATGTATGTATAGCACCTAGTGCGGTTTCTAGTTACAGAGGTGACTATATTTTTAGTCACTATTTATTTTTTTTCCCCATAAATAGTTATTACTAACAACAATGTTTAATCTCACTGGGTTTCTACTTTTCTCTGGGGGTTTCTACTTTTCTTGGCTTCTTTTTTTTTTAAGATTTTATTTATTTATTTGACAGAGTGAGAGAGCACAAGCAGGGGAGTGGCAGGTAGAGGGAGAGAGAGAGGCAGACTCCCCACTGAGCAGGGAGCCTGACGGGGAGCTTGATCCCAGGACCCTGGGATCATGACCTGAGCAGAAGGCAGATGCTTAACTGAGCCACCCAGGTGCGCCTCTCTGGCTTCTTTTATATTTACTTTATAAAAAACCCTTTATGTATGTCAGCTTTCAGACATATAGAAAAGGTGAAATAGCACAAGAGACACCTGTATATCCTTAACCAGGATTCAGGGAAGTTAACATTTTGCTATATTTGATATATGTGATATATGTGTGTGTATACACATTGTTTGAACATTACAAAATGGGAATGTGTTCCACTCAAATAATACTATGCTAAACCCGTCTTACAAGAAGCTTTTTAGAAACATAAGAAATGTTCTTAAGCACTTCATTGTATTACAGAATTGGTGTGTCTTCTACTAAATGAAATAACATTGTGCTGAATGCAAATTTCAATTACCTTATTAGAATCATCTTGTAAGATGTGTTCTTAAGCACTTCATTATATGTATTACAGATGTATATATCTCCCACTCACTATAATAGCACTATGTATGTATATTTGTATACATGTTTTTGTAGCTATTTGATTTATGTATTAGAATTTATATACTAAACAAAATATATTTTTACTGAACCATTTAAAATAAATTGCAGAAATCATCACACTTAAATAAATATTCTAACATGCATTCCTTTTTTTTTTTTAAAGACTTTATTTATTTATTTGACAGACAGAGAGATCACAAGTAGGCAGACAGGCAAGCAGAGAGGGAGAAGCAGGCTCCCCGCTGAGCAGGGAGCCTGATGTGGAGCTCTATCCCAGGACACTGGGATCATGACCTGAGCCGAAGGAGACACTTAACTGACTGAGCCTCCCAGGTGCCCCTCTAGCATGCATTTCTCAAAAATAAGAACAAACTTCACATAATTACAATACCATTATAAATAACTAAGAAAACTAATAACTATGACTAATGTCATATATTATTTATTCATATACAAGCGTCTCAAGGGGTTCTCCAAAATATCTTTAATAGATGATTTTCAAACCAGGATACACTTAAGACTCATGCATTGAATTTGGTTGTTATGTCTCTTTAGAATCTATTCTAGTTTAGTCACAACCCCCCATGTTTGTTTTGCCCCATGACTTTGGTTTTTTGAAGAGAAAACACTCTGTTTTGAGGAGTAGCATACATTCTGGATTTAAAAGAAAAAAAGATTTCCTTATGACACAATTCAGTTTGTTCTTCTCTGTCCTCTATTTCTGTAAAGCTGGAAGTTAGGTCTAAAGTCTTGATGAGATTCAGATGAGATTTTTAAAAATAACTTTATTGAGATATCTTTGACATATAAAGATTATATATTTAACATGTACAGTTTTATGTTTTGATATATGTATACACTGTGGAAAGATCATCATAATCAAGCTAAACAACATCCATCACCTCTACATAGTTACCACAGTGTGTGTGTGTGTGTGTGTGTGTGTGTGTGTGTGTGTGTGTGAGATGAGAAAATTTAATTTAAGATCTATCCTCTCAGTAAATTTCAAGTATATAAGATGAAACATTTTTGGCAGAATACTCACCAGTGTTGACTTTATATTAGCTCTCACAAGGCACATAAGGCAGGTTGTCCTTCCAAGAGTTTGCTCAGAAAACCTAGTCAAATGTTTGTGCTGTAAAGGATATAATGTAATTGCCAAGCAAACTATGGAATAACATGGGGCGCAGAGCCTGCTCCTGACCAGCCTTACCCCAGATGGCTTTAACATTATTTGATCTTTGATTAAATCAGTATTTCCCTGGGAATTTAAAAATGGCCATGAATTAGACTTTCTCCAAAAAGGCAAGTTAGATATTGAATTCTTTTTTTTAATTATAAATTTTCAGAGTGAAGAATGGTTGTAGTTGTCTCCTCCAGTGGTGACATATAAGATTTGTTATTCACTTCTAAAATACCATATAGCTTATATAAATGTTTAGCAATGATTTTATAATGAAGTAAACAATTTCTTAGCAGGTCCAGGGCTAATATCTTGCTATATTTTTCTACATTGGGTTACAGTGATTATACTTTAAGGTAACAAACTCTAAACCCTGAAGAGAAGGAGGCTGGCAGTTTAAACTAATAGAGGTTTAAAGAACCTTCTTCTTTTGTCCTTCTCCCTTACCAGATCCCTCCAGACCTACATTACTCAAGGATTCTCTTTGGCTGAGAGAAGAGGAAAGATTATTGTGTGAATCTCTCCCTCACTCTCTGCCTGTATAAAAAGGGCTTCTTATAAGCACCTAAATATGCCTGGGAAGACATCTTGCTGACTTACATTCTTTATTTTTTTAATATTTTTTTTTTATTTGTCAGAGAGAGAGAGAGAGGGAGGGAGAGAGAGAGAACACAAGCCGGGGGAGCGGCAGGCAGAGGGAGAAGCAGGGCTCCCTGCTGAGCAAGGAGCCCGATGAGGGACTCGATCCCAGGATGCTGGGATCATGATCTGAGCCAAAGGCAGACACTTAACTGACTGAGCCACCAAGGCATCCCTGACTTACATCCTTTCAACAATAAAGAATTACTGAACAGTTGCTGAACGTCAGGCACAGTGTCAGTTCCTGAATCCACAGAGAAATAAAAACCACTGTCTCTGCCTTTCAGGATCTTATGGTGCATTCTGAAATTATCTTTCCAATAGGAGTCAGATGACACCTCAGGTATAAGAGAAATGATGATCTGTGAACGATCATGAGGTCTTACAAAGATGACAATGAGCTTTTCTTAGGAAGTGAACATAGAAAAAGGTCAATTTTATAAAGGACCTTTTCTGGATAATGAGATAAGGTTGAGCTGTTGCTAGGTTGTGGATTTAGAATGCTGCTGGCATAATGGGACCTGATTCCCTTCCCAATAAATTGCTATTATATTGGAGACCTGAGAATTGCTCAAGCTTTGTTGCTACTCTCAGAAATCAATTTTACTGGAATTTAAAACATTTTCTATGATGATATTATTTTAAAAATACATATTTAAAATATATATCTCATATATTGTTTTTAAATATAAATTTATTGTATAACTCAGTAGTTAGTACATTCTTTTGCTGTAACGTAACAGGGAAGTATCACTGTATATTACCTTTGATCCACTAATCAGTTCTTGCATTTTACTAGGATTTTCATTTTAACGATGACATAGATGTTATAACTTATGACATTTGCCTTCACAGTTCCACATTCACTTTAGATAAAGAAATTTAAAAAATAGGCTAAACGAGTCTCCAATATCTCAAAGTTCATAATGACGATATGCCATTTTCTTAAGCTTTTCTTTGTCTTGTCATACCATCTCTTCTATGATTTGGTTTGTTGAATAATATTGGAGGTATTTGCATTTTTGTTTTCCATTCTCTCTCACTTGGTAAGACTACAATGACCCAAATTTCAAAAGAAAACACGAACCTAAAATTGTGAATTACGAAGTAAAAGTTTCATCCATGTTAATAGCTTTTGCCATTGTCTTTGTAATCAGGAAGAACTGAATGAATGAGTTGTGGGCATCCATTGAAATGAAAACCCTGGTCCACCTTCTCAATTTTTATATAAGCATTTCAACATTACTATCTACTTAAAATGAATAAGCAACCACTTTTATAGCAATTACCACGTACCAGCTCTTGTTCTAACAACCTTATTAATACTACTGTTATAATGCTCACATCAACTCAATGAAATAGGCACTGTTATTATTCTCATTTTATAGATAAATGGAAAGAGAACATAAGTAACTTACCCAGTGTTCTACAGTCAGAGCCTGTCTGCTTTTATCTTGTGCTATTTCCCCACACAGCTTCACATGTCAAATACATGGCTGTCTATACCCTTAAACTCTCCACCATCTGGCCTAACTCAGAAATGAGGTTAAGAGAGAGTTAGGTATTAATGACAGTTTGAAGGATATGCATTGCTTTAATTATTTTATTGCTCTGATTATTATTTTTATTCTTACCGTATTTCAAACAATAAGAAAAGGACTGAATCTTGACTCTCTTTAAAATAACCTTCACTATTGTGTTTGATATCATGCCTTTTGCTGATGGGCGCTGCAAGAAACAGCCTCATAAATCCATTACTGTCTTTGACATGTGAATGCTACTAGAGACATTCTCTACTATATTTCTTAGTCCTGCATTATAAAACCTGGAATGAAAAATTTCTTTTAAAATTTAGTGATAGAAAAGGGATTTGCTTCCACTGACAAATTATCCCCCTTTCAACAGTAATTTACAATTGGCCATATTTCCCTTTTCATTCACTTTGGTTACCGGGAATAGCATACGTGTCTTAGTCAAGCATGTATCTTAGAGTCAAGTACGTAGCTCAATATTAAAAAAATTTAAAAATAAATTCTTACAATCTGTATTTTCCTACTTTATAGTTTGTATTTCTCTCCTCTCCTATTTCAGTTTATACTTTCCGTGCTCCAAATTTTTATTGACATTTTATCACCCTTTTATCAATGTTTTATGTAAGCTACCTCAAATCTCTCATGGAATAAGACAGATATAATCTTATATCCTCCAAGCCCCAGGGATGCAAAGCAATAAAGGGCATGGTCTCTGATCTCACGAAGCTCAGACGTGGTTGGGAATGTAGTACATACACAGAAACAAATTAGTAATGAGATTGAGTACACTGTGAGTTCCAAGTAGGTGGTATAAATTTAAAACAAAATACTATCTGAGTTTTGAATGAGGTCTGGGGAAGTTGGAAAAAACAGGAAGAAATACAAACAAAATTGGCCATTGAAGAAGGGCTAGAACTTCTCTAAGAGTGCTATGGGAAGGGAATAAGACTCTTTAGGAAAGGCTAGTTTCCTGAACCAAGATATAGAAATGGAAATCTGGTTTATTCAAATGACAGTGGATATATAAACATGGCAGAGATTGTTGGCTGCCTGCTCCAACATCCATTCTCCTGCTCCATCTCAATTGCTGAACTTAATTTGATACCAGAACAACTATATAACCGGATGAAAACTGTTTTCTGTCTCCACTCTGAAACCAGATTCATCTAAGTAATAAGTTGTTGGCAGTGAAATGCAAGCAGAAGCATTCTGTCACTGCACAGGACTTTTGGAAAGTCTCAGAGAGAGGGAGTATGCCTTTCCTACTGCCTGGAAGGTCAAAGGACAGTTGAAGCTCAAGTGAGGATCTTAGACCCTGAGGATAAAGACCACACACAGGAATAGTGGAGCAGAGAGCTGGAAGTAGCCTGGGTCCCTGATGCTTTCCTGCAGCTACCAGACAGCCCTAGACTGACCATCTCCAGATCCTTTTATGTGAGAGACTAAAGCCTGGTGAATTTAAGGGCTATTTTCCAGGTTGCTCTGACTCATAGCTAAAAGCAGTGCCTCCTAAATAAAACCGTTTGGCTCAAGTAGAGAATTTATATAAAACATAATGAAAAACCGTGGGTCAGAGCTAATGTCCAGCAAACAAATATAGGCTTCATTTTATTAACTGAATGAAATAACTTTGATTGTATATGAACTTTCAAGCAAAAATTTCTAAGCTCTTATATTTAGTTAAACTTGTATGAACTAATTTTCTGAGTGAAATTACGTTTTATACCAGTGACAAATACAGAAATATATACCTAGTCTGTGTTTACTGTTACTATAAAAACACTTTTGAAAGGACAGAAGGAACATTTAGAATAATTATTAAATGTATGCAGTTTCGGGCACCTGGGTGGCTCAGTCGGTTAGGTGGTCGACTCCTGATTTTGGCTCAGGTCATGATTTCAGGGTCCTGGGATCAAGCCCTGTGTCAGGCTCTGAGCTCAGTGGGGAGTCTGCTTGAGGTTTCTCTCTCTCTCTTCCCTCTCCCTTTGCCCCTCCCCCTGCTTGTGTGCATGCTCTCTCTCTCTCTCAAATAAATACATCTTTTTTAAGAAATGTGTTCAGTTTTAGTATCAGCTAAAGAAATCAGAAATATGAGTTCAATAAAAAAAGATTTCTTTAAATTTATAAATATAACTTCGGTTTAATAACTATTAAATGGCAGAATAAAAATAGTATTAGATCCTGGGGCACCTGGGTGGCTTAGTTGGTTAAACATCTGACTTGGGCTCAGATCAAGATCTCAGGGTCCTGGGACTGAGCCCCAAGTTGGGCTCCTTGCTCAGCATGGAGTCTTCTTCTCCCTTTCCCTCTGCCCCCCCACCCCACTCATGCTCTCTCTCTCAAATAAATGAATAAAATCTTTTAAAAAATAGTATTTAATCTTAAATTGAAAATCTAACTAAAGGTAATTATATATTGCTGTACGAAAAGCTGTTTACAAAACATAAGCATTACAATAATTTGTTTTATATAAAGTACTGAAAACTTATAAGAAAAATTAAATTTTCTTTTAAACCAAGAATGTGAACTACACCTAGATAAATATTGTTTTTTCATTTTCCAAATTTGCAAGCTGAGATTTATAATTAGTGTCTTAAAACATTTTTTCTGGTCTCTGCGTGCTTCAAACCTGTGTAAATTAAAGAATCACTCTATTTGCTTTAGGAATCGTATTAAAACAATCTTATTTACTGTGAAATGCAGGGAAGATAAGAAGATATATGCTTTTGAAATCTCCCAGTTTGGTAGTGTTTCATGTTTAAATGAGTAAAGATTTTATTTTTCACAACTATTTGACCCTTAGTTTGAGAGGCAAGTGTATCACATTCCCGGTTTCATATGCAGGCACCACAGAAGTAAATGGATAGTGCTCCTGCTGTAAAATTCCTTCTCCTTCTGGAAAATTACCTTAGAGCATCAGGTCACCAGCTGGCAGAGATATCAAGAACAAATATGTATTGGTTGTTAAGAAAATGAAATTTCTTAGTCATCCGATTGGATGATACCAGTTGGAACCAAATCTTTTGTAGTAACCAGGTAATTTTCTAATTTCCTAATTTTTTTTTTTTTTTTTTTTTGAGAAAGAGAGTAAGCATAAATGTGAGCAAGCAGGGTAGGGACAGAGGGCAAGGGAAAGAGAGAATCTCAAGCAGGCTCCACACCCAGTGCAGAGTCTGACCTGGGGCTCAGTCTCACCATCCTGAGATCATGACCTGAGCCAAAATCAAGAGTTGGATGCTTAACTGACTGAGCCACCCAGGCGCCCCTCTCATTTCCTAAATCCTCCACTTCTTGTGGTAATGTTGCAGCAAATTGTTATGAAGTGGCATCAGTGGGAGTGATTCAGAATATCATGTAGCTAAATTTGGTTATGGCAGAAAAGAATGTTTCTGCACTTAAGAGAATAATTACTAATTAATTAATTAACAAAGCTAGACTCTTCTGGGGCTTTTAGCACTTCAAAATATTCATTCCAAACTATGATTATATGAGAAACAAAATTTATAAGGTTATTATGGATTATCTGTACATTGCAAAGCAAAAATAAATGCTGAGTCAGATCTAGGTGCTCACAAAAATAAATACAAAAATTTGACTGTTTGAACTTGTTATGCAAAGGTTAAGTTTATAAAATGTATTTACATAGCAGTGTTGCTATTTAGTGAAGATGAGAAGCAAAGTCATAACTGGTAGATGGTCTCAGACTGTCAGAAAGGAAAGATTTGGCACATTTACTATAAATCACTAATATCAGCTTCCCAGATTCATAGACGTTTCTGTTCAGGTATAAACTTCAGAACTGAAACTGCTTAAAAGCATAAAGTTAAACAAAAATCAAAATGGCTGCACTAATGCTTGAGGGAACCTCGATTTTTAAAGTAACTTCTTTTTCTCTCTTCTGCAAACCTCCCCCCTCCCCTTCTTAACCATTTGTTTCAGGTTACCACCTGAAGAAATGAGGTACCACCCTAAAGAAATGAGGACGGAGGCTGGCAGCACATACTTAATTCCTGTCAAAACTGGCTAGATCCTGTATTTCCCCAGAACTTCCTCCCCACCCTGCAGCCCCTTCCTCAGGGCAAGCTTAGACCATAGACTTAAGACTTAGACTTAAGTCTTAGACTTAAGACCATAGCCTGTTGCAGCCTCCTTTGCCCTGCAAGGCAATAAAGCAAGCTGTTGTTCCTCTTTATCCCAAACTCCGCCTTTGTGTTATATTTTGGTTCCAAAGTACAGAGGTCGGACAATAGAACTTTAAAGACATATTATCAAGATCAAAACCTAGCATTTAGTCAGTTCCACACTGGAACTTAAGCTTTATCCAGTTCCATACTAGAAATCATACCTTGAGGAACTGGAAAGAAAAATTTAAAATTTAATGCCCACAATTCACCTCTTATTTCCTATATCATAGCATTTACACATAGCATATACAACACATAGCATATATGATTATACAGAACAATATATATTTAGAATGTAGAATAAAGTCTTTCTTGTCCTTTCTCCCTCCATTATTTCTTGTTTCCTTCTTTTCTTTTTAATCTTAAGGTGTTTAGAAATATGATGACGAGGAAGTTTCCCCATTTTACATGAAATATAACTTTAAAAATTACATTATTAGAAGGTGTAGGGACAAAGCTGTGGCAGACATAACACTACGGGAAATGAATTGATATAAAACAGGGGAAATTTAACAAAAAGTTATGACCACGATTTGCCACGGTTCAGTAAAGAGAAAATGTAGGAATGGGATATGAAGGAAAGCTTGGGGCTGGGAGACAATAAATGACTTGCCTGAAAACAACTCAGAGTTTTTAAACTTCAAGAATGTCCACAGAAGATCTGGAAGCTACCTTGAACTATCCTTATAATGCTGTTGCAGCTCACTCAAATCACTGAACTCGCAATTCCACATTTTGTGTGTCCTGCCTTTGCAGGGCTGACCCAACTTCCTCCTACTGTCTTCCTCTTAGAGTAACATTTACCAATGAGAGCCTTTCAGAGAGCAGTCTGGGACACAGCTACTACAAACCGTGGATCTAGGTGCTGAGTTGTTTCACCAGGAGAAAGGAAGACTAAGGGGAAAACAAGTTAGCTGTTTTCAGCTAACATACTTAACCCATTGAAGAGCTTTTACTAAACTCAAGTGGATTGTTCCACGTTGTTTCAAAGAGAATAACAAGTCAGATTTTGACTATTATAAATAACATGTGAACCATTAGATTTTTTTTTTTCAACAAAAGAACAGTCTTCTTTATAAGTTGTGAGTTTTTCATCTCCAGGAGTGGTTAAACCAGACATACAGAAAGCAAATTGTACTAAGGCAGATGGCTACTAAGTATGAGTCCTTGATGCTGTGCTTTTTATGAACGTATCACCTGTCAATACAAGAATCTCTTAACATTTCTTCACCATTTCTCTTTGCCACCAAGCTGTGGTCTCAGTGCTAACGTATTAACTACTTTTCTCCCCTGACATGTTACCTTCCAGTCACTGGCCACCCCCGACGACCAGCAGCAAAAGTAACCACTATTCTGTCCTATAAAAATATAGCTTAGATTCACCTGTTTTTACAACATCTAAATGGAATTATTCAATATGTATTCTTTGGTGTCTGGCTTTTGCCCGGTGATATCTGTAAGATTCATTCATATTGTTTTGTGTAGTTGTAGATTACTCTAATTGCTACATAGGGTTTTGTTGTATGAATGTTCTACACTTTATCCCTTATACTGTTGATGGGAATTTGGGTAGTTTCCAGTTTGAGGCTATGTGAATAATGCTATAATGATTATTCTATTACATGTTGTTTTGTTGAACATATGTACGCATTTCTGTTGGAAATATACCTAGGAGTGGCTTGCTGGACCGTGGCGTATAGATGTGTTCAACTTAGCAGACACTATAAAATATTGTTCCAAAGTGCTCATATTCACCTTGCCTTCCCCCCAGCAGTGTCTGAGAATTCTAGTTGTTTCATATCTTTGCCAACATTTACTATTGTCAGTACTTGTAATTTTAACTGAGCTAATGGTTGTTTTATAGTCAGAGTGACCTTTTAAAAACTATAAATAAGATTACATCTCTTCCTTCTTAAACACTCCAATGGCTTAATGTCATCTAAAATAAAATCCAAACTTCTTATCATGCCCTACAGACCTCTGCATGTTCTAGCCCAGCCTATCTCGATTTCATTTTCTATCACAATCTTCCCTATTCTCTAGGTTCTAGCTCCATAGTCTTTATTTCTGTCTTTTGAATATTACAAACTCTTTCTCACTTTAGAACTTTTATACTAGGTTTTTATCTCAGATCTTTACTTATTCAGCTTATTGATATTTTAATTCTAATAGGATGTTTTTGTAAAAAGCTGATCATTTAGGTAGAAATAGGAGACCAGACATGATTTGAAAGCTCATCTTGATTGGGGTAAGTATCAAAGTTTGGGAACAGTGAGACTTTTAAAATCACTATTTTGTTTTCCCTCTGGATTTAGGCTTAGGCTTTGCTGTCAGCAAAAATCACTCAGAATGTGTTGCCCAAGCAAGAAGAGAAAACTCTCTTCAGTAGACTTTCAGAGTCACTGGGGTCGAAGAAGTGTTGACATTGACTCAAGCCCAGTTTCTGATCTGCAGAAATGTCTTTTCCAAATCAGACTTGGGAGGAAGAGTGCATTTTTCTTTGTGGAAGATACATAGTTTGAGCACTAACAGTTTAAATACTGTACATTGTGATTTATTGAGAAATGAAAAGCACATTTATCATTTTTGGAAATCCTTTCTCTTCAGCATGGCTTTTATAAATCATTCTTGTCATGCACTATGAAGGAACAACTGGCTGTTTCACTTTTACTATTTGTCAGTGTTATAAGATTTTAATTGATTATATATTTGTTGACAGGAAAAGATTAACATATCTAGTACTTTTCATTTCTTATAACAGTCCTGGTTTTACATGGATTCAGGACAATTATGACTGCAGTTATTATTTCTTATGTTAGAAGTATAATAATTAAGGATGATTATAAAAGTTTTAACTTTTGTTATTTTGTATCCTTAAGAATTGGTAAAGAGTTAAATAGAAAAATAGAGTGGCAGTCCATAGAAACATCAAATAGCGTATTAGGTAGACAAATTTGAAAAGACCAATAAATTCTTTTTGAGGCAACAAATATTAGTAAAATCTAAATCATAAAACAATAATACATATTAGATTATATCATAATTCTAATATTTTTAGATTCATTTGCTTTATGAAAAAAAATAGTTGTTAAACTGTGTCATGTTTCTTAGGAAATTCCTCCCATCTGGTGAGAATGGATTAATAGAAAGATGCCCACCTTGTCCCTTTGAAATTTACAAGGAAGAAAAATCCTACAAAATTGTATAAACACCTATGATAAATGATTTTCAACTCAAACATAAAAAAGAACATAAAAATATATTGAAAAGAAGAGTGTTACAGAAAAATAAGGTATCCAAAGCACATTTTGTATTCACTAATCAAACTTCAAAACAACAGATTTTATAACACTAATTCGAAAAAGAAAATCTCCTGACGTTTTGTGGCTATGGCAGTTAAGAATTTCAATAGAAATCTTGTTGAAGTCATTTCTACAGACTGCTAGGCATTTTCAGTACTCAACAATGAGGGCTTTTTAAGATTAGCTTAAGCTATGGATGTTAGTATAAAATTCTCACTAGGAAATATGCCGCCAGAAAACTGTTTCCAGAATTATGTTCTTCAATGCGTAGAAAAGTTTAGACACTTTATTCAGAGGACCAGTTAAAATAAGAATTTATGTCTAGTGACTGCAGAACAATCTAGACATGACAGTGCTGAGAAATTATTATTCTCAGACAATAATACAAAAACTTAGAGAGGTAATGACTAGAATTTTTAATAATCTGAAGTAATAAGTGCTTTTGATAAAATTTTGTTTATTCTTATATACCAGATGTTCTTTCCATGATGGTGATATTTGGCTTTGAGTGAATACTAATTCTAATGCTCAGCTCAGTGAAAATGTATATTTACTGCACCACCAGTATTTATTTATTCATTAGTATACGCATTTACTAATAGGCCTAGCATTTTAAATATAAGGCCAACTATATTAAGTACCTAGTAAATTAAGTACATTACAAAATGAACAGAGAAATGGAAATTGAAAAAGGCGGAGATAAAGATGGTATAAACGATATTTTAAAATGTCAGCTTGTTAATTACCATGACTTCCTAAAATCATTAGATAATATTTTAAGAAGTAAAATTAGGGCAATGCATTCATCATAAGTGGAATTTAATGTAAATCCATTTTATAAATAGTCTTATAATCTTGAATTTTTCAAAGGCGTAATTAGATTGTCCTTGTCTTTCTAGCTGTGATACTGAAGAGTACTTCCTGATGGGAGGTGTCAGCTTCCTCTATTTCTTGTTGTTTGCTTGTGCTTACATTATTATTATACTGTCTTTAATCTTTATTTACAGGAGTATTTTTAAGCCACTTGTACATTTTCTGAGGATAAATTTAGTTAACACTATATAGAATAATCTACAAATCAATTTAACTACTTGCAAGTGAACTGAGAAGAGTCACAATATCCTGGCTGCTTGAGGCTCTTTTTCTCTTAACACCCAACAGCCAAATTCTCTTTCAGACCTCAGCCTAGAACATTGCCATGTTTTCTTTTGGCTGCGGTCTTTGGTGGGAAACTTTAATATGATTTAAATAGATATTTCTTTCCAAAGGTTCCTCTTAGCTTCATGTTTGTAGCTACCATCGCAAACTAATTTTAATGTGGTCATTTCTGATTTCTTTTATTTAAAGGAATAATAACTTTATAGTTGGAAAGGATTTTAGAGCTCATGTATAACAATCCTCTTATTTTTACTGCTAATTTCTTTCCAATAAGTTAACTTTTTATTGTTCCCCTCTTCAACTTATCAATGCTTTTGTCTTTTAGTTGTAGACTGCCTTATTTTTAAGTCAAAACAAAGCTATAGTCAAAGAATATTAACTTAAAAAGATTCCTGATAACTAAGAATGACATATCAAACATTTTATGAGAATATATTTTGGCACAGATTTTCTCAGTGCAAAGTATATGCATTCACAATACATGTCCTTAAATGGTGAAGAAAGGGTTAAATGACTTTTAAGACAATTTTTTTTTTCCCACTACACTATAACATAGAGGACATGATTTTCAAGAACTGGATAATTTTCATGAAAAAAGTTCATTTACATATATCAGAATTTACTAGTTATGTCAAGTGTCATCCCCATGAATTAGAAATAATTTATTTTATTGTAGTTCTTGAAATTTTGATTCTATTATCTTACTTCTATTATCAAACACTGCAAACATCTCGACAAAAACATTCATCAGCAATATGTTTGAAAGATGTAATGAGCTCATGAAAACGCATGAAAATTTGTTTTCTGTGAATTTAAGAGAAGCTTCACAGAAACCTTCTTTCGGGAAGGTTCTGTTTATTGTCTGGAGTACCTTAGGTCAACTGAAAGCTCTGAAATGATTACTGTGAGTGCTACTGAAATTAAATTTGCCATATGAGTCACTGCCCAGCTGTGATGTCAGGTAACAGATTATGCTTGTTCACATCTCTTCACTTTATATGAGTGTTATGAACCAGATAGCATTGACAAGGCTTTAAAGATTTAATACTTCGTTTCTCTGTTTATACTTCTTGAAATCTTAACAGGGTATCTATGAGATTATGCACACTTTTTACAAAGAATGTCTTTCAAATTTTATGATGAATTATGGCTAATGGAATACTGAACTTATTTTGCCAAATTATATTCTGAAACCAGATTTTTCATGTGCCACAAAGCAGCACAAAGAAGAAAATTCTAAGATAGTTATCCAACATTAAAAGATGATGCCTTGGGAAGTAATAATAATAATGGCTTAACAAAAATAATTGTAGTATTATTAAAATTTTTTGAGGGCTTATTATATATTGGGCATTGTGCTGAGTGAGGCCCATGTATTGTTTCATTTGTATAACTCTGAGTTAGGTAGTAATATTATCTCTGTTTTACAGATGAAGATTCTGAAGTTCTGAGGAAAGTTAACTGAGAGAAGTTCCACACAAGTGGAAATGTGGAATAGGAATTCAAATCTAGGTCTGCTTAATTCTAGAGCCCACGTTCTTAACCACCCTACTAGATACATCATCCATGGAGATGTTCAAGCCTAGTTCAGAAGATGGTTTGGCAAGAATATATAAGAAAGTTTTCCAAAATCAGCTGGATGGTTGAACCAAGTGAATTAAAACTTTCAAACCCCGAGAATCTGTGATTCTATGTTTATATCAGTAAGAGATGTATTTTTATGTACCTTTAGACTTCAGAAGGAGAATCGTGACTAGAGTTTCATCAAAGATGGATTTAAAATCAGTTTTAATTTAAAACACTAAAAAGGAATATGAAATAGTTTAGAAAATTTGGTTCCAAAACAAATGTTCTATTCATATTGTGGGTTAAATTTAGTCAAAGAAAATGGTGCAACTTCTTTGAGCGATGCCTTGCTTCAGGCCCTTGTACCTCATCTAAATATCGAGAACCCTCCTCCACTGGTCTGCCTGCCTGAGACTCATCTGAATCTGCCATTTGTCCTTGTTCTTGTCAGTCACCACACAAAGCCCCAGGTTTCCTGGCAACTCCATCGTCAATGAAATCCCAATATCCTTGACCTCTTGAATGGTCCCTTTACCTTCTTGCTCTTGTGGAAACTGGCCTTCCCCCATGAGGTCATCCCTTCTCTGCAGCCTTCTCAGGTGGTGGCTGCTTTTTATTCTATAGCTTTCTTACAGCTAGACCCGAAGATGGGGGCAGACATTCTCTTGTCCCTCACTGCTGCTTTCAGGTAATTCACTTTCTATCCTCTCTAAAACCCTGAATTCCATGCCAAATTTCCCACTGCTTCTCTTTATTGCTATTATCAACTAACTCAGGGGACATCCTCAGCCCCTTATTTCTCTATGATTTTAGTTCCTGGCTCACTATCACTTTCTCTAACATGGTGCTATTATTTGTAAAGATGAAGCCTTCAATAATTGGCCTCCAATTTTTTAGATCTTCTCTTCTACAATGATCTATCTTCCACTCTACCTCAGTCACCTACAGCCATTGTCAAAAGACCCTTCTTCCTCTTACCCTGCTCTGCAATTTCTTTCCCCTTCCCCACCATCTCCAGCTATAACTGTTATCACCTTATAATAGACTGTATAACTTAGAATTTATTATGCTTGTTTTTTTTAAAGATTTTATTTATTTATTTGACAGAGAGAGAGTGAGAGAGGGAACACAAGCAGGGGGAGTGGGAGAGGGGGAAGCAGGCTCCCCGCGGAGCAGGGAGCCCGATGTGGGGCTCGATCCCAGGACCCTGGGATCATGACCTGAGCCGAAGGCAGACGCTCAACGACTGAGTCACCCAGGCACCCTTATTATGCTTGTTTTAAATTGTTTGTTTCCTCCAGATTAAATACAAATTCCTCAAGGTCAGAGAACTTTTTTTCTGTTTGTTTACTGGTTATAGGAGATATTGGCTAGTTACTTTCCAAAACTGTTTCATTCTTCTGGGGCACACAGGTGTCCTATATTTCTCAGCTACCCTTGCTGTTTGGTATATCCTTGTGACTTCTTTCTGGCCAGTGGAATGTGATGAAGTGACCTGCGCCGTTTTGAGGCCTGGCTTCCATTTTCTTTTTCTTCCCCCTTCTGCTGTTTGGACACAGAGGATCCAACAATTGGCTGATGCTCTCTATAGGAATATGGAGCCACAAGACAGAAACAACTTGGGTTCCTGAATCACCTCCTGATAGCTGCTCACCAAACATACTTGTTAATCTCTTAACTGACACAGAAGTAGAATTCTGTTGTGTTAAGCCTCGAAAATTGTTAGAGCAATTAGCCCATCCTAAACCATATAAAGATGTATTTTTAAATTATTTTTCTTTTTTTTTTAAAGATTTTATTTATTTATTTGAGAGAGAGAATGAGAGAGAGAGAGAGAGAGAGAGCATGAGAGGGGAGAGGGTCAGAGGGAGAAGCAGACTCCCTGCCGAGCAGGGGGCCCGATGCGGGACTCGATCCCGGGACTCCAGGATCATGACCTGAGCCAAAGGCAGTCGCTTAGCCAACTGGGCCACCCAGGCGCCCTATAAAGATGTATCTTAAGCTCTTGAATTGTGGCTGGAACATGATAATTGCTCATTAACAGATGTATTTTTCCTTTTCTTTTCAGTATGATAGAATTAAAGACTTCAAAATCACTAGTACCTGCTTAACCTGTATTCCAATGCTAGTAATAGATTAAAGCTAACAGAAAATATGTCCTGGTTTGAATTTCGCTGAATTCTTATGATCTATGTCAAAAAAGTAGTTGCTCAGAGCATGATTTCTCTGGAGAACAGGGTCCTACTCTAGCTATAACAACAGAATAGAAAGGCTAATGAAATACTCTGTGAATTGATCTATTCCAGATTTAAGATTGCAAAGTAGTTTGTTATTTATGTCATGATGTTTAAAACCTTTGTTTACAACTCAGGAAATCTGGGACACTGAACTGGATATTTATCATTCTCACATTTCTTTATTTATAGAAAGAGTTCTATAGTAGACTAGACAGAGTTAAAGCCCTTATTTTAATATTTTTTATATTTTTATATTTAATATTTTTAGTATTTTAATACTTATGATTATCTTGGATATTTGAGGTCAGAAATTTTTTTCTTGGGATCTTCCAAGATTTACCAAACATTTATCAAAAATATTTATTTTGGGGGGCATCTGGGTGGCTCAGGGAGTTAAGCGTCCGCCTTCAGCTCAGATCATGAATATAGGGGCTTGGGATTGGGCCCCACATCGAGCTCCCTGCTCAGCAGGGAGCCTGCTTCTCCCTCTCCCTTTGCCATCCCCCCCACTAAATAAACATTTAAAAAATGTTTATTTTTCTTCATAGATGGATAAAAAAGTCTGATGACTTTGAATGACTATGAATGTACGAATAACAAATTTCCCTGGAAAAGCTAAGTAAGATATAAAGATAATACCTAAATTCAGAATAATCAGGCTTTCTGCTTGATTTCATGTGTATATTAATTTTCCTTAATCAAATGTTACTATTTGCACAAATGAAATTATGTAAAATAGCACAAACTACTTAATGATTCTGGATATAAGTAGTATGAACACACATACAAATATGACAAGATGGGGTGCCTGGGTGGCTCAGATGGTTAAGCGTCTGCCTTAGGCTCAGGTCATGATCCCAGGGTCCTGGGATCAAGTCCCGCATCGGGCTCCCTGCTGAGAGGGGAGCTTCTCCCTCTGCCTCTCTCTGTCTCTCAGGAATAAATAAATAAAATCTTAAAAAAAAATATGACAAGAAACAGGATCTCATTGAAAGAACCCTAATAAGTTGGTGAAGGAAGGAAAATACTATATGCTAGGAACACTATTGTTGCTTCTCTTTTCTGTATTTTATGTCTATTTAAATTGGAACAGAATTTTTCAGTTTTGCACTTACCTACAGTGAGTGATTTGTAGCAATAATATAACCTAGCCTAAAAAAGGCATTTGTTTTTCTATTTAAGTAGACAATTCGATCGCATTTAGAGACATTTGCCAGAGATCTGCAAATCATATTTTGATTTCCTAATTCACTCTTTTCTTCTGCCATATGTTATACATTCTATGTATAATACATGTTGTGATTACATTACCATTGTAACATGGTATTGTAATTATATTACCATTAATTCCTGATTTATGTGTAATACATGACTTTTCAATGTCCTGTGTTCTTTCAGAATTAATTAGCTTTGTGTCTTTTTGGATTATTAGTAATATTTGTAATTCTAAAGAGGCAAAATCTGAACTAAGAGAAACATAGTTGTGGCGTGCAAATTAAAGTAGAAGATTATCCTCTGAAAAGCTTCAACAAGAATTGTTTGGTGTTTGTTACATTTTCAAAAAGACTTTTCTTGAACAGGCTATTTAAATATACTTCTAACAGACTTTTTGAAATACTTTTTCCATAAGAATAGCTTTTTCAAAGTATTCTGAAACCTTGATGATTTAAAGATTCAATGCTTCTATAATCCAAAGTGTACTATATTTGAGAACTTCAAAGTAGTTTATAAATATTAATTTCTTTTATAATGTATCCTAGTATACAGGTATCTTCACTCTATGTTATAAGCTGTATAAATTGGTTTTAAAATCTTAAACACATCTCTGCTTCCTGTTAGTCTTGTAAATTGTGATTTTAGGAAATGTTTAGTTGCTTATCCACATGGAACATTCTTCCAGGAGTTGTCAGCAAACATTCAGAGACTTGGTACTGGTCAGTTTTTCCATCATAAGGGTTGCTGTTTGACCTTCGCGTGACCTGAGGGAATCCAGAATCACAAATGAAATCTGGTTCCAAGTGGGGAAAATATATTAGTGTTGCACGATCGAGGGAAGTACCAAAAAGGTCTAACCTACCCCTGATGGAAGTTTAGTCACTGGGAGAAAGAACATCATCCACGTAGGAAGCGGGAAATCCTTAATTTCAGGGAAATATTCTAGCACCCTTTAAAAAAAATTTTTTTTTTCCTAAAAGTCCAAGAAGCAGCAGCCTCTGCCTCCTTGGTCTCTGTGTGTGTTTGAATAAACTCCCACGTGTATCTTTGGCCTCAGCAGTTTGTTGAGAGCAGTTGGCAGGCACAGATTTGGGCCCGCATCCCCCCCGATCTGCCTTCCAAATTCCTTCTCGCATTTTGCTTAGTTGTATCCTGTGTTTCCACTTGGCATTTCAGCATTTGTCACTGATCCTATTTTAAAAATCAGGCTTGCCGTTGTTCTGGCTCAGGTAGTTTAAAAACAAAAGTTAAAAAGCAAAGAACTATTCAGGAGGTCTCGGGAAAGAAGGCAGTGCCAGCCGTCTCTGTTAGTAAGAGTTGAATCCCGAATACGGGTTTCTTCAGCTCTGGTCTTGACTTCTGTGCACTACTCCTCTTCTGGTGTTGGAGCAAATAAATACACATCAACTGACTTAAGATGAGAATAAAAGCAAATTCTCTTTCCGAATTTCAGGGAAGATCTCCATTTCCCAGTTCAAAGCTGGGAATGGAGATCTTTTATTTTATGTAAACTTGTGATAGTAAGGAAATGGTGCAGAGAAATTGTGGCAATTGTTTTAGGGCAAGCCATTCCCATTTCTACATTCCTCTCCTAGTTCCTACTTCCCTGACTCTCAGACTGCTGCAATGAGCATTGTCATTTAACTTTCTTGAAGATCCCTCTTCTTCAAAACTTACTTGTCCTATGTACTAATCTCTCAGAGAGCTAGAACTAATTAGTTGATTTACTATGTCATGTGAAGGTGTTGAAGAATAACAAGTGTATTAGATTTTAAATTTAATTGTCATTTAAATGCCTTTATTCCAATCACAGAAATTTCTGGTTTTGTGATAGGACATTTCTGAGGGTTTTTTGGGGTCACACTGGGCCTTCTAGTAGCTGCCAAGGCACATTACATAGACAACAGCTTAATCTACTTACACGCAAATCAATGTAGGCTTTTATTTTCCCCTAGGATGTTTCTCTATGTAACTTCCCATGTAATCTGAAGAGTATGCCAAATGTCAGTATGGTATGGATTATGCATTTTAATTAGCATTTACTGGGTATTGTTGGTTAAATAGGCCTGATTGATAAAAAACAGTTTATGTGAAAAAAAATTCTGATGTGCTTAATTAGTTCTTGCCCGGAGTCCTTTCAGTAAGCAGATGTCCTATGCTCATCATTAAAGGCAGGAAGGCATAAGATCTAGGGTTAAATCGTATCAACTTCAGTCGGTTCCCTGTGGCTTTGCTTTTCTCCTCTTTTTTTTAGAGGAGAGATTCATTTGCTTTTGTTGTTGTTTTTGTTTATAATGTGAGTTCATCTACAGAAGAAGCCCCAGATACGGTTAGTTGAAGTCAGCTATCTGAGAAGGATAGAATCATAAAAATGATTTGAAAGTAACTATATTGGTGAAATTTCAGCTTGGGGGTAAAAACATGAAATGGATAAAATTTTCAGTACTTCTACTACTCCTTCAGTAGCAGTTCTTTGAAGTTACCCATCTTTCCTGCTCGGTAGTGGGCTTCCTTAATAACATATCAGTTAAATTACATAGTATTTCATCATTTATAGTAAAAAAAAAACCCATTTCATTTTGGTCACGGACACTCCTTTCTTCTCCACACTTGTTCCTGTGGTCTTGGTTTGGCAAGGAGGGAAAGGAAAAATATTTTTCCTGCCCCTTCTCTATACTCTAGCTGTATCAGGGGTTTTGTTTACCAGGTGCTCAGCACTTTCAGGTAAGAGGATTATTAGTTCTTGCTTTAGTAGCAAGGGGTGACAGTTTGGACACTCCTTTCTTGTTGGAAGGATGGAGCCAAAGGACCAATTCAAATGATTTTCCTCAGCCACAGGAAAATAGAGGGGAGGAATGGTTGTTTTCCACCAACTCTGTAGTGCTCCAGAATGTCTCTCCTTATTTGCTGCCAGTTCTTCTCTTATATCTCTCTATGGTTAAAGTCACCAAACCAGTTTGGCTTCTGTTACTCACTAATTACTTTATGTAATGACACAAACAACTGGCATAAACAAGGTCTTGGAATAAATACAACCAACTCCTGGTAAAAACATATATCAGAGTGTAGGGAGAGAAGTATAGACTCCTGGAAGGAGGACTACCAGCTGGAAGCTTTCCCTGTGACATGGACGTTAGTATGTTTCACAAAGGAATGGAGAGTTCTTATGAATCTGACAAGTCTATTATTGGAGGTGAGTTAGAGAGTTTTCACTGTAAACTATGATATTTGAGCCATAAAGCAATTTTATGAACCTAAGGTTGAAAGACCCTTACCCAAACTTTCCAGCTAATTAGTCATACTTCGGACATGAAATCCGGTCTGATTTCATTTGTAGGGCTATTCCCACTATACTATTTGTATCCATCAGGATTCAGTTAGGAAAACAGAAACTATTCTACATATTTCAAGGGGAGTGGATATATTAGAGAGAACTGGTTACATTAGTCATGGACGAGTCCTGCCAGTGTACACGAAGAGTGAAACCACCCAGAAGATACCAACTGCAGGGAGCTGCTACCACTCCTGGGGCTCAGTGTGTTACTGGAGCCCACAAGGTGGGGGCTGATCCCAGAGCAGGGGCTGCTCAGCAGAAATTGTGAGCGCAGAGGGTGGGGTTTTCTGGTAACAGGAAGAAGTATCTGTCTTCTTCACCCTGTGCCTTTGTTTTCCCTCCAGAACTTATACACATCTTACGATTTGAAGTGTGTACCCTTCGGTACATTCTTCTACCTGTGCCTTTCCTCTCTTTCCAATTCTTGCTTTGGCAGAATAGATATGTAGCAATCCTAATAATATTACTTAGGGAAATATGTAGCTATGGACTAGGAAAAAACATGGCATGTCTAATAACTTAGCTCAAAAGGAGCATATTTGAAGAGTAAAAAGAAGCAATCTCCCAATAAGATGGGTACTTAATTATTAAAAAGATAATAAACATTACATTATCCACAAGAGCCATGACATGGAAACAACCTAATTCTCAAAGGATGAATGGATAATGTGGTGTGTATGTGTACATATATATATACACATGCACATACATATATAAATATATATATACAATGTGTATAAATATACACATATTTATACACACACACACAATGGAATATCATTCAACCGTAAAAGGAAGAAAATCCCTCCATTTGTGACAAGGATAGACCTTGAGGATATTATGCTAAGTGAGATAAGTCAGACGGAGAAAGACAAATATGGTATGGTATTACTTATATGGGGAATCTAAAAAAGCTGAACTCCTAGAAACAGAGACTAGAACAGTGGTTGATAGGAGCTGGGGAGTGAGGGAAATAAGGAGATGTTTGCCAAAGGATACAAATTTCCAATTGTAAAATATATATGAGTTTTGGTGGAAAAACAAATATTACACAAATAGCAAATGATAAAATTAAACATAGCCATTGTATCACTTATTCCTATCTTCATCATACCTTTTACTGTAGTTACACCTCTTTGTCTTTTCCCTCTTCCCACAGGAAGACAAGAGAGACAAAGAAGAAGAACCAGAAAGAGGAGGAGGTGGGGATCATCAGAGCTACAAAATGTGGAAAGAATCAAAAGAATCAACAACTGCAATTATAATTAAAATGTTGAGACAATACTATGTATTCAGAATTTTAATGGACGTTCTCCTCATTTAAGTAAGGGGAAGGAGGAAGCATTAGGAACGTGAATAGGAAAGATTATATCAAACAAATTCTCCTCCTACTGCATTATTTTCCCTTAGGCTGATTTTGATTCCTTGCCACCAGAACAGGTACCACAGATATTTAATCCTCTGAATTGGTGGTATGTCCACAATCTCATGTTTTTATAATTATTTTTAACTTTTTTCTTACAATTTAAGTGCATCTAGACTCAAGGCTTTAAGTGTAGACAGCAGAAGGAAGCATAAACAGAAAAAGAATCATCTATTTTCTTATAGAAGAGAATATACTTAAAACTTGCCCCTAAACAAGGGAGAGAAACCAGACAACTGTGTTGTGCTTCAGTTCTCTCTCTCATGCTCTTTTTTTCCCCTTTCTTTGTTACCAGTACCTGTCAGTGCTAGTCCAGCTGCTGCTCTGAGTAACTCACTGCGCTTTAGTTTTGTCAATGTCTGTTCATCCCCTAGCCCTGGTCTCTAATTGTGGCTAGATAATTGCCTGTCACCTCTTATCCCCATTTGTAAAAGTTCATACATTGAAAGTCTTGTAACTTGAAAGAGGTCACTGATTTTTAACAAAGTTAGGGTTCTTTTTACTTTCTTCTTTTCATGATTAAAAGACATTCATTGAGAATCACAGAAACTACCAAGTAAGTAATTTATATCAAAGGCACCCAGTGTCATGACAGAATCCAGGATGTGCTGGGAGACTGGCAGGTGGGGAAGGAAAGACAGAGAGGAATAGTTGGCAGGACCCATGTGTATCATTTTCTCAGTTTAGAAGCACATATGGTGCTTCATAATGCTCTGCTCAATTGCTATACAGTTTTAGTCTACATCCTATTAAAAATAAACTCTATTAAGAAGAACATTTCAGAAAAGTCATGAATCTCATACTATAATTCACAGACTTTTTCAGGAGGAGTGTTTTGAGTTTAATATAGACTGACCCTGAAAGATAAATTGAGACATCTACTTTTTTAATGAAAAAATAAACTTATTTCTAAAAGATGTTTTCACTCTTTAAAAATTACTAATGAAAAATTACAAATTACATGTGTTCGACTGAAGTAAAATTTTAATGTTGTGAACAACAGAAAACAAAACAAAATATGACAAGTATCCCTCCACCCTGGTCCCACCCTCCCAAAGCCACGTATCAGCTGTAATGAAGTCATACCCTCTTTCTTTTGTAGCTTGATGTATAAAGGTGTAAGTCCTAATTCTAAATCCTGAGGAGAAATCACAGGCCCTGACCTTCAGAACCTTGTAATCTGACTTATATGGTGAGATGTAGCTACAAGAGCAAGTTGTAGTGACTCACTACAATGTTCAGTGATGTATTAGGGACTAATCTTACAGTTAGAGTAGTGTGCCATTGGGAATTAATCATATAAGTTCTATTTCGTTTTCAGGATGATTTTTTGAAAACGTAAACAAATGAAAGGGAACTAGACTTTATTTTCTATAATCTTACCGATATATTAATACCTGAGCTATGTACACTCTCAACATTTCATATATAGTTTTGTTACAAAGCATGATCAAAGTAGTCTTCAATATTTACACTGTCAGTGTAAGGGGGCCACTGCCTTCTGATGGCTATCCTCCCTAATGCCCACAGCTTCCTGCATCTTTAACTTAAGAGAAAGACAGCGGCTGCCTTGAACAGACTCACTCAGAGCACACTCAACAAAAAGAGACTCCTACAAAGGGCAAAGGGAAAAAGAGATAGGGAAGCAATGCACATCAGTGATAATTCTCACAAATGTACTTGCCCTCTGATTTCTTTTATCATTGCCCTGTAAGTTCTGGCTTTTGGATTAGGAGACATATGATTATTTTCATTAACATGATTTCCCCTAAAAGATAAATATATGACTTTGGAAGAGAATTCAAAACAAATGTGAAAATTGAGAAACATCCAAGTTATTATCTTGACAATTGGCTTTTATACACTAGTTAGACATCCTCAAGAACCAAAGATTTATCATCCATTGACGTAAATCCATGGTGTGGAAAGTCTAAAGATATGCCATGAAACCAAGAGGTTTCTATTCCCAAAATAGGTATTAGTATTTTCTTGCCTAGTAGAATGATAGAACATGCTATATAGGATAAAAATGAGATTCATAAAAACCTTACATACTAAAAAATTCAAATAACAAAATAATGGAGACAGCATTTAGAATATATCAGATATATATGTAATTTAGTTCATTCTGTTCGAGCAAAATGACAGAATGAAGCTCTGACAAACCAAATATTCTAGTTAATAGATAGTAACAATGTACACATTATCTTAGCAGTCTTTTAATGACTACTACTATAAAACAAGTTACAAAATTTGAAAAAACTGGCATATAATAAATAAACTATATTTAGTTTTTCTTTTCTGACTCCAGAGTTATGTCAGTGTTATTATTTGGACCACAAATTAGTTTCATCCAGCAACTAACTAGCATGGCCCTCAGTAAACGTGTATTAAAGAACAAATATGTGGAAACACATGCTGATATTCTGGTTGACAGAGTAAATGGCTAACATCACATAATATATGTAACATCTACAATGACCTTACAAAAAAGTTTAACTCATACAGAATGTTAGATATTTTCATATATTTCTAATGATTTTTTTAACCCCCAATTTACTTGGTTCAGAAAATTTGGCATTTTCTTCAGTGTTACACACATAGATACATCTGTCAAATAAAGGACCAAAAAGTATCTATTTTTTGGTTAAACAGAGCACAGTTTAAAAAAAAAAACACAGAATATATGTTAACATATTTTGAAATATTTAAGGTTGGGTTTTTACTTAAACTACATATTTTTCCTGAAATTACATAGGTTTAGATGTTATAAAATGATAAACTAATTTAAAAAAACATGCTTGATTTAAAAAATAATCGAATAAAAGCAATATATTGTATAATTACACAAAATTATTGAACTAAGTTAAGATATTTTTGGCAAATGTTTCTAAATTCCTAACATAAAACTCTCAAATTTATTTTATATTTTTTGTGTTTTGTACTTGTAATTGATAGGTTTATTAGTTGGAAAAGGAATTTTAATATCTAGGCATAGCCTTAAGCCAGTCATTTCCTGCTCTAGTCACATAAAGCTTCATTTCCAATTGTTGATTTGGGATTCTAAAACTCAATTAATATTTCCTTTTCTAATATGTGCAGGTAATTAAATCAGAAGCAGAGTTGCCAATCAATATTCATGACTAAGTAGCAAAACACTGCAATTTTCTTCTGTGTTCACTGCATTAACACTCCATTATCAGTTAAATTAATTAAATATGTACAAATGTAGATCTAATGGTGACCCTGGAATGGTTTTAAAAACAATTTAGATGTGTAATAGTTCTTTTTTTTAAAGATTTTATTTATTTATTCATGAGAGACAGAGGGGGAGAGAGAGAGAGAGAGAGAGAGAGAGAGAGAGAAGCAGGCTCCCAAGGAGCAGGGAGCCCGATGCCGGACTCGATCCCAGGACCCTGGGATCATGACCTGAGCCGAAGGCAGACGCTTAACCATCTGAGCCACCCAGGCGCCCTAGATATGTAATAGTTCTTAATAAACATTACTAGAGGTTGAACCCCACAAAAACAGTCTAGGTTGGAAGGGCCTCTTTTCTTATATTCCTTCAGTAGTGTAATGATCGCTCCCATTTATCAAATGTGTCTTTCAACCAAGGATCCTGGTGACTAAGTTACATGCATTCTCTCTGAAACTTCATGACAACCAGTGAAGTAAGTTCTATGATTAGTGATACTTTATGGCTGAGGAATCTAGAAATACTAAGTAGTTTCCCCAAGGTCACTGAGTTGGTAAGTGGTGAGGCTGGGAGTAGATCCAGGCTTATCTTTCCCTCTTTTGTCGTCTTCTGTTCAGATGAAGAAACTGAAATAGAGAAAGCTTGTGTTTAAGATCACTAGCAAGAAGTAGAGCCAGAAGCTGAACCAGTTACTGTGAATACAAATCTAGCACGCCTTCTACTCTACCACCACGCTCTGCCAATTTCCTGTCGTTTTTATAAAACTAATTTGTCCATTTAAATCATGTAGTTCTAGATTAGAGGTTGTTATATATATTTTGAACTGTATTTATCCTCTTAGATATAAATATATCTTATTTCTGTGATTTCTACTATTACAGTCAATTGGCCTTCTTTCTGCTTTCCTTCCTTTTTCTTTTTATCAATTAGATGATTGTTATAATTATATCAGACGTTTTGGGTAATGGTAATAAGGAAAACAATCGAGTTTTCTTGCACAGACTAAGCATACATATATAATTAGGTAATGAATATTCAGTATATATTAACATAGTACTGTTAAGTATGTAGTCATATATTTTTTCTTGTTGTGAATTAAGATATATATGCACATTCATTGTATGTGTTGAAATTATTTAAGTGGATAAAGAATCCTATACTTTGACAAAATCTGTGCACATGTGAAAAAATATAAAACTGCAAGATCCCATTTCATTATTTTTGAATATGAAGACTATGAACTTTTTTGATTTTAAAAATATACTTTTTTCATTTCAAAAACATAGAGAATATGGTTAGCCCAGAGACTACTTTTTAAAAATATTTATTATACATCAATGTGGCCAATTTGATAATTTGGCAAGGTTTTAAAGTAAATTAGTCCTTCCTTCTCTGAATTCTTCATCTCCTTCTTTGTGTACCAAAGCCCTCATGCTCTCTTCTCTTTGGCTTTTTAAGAAATGATTTGATGTCAGTAATTTACGTCTTTGTGGAATTTTAGGTCAATGTTTTACTTCTCTAAGAGTTATTTGCATGTTAATATTTTAAAGTAATGCCACAATAAAAGCTTTCTTCTCAACATAATTTTAGGAATTATCTAGAATGTGGAGTGACATATTTAGAGGGAGGGACATGACTTATTGAACATAGCTGAGGGACCTTCTATTCCACATCTACATAAAACTGATGATGAAACCAACAGATCATTTGATAGACGTCTTCACATGTGTTTATTAAAAATGCATTTCATTGTCACTAAATGTCCACTGTATTGAAACTATAGTTAGGCTACTGATGCTACACTACGATAAACTTGACACTTTAGGTCAAGGTATTCAATACTGTGTCTATAATGTGTTCAGTAAGGAGTAACACAGTGTTTTTATTTTTCCTAGCTAACAAATAATGAATCAAATATTCTCATAGATAGCTTTATGTTAAGTGGAAAAATTACTTGTTTTCATTTTATTGCTTTGAAAGCTAGCAGAATTATGCTAAAAATGTTTCTTTTGGGGTAGAACCTCTCAGAACTTTCTTATGAAACTCTTGGAGTGCCCCCCCTAAGATTACTGTTCTGGGGACTCAAAACAAAACTAATGCAAGTCTACTGTTTAGCCTAACAGTTTGCAGGAGGAGAGAGAAAATCTTGAAAGCTCCCAAATATTTGTGATGGCTCTGGAGCTTCTACTGCTTGTGTTCTGTTATGGGATGTATTTTATACATTTTAAATTTGATCCAGATAACTCAGTAACTCACCATGAGTAAAACAGACCGCTTTTGTGCAACCTACTTCTGTTCAGTGATCTTGCTAATGAGATTCTATAAAAATGGTGTGGATACTCTGGCCATTTCTAATACTATAGATTGATTTCAACATCATCTTAGGTATAGGATTAGAGTAGAGATGACTGGAGACATGAATGTTGGGTCTAGCCATGACCTATTACTACTGCAGGCTTAAATCTTAGCTTATATAATGTTGATGTTTGATTTCGCTGAATTACTTTTTACCACTTAAAAGTAGTTTTTTAAAAATCAATCCCACATAAACTTGATTCATCCAGCTTTAACAAACTTTGTAAAGCATAGTAGAGGAGTATTAGACCCAAAATACTCTCAGAGGATATTTAGACTGCAAAATTTCTATTCACACTTACTGAAATTTTTCTCTTGTCTGGATCACTATTGGATTAACTATGAATGAAAGCAAAACACCGTGGGGTATCTGGGTTGCTCAGTCGGTTGAGTGTCTGATGATTTCAGCTCAGGTCATGATTTCAGGGTCATGTGATCCAGCTCTGTGGATCTGGATCAGGCTCTGCACTCAGTGGGGAGTCTGCTTGAGATTCTCTCTCCCTCTCCCCCCCCCCGCCACACTTGCTCAAGTGCTTTCTCTAAAATAAATAAATAAATCTTTTTTAAAAAATAAACTATAAAAGCAAACACCTCAAAGGAACCAAATATCTGAAGATATTTTGCTTATATTGCATGAAATAAATAAGAATAGAGATGGAGTTTAGTTAGAAAGAAGTGAAAATGTTGGGGAAGAAAAAAATCTAAAATTTTCCAAATTAACAATTCATGATGAACAAACTGCATGCCAATATCTTTTCATACATTGTATATCTTATTCTTCACAATATCTATAGAAGATATGGTTGTTCACACATTTATTTAACAAATATTGGTGGAGCACTTATTTTATTCCAAGCACTATTCTAGGTGCTGTGGACATATCAGTAAGCAAGAGCGACATGGTCCCTGTTTTCAGGGGGCTTACATTTGAGAAGGAGCAACATACCATATACAGATAAGTACGGGGTGATATGATTAGAAGTGTCACTTGAATTAGACTGGTATTTTTGGTTGGATGGACAGACCAAGATCCTGGCAGCCGCACACATTGAAGATATGAAGAGAAGGTGCTGGAGGAGGGAAGAGGAATCTCAAAGGTCCTAAGTCAGGAAAGAACTTTGTACATTTAAGGAATAGAAAAAAACAAAACAAAACAGTGTGGTTAGAGCAAAATCAATGAGAGACAATGTGAGGGGAAAAAGTAAATCAGAGCCCATCACTCTTGTTCAAAATCCTCCGAGAGCTTCTCATTACACATAGAATAAAATCCCCAAACTTGTCAGGGGCCTCCAAGTTTCTACACAGATATGACTTCTGCCATCTATCCAACCACTTGTCCTCTGGTTTACTTCCACCAGCAACACTTGCTCACTGGCCAGTATGCTAAGCATCCCCAACCTCAGGATGCTTTTATTTGTTGTTTCCACTGTTCGGAATTCTCGTTCTGTAGATATGTGCATCACTTCCCCATTTTTTAAAATTCATTTTATTTTCATTCTCTGTTCAAATGTTACAATTTTAGAGAAGCCTTCTCCGAATGTCAACGTAAAATCTCATCTCCTCCTATCCCTTTCTTTTCCTTTACCTTGTGTTCTTCTAGTTGCTATGGCTGCATAAAAAAATTACATCAAAACTTAGCTCCTTAAAACAAAAATCATTTATTATCTCTCATCATTTCTGTGGGTCAGGAATTTGAGAGTGGTTCAGCTGGGCATTTCTGGCTTGGAGTCTTTTATGAGGTTGCAGTCAGACAGTGGGCTGTGACAGGTGTCATCTCTCAGCCTTCATTCACATATCTGGCACCTGGTCTAGGAAGATTCAAAGAGCCAGGGACTAGAACAGTTAGGGCTCCTCAATCACCTTTCTCTTTCTCTATAGGGTTTCTCCAGCATGGCGGCTTCATGGTAGTAAGAATTCTTACATGTGGCTCAAGGATCCAAAGGCAAATGTCTTAAGAGAGAAAGAGCCAGGCAGAAGCCCTATCACCATTTATGATCTAGCCTTGGAAAGTCAGGCAATGTTGAGGCAATTGCAAAAGTTTACCCAGCTTCAAGGGAGAAGGGGAGATGTAGGCATTGCCTCTTGAAGGAGAAATGCTGATATAACATTATAAGAACATGTAGGATGGTATATATATATATTATATATATAAATAATATATAATATAATAATATAATAATATCTAATTATTTATTATATTTTATAATATTAATATATTAATATATAACGAATATATATAAATATATAATAATATAATATATAATAATATATATAATAAATAATATATATATTCTCCAATATTTGGGAAATAAAATTGTCACATTGCTTGATTCTTTCTCCAAAGCAGTTTTTACTCTAATTATTGCCTGTCTCCTTCACTAAAATATAAGCCCTATAAAGGTAGGACTCTTGTCTGTCTGCTTTGCGGCTGGTCAATCTTCTCTACTATCCAAATAAATGGTTAGCATAGAGTAAGCACTCAACATTTTCTTTTCTTAAATGAATAAACATTTCCTGAATCAGTGATCTATAAAGCAATGGAAGTATTATGAAAACTAGCACTTTAGAGATGGAAGAAAATTTTATAGTATTCTATAAATGGTACCAGAAATGTAACAGGGTAAAAGAACAAACTAAAATTATCTTAAAAGTGAGTTGTTTTTCACAATGTGTGCCTCAATAGAAAAAGAAAAAAAATGCTTCTGTTATAATATTTTGGAAAAACTATGACTCTTTTTATGATATTATATTTACTAAGTTCTCAATGCTATAAATTGCAACAGATGAGGAGTGGCAAGTTGAGATTGTACTCTGCTCTTGTATATGGATTATAACTTTGCAAATAGCTTATCACTCTTGTAGTCACAGCTACACAAATGCAGTCATTCAGCTCATAATAATATTAATGAAGATAAGCTGTATGGTACAGCTTACTTTACCATTTTCAATGGGCCTAAATTTCTGCTTCTTTTAAGTTGGATTCTGGACATACAGAAGGAAACTACTGCTTGGATCTTTACTGTAGCCAAGAAATATTCATTTGAAACTCATTCTCCATAACCCTAAGCGTCGTGGTTTGTGACACATACATGGGAATGAGCCTTAAAGTTGTCCTCTTAATAACAAGTCTCAAGGGCATAAGAATCATTGCATCAACAGACAAAATGGGTGATTTTTCATGTGAATTGAAAACAACCTAAATGCTCACAAAGAACTGTTGAGAAATTAATTACATACCACCAGCTGAGCTTTGCGCAGTGGCAGTATCGTAGCCAATGAGGTTTATCCGAGGCGCGATTATTGCTAATTGAAACATACCACCAGCTGATGTACAAGCATTTAAAAAGATGCTGAAAAAGAGAAGGCAAAAAATAATTTTTCATAGCTAATAGGAATACCTAACTAAAACTCCAAGATAATTAACTAAAAAATTAGGATATAAAATTCAACAAGTTATCTGGATAGAACATTATAAAAATACCAATAGTTTTCATATAAAAAGCTATGATTAGAAGACCCAATGGTAAAACAAGAAAGTGTAATACCAACAAAATATAAAACACTTAGGATTGGTGACAAGATATGAAGGAAGCACTAAATTGAGAGGCAATGCAGTAAAGGATTTAAGGAGTGTGGTCCCAACTGGCTGCTGCGACATCTCAGCAGGGCTGCAGAATGGGTCTGCAAATTTTAAGTAACAAAGTTGTCACTGGTGACACAAGTACAAAAAACTGTGGCTTCTGTTTTCACCACTAGAACTTACCAGAGGATCATCAGTTCTTCATCTGTCACAGAAGGAAATTGTGTCACCCAAGAACATAGCCAAAGATGTGAAGGTGGTTTTTCAGTCACTTCTGTGGGATCCTCCGAGGCACAGGATTTTAACTCCTAGCATGAACAGCAAACTTGAGGCTTGTTTTGCTCTGGGTGACACCGTTGGCTTAGAAAACTCTCCCCAAATCTGGATCCAGGAAGACAATCAACAGTTCACCAAGGAACTGGACGCCAAAATGACCAATGGAATTCTCCAGAAACAAGCAGTGGCTCATGCCAACCCCCCTTCTGGGGGACCTGAAACCAGCCTTTGAAGAGAGGTGTTGCAGCGAGCCTGGCTTGGCTTTCTTGGTTGGCCTGGATTCCTCAAGCTCTCCCAAGACTCTGGGAAGTCTTGAAAACCAAAGGGCATCTCTAGGACAAACGTCTGGTTCATATTCCTTAGATACTCCTTAAATAAATGTGTTACATTCACTTCTGAAATCCTAGAAGACCCTTCAGGGATGGCGTCCCAAGACGGGGAGGATCCTCAGAGGCTACAGTAGGAAAAGGGCCCCTCCCAGACTTCTGGCTGGCCTTGACCTGCCCCGTGCACCTGGGCACTACCTATTCCCTTCCCCAGTCGCCCCTTTCAGGTCCTGAGAGCACTGCCCTGGACAGCCCTTGAAGGCTGGAAGGGCCATGTCCCCAAGTCCTCAGAAGTAAAGGCCATTGGCCAAATAAGGCTAGAATTTAACTTCTCTGATGATGCCACCAGCAAAAGGCCACCCCTACCAAGAAAGCTGGGAGAAAGAACTGGCCTCAAACCTTTCTTGCAGAGACCAGGGTCGAGACAGGAAAATGCCCTGAGGAGGCACACCAGGGTCCTGTTCCCTCTCCCTGGGGGGGGTCCCTAGGGGGGTCCCTACAATGTGGGTGACCCAAAGTTTCACCCATTTGTAGGTGGTGGAGAGGCTCGGCCCCCAGAACGCCCCTGGAGCCGGCGGGCGGCCGGTGGAGCCGGCCTGCTTTCAGACTCAGTGACTGACGCACCTTTGGTGCAGGCCGGGGCGCAGGCGCCAGCCGCGGAGGGACCCGCCAGCTCTTCTGGCGCGTGGGTTCCCACCAGCAGTCCAACAGCGAGCCCACGGCCTCGCCTGCTGACTCAGTGCCTCTGACTCTCTTGCAGGGGCCAGAGTCCGCCTTGGACCCCAATGAAGAGCACAGACCCTGCTACTGCTTAAGCACCAGAGCAGAGGGTGATTATCTGAAGCAGACTGGAACGTCCTCATTTAAGGAGATGGCCTTGAGGAAATAGTCCTTATACCTCAAGTTCTACCTACTCCTGAAAAACAAGCCTCAGAGACCAGCGCCCCTGGCGGCTGAAACCAGCGGCGCAGCCAATGCAGACGTAACTTCCTCAGGGAGCCCACGGGCGGCCAAGCTGGTAGAACTTGATTCCTTCCGAGCTCCGGGTGTTCCAGAGCCAGATCAGTCCATGTGTCCTCAGGCCAGCAGGTCCGTGGTGCCCGTGGTGCCCATCATGGACGTGCCGCAGCACAACCAGAAGGACCCGGACGCAGCAGGGGAAGGAAACAAAAGGAGAGGCTGTTGGTGAAGAACAGCTGTGCGGAGCTCTACGCAAAGCACCTGGAGATGGGGAAGATCATGGATGGGTTTGAGGGGACAGTGTACCAGGGGGATGGTGGAGGCTCAGAAACAGAACTTGCCAAAGCCCAAATCCAGAAGGTTCTGAAAGGAAAAGGCCAACTTACTGCACACCTGAACTACATGGAAAACTATTTTTCTGACCTCTTCAAGAAGGTGATTGAAGGCTACTGCACGAATGAAGATTCGCTGAAGTTATGTTGAAGATAACACAAGAACTGAAAAGGAAGGCCAGAGATACCAAGCACTGAAGACCCACGCAGAAGAGAAACTCAAGCTGCTAAACGAGATCACCCAGGTCTGGAGCAAGGCCCAAGTGGAGGCCTTGACCATCCACGTGAGCTTGAGGAAGGAGCAGATGTGCATCTAGTTGCTGGAGAAGGCCATTGAGCAGAAGACTAAAGTAAATGATGAACTCATCAGAATCCGTGACTTTATTTCCAAGATAGAAAAGATCTGACATGGAAATATGGGATCAGTGTCTGTCTCCCTTGTCTGTCTGTCTTTCAAAAGATCTCATGTTCTTTCTTGACTCTTATTGTTTTTATACTGGATTGCTTTAACAAGAAGTCTAAATAGTTTCCCTTTAGTCAATGATGAGGAGGAAGAGGAGGGGGAGGGAGGGGGGAATAATTATTCAAGAGTTGAGACTTTGGAATTACACAAATCTAGGTTTAAATCCTGACTCTGTCATGTACTAGCTGGTAGGCTTAATCTCTTAATTACCTTATCTATAAAATGGTTGCAATAATTGAAATACTGATGTGAGATTGACAATTTATGCCTGGAAAAAGCACTTGAAAATAACATCTACTAAATATAATTTAAAATGCATCAAAATATTATTAGTAAAACTGTGGGACTTACATAATAGACAGATGGAGCAATAAGATAGCACAGATGCTTCAGGGACAAATACTAGTATATAAAAATATACTGTTTGATAAAGGCCACAATACAAATCAATGAGGGCAGAAGAAAAATTTTAATAAATGGTTCTAAGCTGTGGGTGAAATCTTTGGAAAAAATAGCTAGATGTGTACTTTTCACATAAATAAATTCCATAGATAGCACAGATGCTTCAGGGAAGTTAGAGCACTAAATAAACAAAATGAAACTATGTCAATTAGAATAAAATCAAAGTGAGTAAGAATTGGATATTGACATAGGGAATAAACTTCAAAGGCAAAAGAGCAGTAGCAGAACCACAGAGAAGAGATGGACAGATTTGACTACATAGAAAATTAGGTCTGGGGGTGCCTGGGTGGCTCAGTCAGTGGAGCATCCAACTCTTGATCTCAGGGTGGTGAGTTCAAGCCCCATGATGGGTGTAGAGATTACTTAAAATTAAAAAAAAAATCTTTAAAAAAGGTCCAAATGACACCAAAAATGTAATTAAGTATTTGTATCATTTATGATAGGACGAATGTTAGTATAAATATCTAAAGAACATTTACAAATCAATAATAAAAATTGTAAACCCTATTAGAGAAAAGTGAACAAAAGGTGAGGCAAGTTATTTAAGTGGTAAAAAGACCCCCAAAAATTAATACAAGAAATCCCAACAACAAACTTAAATTCACTTTTTTTTGCTTATCATATTGGTAAATAATTTTAAAGAGAAACATATAATATACATTATTAGTTAGTGTCCCCTGAGATTGGAACATTCATGTATTGCAGAAAGAGAATAAATCAGGGTAAATGTTAAGGAAATTATACTAGATTTATAATCCTTGACACAATATTTCTCCTATACAAATTTGTTCATAAGAACTAGAGATGCAATCACTAATGTGCAAAAATATATTTATTAGAGGATTATTCATCATAAGGCAAAATTGGAAAAAAATTAGGGATGGACAAATAATGGTAAAATCAGATGATGGTATACTATGCAGTAGTTAGATGAACAATTTTAAAGAAAAGTTAAGGGAATGGGAAAATATTCATAGTAAAATTTTAAAAGGAAAAGGAGTATGCAATTTTATAAACCTCTATATCATAATCTAATTTTTAGTCGTTGCTTTCTCTCAGGGGTTATGGGTAACTTTCCTTTTTTACTTTACATTTTTCAGTATTATTTCAAATTCTCCATAATAATTATATGTATTTTAATATTCAGGAAATGTGCAAAATGCTGGTCTTCATATCGTATTAAGTAAGCAAAACATTAAAATGCATATGCAGATGGCTTCAACTATGTAAGTAAAAGTATTTATTTTTACATCATTTTAATATTAAAAAAAAAACCTGCAAAGGAGTTTTATGTCTATTTGGCAAGCAGTGGACAACCTGAGAAAGTTCATGGGCAGGGCACCATGTGATCAGAGCAGCAGTTAAGATGAATCGCCTGGGAGGGTGCTAACAGCTGATGGGGAAAGGTGACTCAGATCAGGCTGTGGTAGACACAAGGACAAGAAGGGGTTGATTTTGAGTTATTATCAGGAGCATAACTGAAAGTACTTGGAGTACTTGGAGACTGGGAGTGGGACATGAAAGACAAGTAGGAGCCAAGAACTTAAAAAATTTCCTGAATTTAAAAAATCCATACAATTATTGTAAAAAATTTGAAATAATAAAGGAAAATACAAGATAAAGCAAAATAAAAATAAAGGTGCCGGTTTACAGAAACATGGAAATTTGGAGGAAAAGCTGGTTTGAAAGAGATAAGTTAATTTTTAAACCTGCGTTGTTTGTGGCTAGTAAGAAGATACTAAAGACATATTTAAATATCTCTCTTAGTTTTTATTATGCAATATATAAAGAGTAAAAAAAATCAAACAGGAGAGAAAGGTGCACATTAATATCAAATCTCCTACTGAATTTCCTACAACTACTGGAAGTCCTATTCTTTGCTAGTAACCACTTTCAATTATTTTCATTTTTATTTCCTCTGGTGATCAATTCCAAATCTGCTCAAACCTCGATATCTTAATCTATCAACATCAAACATTACTTGATCAATGTCTCCATACTGTGAAAGATGAGGAACTTATTCTCTGTTCCTAACTTTTTAAAGTTAAATTACTATTTTGGGATCCTTTTGGTAACAATTGTAACAACTTACACTCTTGTAAGAAGTTTATACTTAAACTTTTATATCTTGACCAATCAACTTCAAACAGTATCATTGAATTCCCCACAATATAAATGGAGAATATCAGTGATTATAAACTTCCTTCCACCTCTCATCCCCCTGTTTTTCTCCAAATATGTGGCAGCTATACGATCACTTTTATTAAAGTTCAGAATGTTTGTATTTTTTCTGTAACTATAATAAAATAACTCATATTTTGTCTAGTGGTCGAATTCTAAAAACTGAAAACTGATACACAACATTTGATAATGTAATTATGTAAATACTATTGATGTAGAACATATGGCATATTTGGGGACCTGCTTGAGAAAGAAATACAATTCTTTTTTTCTTTGCTTTTTAAACAACTTTATAGAGGTATAATTTATACACCATACAATTCATCCCTTTTAAGTATACAATTCCAAGATTTTTAGCAAACTTACCACGTGGTACAATCTTCACCATAATCCAACTGTAGAACATTCCATCACTCCAATAAAATACCTCATGTCCATTTACAGTCTGTTCCCTTTCGGGAGGAAAGGCTACCCCAGCCCCGGGTAGCCACTAATCTACTTTCTGACTCTACAAATTAGCCTTTTCTGGTTTCTTCCACTTAGAAAAACCATTTTAAGATTTATATATCCTGTAGCATGTGTCAGTATTTCATTCCTCTATCGGGTTCCGCTGTTTTGATTTACATCTTGTTAGTCATTCATCAGTTGATGGGCATTTGAGTTGTTTCCACTTTTTGGCTATTATAAATAATTCTGCTATGGACATTTGTGTGCAGATATTTGTGTGGACTTAAGTTTTTTATTTCTCTTGAGTAGATACCTAGGAAATTTAATTCTATATTTTCCTAGTCTATTCAAAGAAAAATGTCCCAATTATCAAGAACCTCTGGAGTTTATTTTTCTTAGATTCATCCATTACTTTAAACCATTCCATATTTTAGTTTGGTTTATAATCTAACCATGGCTTTTAGGTTCATATTTTTCCCTCTAGAAATTTAAAACAATTTTTAAATTAAATATTTCATAAATATTAAAAGGTATAAAGATATTACCTGTCAAACTATATATTTACACCCTGTTTAAGAAATAAACACTTCTAGGGGCACCTGGGTGGCTCAGTCAGTTAAGGGTCTGCCTTCCACTCGAGTCATGATCTCAGGGTCATGGGATCGAGTCCCCTAATTGGGCTCCCTGCTCAGCGGGGAGTCTGTTTCTCCCTCTTCCTCTGCCCCTTCCTGCCTCTGCTCGAGCTCTGTCTCTCAAATAAATAAATAAAAAACCTTAAAAAAAAAAGAAATAAAACACTTCTAAAACAGCTGAAGAAGCTTATGGATTTCACTTCAAAGCATCCTTCTCTCTCTTTTCAGAGATTAGCATTATCTAGAGTTTAGTGTTTATCATTCCTATGCATTTTTTTAAACATTTACTATGTATGTATTTCCTAATTAGCAAAAAAAAAAATTATACCATCTAAATTCTTACTGGACTTGGTTTTTGTACTCAACATTATTTTCATGAGATTTATCCTTGTGTATAGTTTTTTACTCCAAGATATACATTTTCACAACCATATTATATTCCATTTTGTGAATATGCCAACATTTATACATTTTTCCAGTTAACGGGAAGTTAACTGGTTAAAAAAATTTTTTTTGGTGCTATAAACATTCTTGCATACGTCTCCTGCAATGGATTGATGTTTGAGTCCCCCAAACTTCATATGTTGAAACCTAATCCCCAATGTAATGGTATTAGGAAGTGGGGCATTTAAGAGGGTGTCTAGGTCATGATGGTGGAACCCTCATGAATGGGATTAGTGCTTTTATAAAAGAGACTCCAGAGAGTTCCCATGGCCTTTCTGCTATGTGAGGACACAGCCGAAGATGGCTGTCAACAAACCAGGAAACAGGCTCTCAGCAGACACTGAATGTTCCAGCACCTTGATCTTGGACTCCCCAGCTTACAAAATAGTGAAATTAATTTCTGTTGTTTATAAGCCATCCAATTTCTCGTATTTTGTTACAGTAGCCTGAATGGCCTAAAATGTCTCCTTTATACATGTAGGAAAGTATTTTAGAGAACATACATCTTCAACTTTTCTAAATATTGACAAATTGTTTTCCAAAATGATTTTGTCAATACTTATGCCAACAGGAAGTGAAGTTCCTATTGCTCCACATCCTTCCCAGTACCTGGTATTGTCCAGTATTTTTTCCCCCAAATTACTGAGTGTGCAAAGGTATATCTAAGTAGCCACCTCTATTTCACTGAATACAGTAATTTTTAACACTTTCTATTATGCTTACTGTCCATTTATGTTTCTGCTTCAGTGACTTTCATGCTGCTATTTTTATCTATTTTTATACTAATTTGCTTGTGTTTATCTTATGGATTTCCAGAAATTATTTACGTATTTTCAGTATGAAACTTTTGTTGGTTATATTATATGCATCACAAATAATTTCTAAATCTTCTTTTGGAAATTTTAGTTCTCTCTGGAGTAAATGAGAGGTAAGTTTACTGTCCAGTTTAATAAAGATAATCATGTTTCCTTCCAGAGAAAAGGTTTGAAATGCTTACTGCCCATTGTAAAAGATCCAAACTCTCTAAGCTCAAAGTTCTTCTCTGACAATGCAAGTCACTGTGTGTGCAGGTATCATCTGGCTGTCTTCATGTCACCTTGTGGGAATCAGAGCTCAGAGAACCTGTACCAAAATGCCAAAACTATGGCTACTGCTTTTGATGTGAAGAGTAAATACAATTCTTTGCTCCTGACCCAAGGATAGGCCAGTAGGCTGATCTGATAGCTTGTATGAATGGTAAAATCTCAGGATCTTCACAGTTCTTGACATCTGTTTCTATCTATTAATAAAATAAGGCATATCAATTTTAATGATCTTTTCAAAGAGCCAACTCTTTATTTTGTTGATTATCTCTATGTTTTTCAGAGTTTTATTTCATTGATTTCTGCTCTGATATTTATTTATTTTTACCTATTTTGCTTAACCTCCTAAGATTCTTAGGTTGGGGGCACCTGGGTGGCTCAATTGGTTAAGCATCTGACTCTTGTTTATGGCTCAAGTCATGATCGCAGGGTCGTGGGATTGAGTCAGCTTGTCCCTCTCCCTCTGCTCCTCCCCCCATTCTCTGTCTCTCTCTCTCATTCTTAAATAAATAAATAAATGAATAAAATCTTAAAAAAAAATTCTTAGTGTGGGTCCTGAAGTCATTGATACGAGATCTTTTTTCAATTCTAATATAGCTATACAGTACTATAAATTTCTCGCTAGTTCCTGTTTCAGCTATATCTCACAGATTTTGATATGTTGTGTATTTCATCTTTATTCAGTTCAAAATACTTTCGAATTTCCTTTTCAATTTCTTATTTGGCCCATGGGGTTACTTAAAAGTGTATCATTTAGTTTCCAAGTATTGGGAATTTTCCAGAGATATTTCTGTTTCTGATTTCTAATTTAATTCCACTGGGGTCAGAGAATATACTTTGTATTATTTGACTCCTTCTAAATTTATTGAGACTTGTTTTATCACCCAGAATGTGATTTCTTTTGGTAAATATTCAATGTGTGCACTTTAAAATAATGTATATTTTGCTGTTGTTGAGTGGAGTGTACTATAAATGTCAACTCGTTCAAGTCTACTCATAGTGTTGTGTGGATCTCTTATATACTTACTGGGTTTCTCTCTCTTGTTTTATCAATATTTAAAGTGAGGAGTATAAAGTATCTGACTATATGACTATAATTATGAATGTGTCTTCTCCTTAGAGTTGTGTTATTTTTGCTTTCATGTATTTTGAATCTCTGTTATTATGTGCATCTTCATTTTGACACCTTTACTTTTTAGAAGCCCATCTGTGCATTCAAAAGTGTATTTATTATATTTTTTCCAATATTTGAAATGTTTTTTGGCCTAGAAAATTTTGGAATATCTAGTCTGCTATACTATTAAAACTTCACATATTTCCTGGGTTTTCTCTTATCAATAAGAAATAATGTGCTCTCCGAAATAAGTCAATCAGAGAAAGACATGTATCATATGACCTCACTGATATGAGAAATTCTTAATCTCAGGAAACAAACTGAGGGTTGCTGGAGTGGTGGGGGGGGTGGGAGGGATGAGGTGGCTGGGTGACAGACATTGGGGAAGTTATGTGCTATGGTGAGTGCTGTGAATTGTGTAAGACTGTTGAATCACAGACCTGTACCTCTGAAACAAATAATACATTATGTTAAAAAAAAAAAGAAGAAGAAAGCAGGAAGGGAAAAATGAAGGGGGGGAAATCGGAGGGGGAGATGAACTGTGAGAGACTATGGACTCTGAGAAAAAAAACTGAGGGTCTAGAGGGGTGAGGGGTGGGGGGTGGATTAGCCTGGTGATGGGTATTAAAGAGGGCACGTACTGCACGGAGCACTGGGTGTTATATGCAAACAATGAATCATGGAACAGTACATCAAAAACTAATGATGTAATGTATGGTGATCAATATAACATAATAAAAAAAGAAATAATATGCTCTCATTTAATCCATAAAATAATCTTTTTAGTTTGTTAAGATTCTTTTAAAATTTAATCCATTTTTTCTTGAAGCCATCTTTTTTGGATCCCCTTAGTTTCTTATTCTAATTTGAACTTTCTTTCTAACCCTTCTTCACAGAAGTAAATCGGGGATTTTGTTTTTAATCTCCACAGCTAGTTAGATACATGTCTCTGATTTTAGTCACTAATTACTTTTTTGTTTTTCAGGTATACTGACTCATGTAATTATTTTATTCACTTATTTTTTTCATGTAATTATTTTAGAAGAGTATCTGAGTGGTATGCTTTCTGAATTTGGTGCTTCTGAATATGTTATCATTTATCTTTGCCATTTGCTGGGTGTGGACTTGTAAGTTTAAAACTCTTTGCCCTCCAATTTATTACATGGTGCTAGTATAACCTTAATATGAAAAACCATAAAGTTAGTGCCACAAATATTTCAAACAGCACACTAGTGAATAAGGATGTAGTTTCTAAACAAAACGAACACTAGCAATGCATAAAACTATAATGTTCTATAACAAATTATTTGGAAAATAGTTCATGATTAGTAAACCAACTGAAATAAATAATTGCACTACAATCTAAAAGAGAAAAGTCATGCAATAATGTCAATAATAAATGCTAACAATTTAATAGAGCAGTTACTATGTGCCTGATACTGTTTTAAGTTCTTTATGTATATTAACTCATTTAATTCTTACATCAACTTTATGAGAAAGATGATATTATTATGTTCCTTTGTACATGAGGAAACAGACACATAATAGTAACTTGCAAAAGATCATATAATTCTCTAAGTGAAAGAACAAGGATTCGAAATCAGGAAGTCTGGATCCACTCTATGCTGTACTTTATCTTGGCATCAATTGATGCTGAAAAACCATTCTATAAATTTTTGTCAACATTCCAATAAAATATATTAGGTAATAAGAATGAAGGAACTACTTATTATAATACAGATAATTTATCTGAACATAGAATTAAAGCAAAAGAGATAAAACATATGAGAGATAAAATTAGGTCAATTTTTATGCTATATTTAGGATTATTTTTTCAACTTCTCCCCAGAACTCATATAGAACGTTTTGTTTTGGCAAGCATATTTTAATTTCTTAGAATAATTTCTTGTTATCTTATTTCTCTGTCTCATGTCAGAATTTTTTGGTTTAGTTTAATTTTATGAATGCAACATTTCAAATTTTTTTCAACAGATTAATTAGGAAAAAAAAGTTGAGTGTTATTCCTTAAATTCTATTCTATTCTATCCAATGTGATTTATTTTATTTTTAGTCTATCAATACATCTTGTAGATGTTAGTTATAAACTATAAAAGACAAATGCTTTGAATTCCCTACATTAACAGAAATAAATTTTTGATGCTGCCTGAGGCTGAATATTATATTGGTCAAGGATTTAAATAATAAGCTGTTCTGCATAGCTTATTGTTCAAATTTTAATTTTATGAAACATTTAATGCAGTAATTAAGCATTTTTGTGTATTAAGTGTGTAATCAGTACACACTTCATAGTGTAATCAGTACACTATGAGTTCTTAAATATCAATACATGACAGAAGTGAGAGTAAAAGGGCAAATAAGTTTTAATGACAAAATTCACCCACACTTAAATAGAATAGTCCTCATTTTTTTACATTGCAATATTATTGGTAAGCTAGGCAATGTGAGGGCTTGACATATCTTGGCATAATTAGGAGATCTAATTTGTGACTTGAAGCCTCAGGATTATAACCTCAAGGACTATGGTGTTTGGCTCATAAAATAGTAATGGTGGAGTGCTTGCATTTTACAGAGATTTTTCACTGTGATTCATCTTTGGAGCAGAATTGAGATGTTGACTACCTCATTAAAGAAAAATCAGGTGTTTATTAAGTAAATGTATCTGGAATTGTAAATGAAGGCACAGAGAAGGTAAAATCAGTACTTTCAGAGCAATGACCAACTTATTTCTGACTATTCTGGTAAATGCTCATGGGGTAAGGTTGTGATTACGTAAAGCTGTCGGCTAGCTAAAGACCTTACATTCACATGGAGCTCAGGAAAGTAACTTGTCGAAGAAAGGAAAACTGAAGCTTCAGTTGATTTAACCTCTTCTTCTTTTTAGAAACTTTATTTTCTGCCAACCTTACTTCCATTTTCTGTTGACGAGTATGCAGAAGCGCCTGCAACCTCTTGACGGTGGTTCCTACCCACTGCGTGGCCGAAGCGGCGGGGGCTGCAGACAGGCCCTGGGTGGGGGGCCTGGCGCTCCAGGCTTCAGGCCGGAACCTCGGAGCAAGCGCAGAGGGCACCTGTACCTTCCGCCTGGCCGCCAGCTCTGCTGAGTAGCCCCAAGTTGGAGCTGGAGCAGTCCGTTCTCGCAAAGTTCTTCCTTGCGCCCAGCATCTTCAGCAGCGGCCTGCGCTTCCTTTTCAATCTCTTTAGATCTCTGTGCAAGTAGAGACCAGGCCTGACATTCTGTGGCTGCTCAGGGGGATGGGGCCACCGGCCGGCGCCCCTCCCCCACGTCAGAGCCACTGAACGAGCTCCCTTGTTGTTGCTCTGGGGTGGCAGTGACCACATGGAGCAGACCCGGGGTGGGCGGGTTAACTAAGACACCTCTGGAGAGGCGGGGGGTCAGCCCCAGGATCAGTAACCGCGGGAAGCTGCGGCTCCCAGAAGGCTGCCTCCATCTGCTTAGATAAGGTTCCAGGGCCGCGCGGCCAGCATTAGGAGTGGCTCCAGTGGGAGCAGCAAACTTGAGCACAGCGCACTGGCCACTGCTCCTGGAGGGCATGGTACCCATGGCAGCCGGCTTTTCAACGGCAACAATGGCACGAGCTGCCTGCGGTAGCTTCTCCCAGGTCCTCTTCAGATTTATGAGGTAATGGCATCACTCTCCCTTTTGTAGGTGACGGTTTTGTTTGGAAGTCGGCGTTGGGGCCAGGTTGGTGCCAAGTAGGTTCCCGCTGCAAGGAATGTGAGGGCATCCTGCTCCTTTATCTGCAGGACATCAAGGGCTCTGACACTGTGGAAGTTTCCTGGTTTTATGGGAACCCAGAACAACACCTGTATCGACTGTGCCTCAATAGTGCAGAAAAGCTCACCTCTTCTAATTTGTCAATCAGAAGGCACTTTCTATAAAATTTTGCAAAGATGCTTTTTACATATATATATTATGATTTTGACCACTAGATGCATTCCGTGTTTAGACACTCAAAGTAACCTCATATTGGAAGACTTTGTCAGTAAAATCATAGAGCCCGTTTTAAAAGACTGGCTTTAGGGGTGCCTGGGTGGCTCAGTTGGCTGAGCCTCCCACTCTTGATTTCTGCTCAGGTCCTGATCTCAGGGTCTTTGGATCAAGCCCTGCATCGGGCTCCCCCCTCAGGGGGGAGTCAGCTTGAGATTCTCTCTCTTCCTCTCCCTCTGCCCCCCCCCACACTTGTCTCTTTCTCTAATAAATAAATAAATCTTTAAAAACAAAACAAAAAAAAATGAAGGACTGGCTTTAAATCTGGGAAATATCTCTGTTTCTCAGTTTCCTCAACTGTTAAATGGGAATGTTACCTACTTCACGGGCTCTTTGTAAGAATTTTTAAAAGGTAAACCGTTAGGTACTAGTCAGTACTAACACATGGTAAGTACTCAATAAATATAAGATATTATCATCTCTCTACTACCTATGAATATCTCTACCTTAAACTTCAAGGTAACAAACAAGGTTTCTTGCAGGGAGGAATAAAACTACATGTGGGTTTCAAAACAAGCAAGAAGAGATACTGCTTTTAAGTGTATTTTTCTTAGCAGCTTGCAGATAGCAATAGCTGTTATGGAGCTCATACTCAAGGTCTGTGCTTGTTTCAAAGAAAGCTCACCATGTGTTGGGAGCTTGGCAGATGACTCAGTTCTGATTCCTTTTATGTTCATTTTCTCTCATTTTTCTTCTAAAATGCACAAGCGGCACAGCATCAATTTCTCTCCCTCGCTCCCTTTCTTCTTCCCCCCACTTTCACACACTCCCTTTCCTTAAACACACACACACAAGCATCCACACTAGTTTCATTTTATTTATCTTTTAATCCCCAAAGGATTCACGGAACAGGCTGTGTGCAGCTGCCGTGTTTTCTTCTGGTTAAATTGGCGGTTACCTACTGTGTGGAGTTGCTAGGAGAAGGTGAATAAGCATGATTACAGCATCATTGATGTACAGTCTTTCAATAACAACCTGTGGAGCTCTGTGGTCTGCCTTCTGTATGGCTCTATGTGTTATTTCCTCATTGTTGTCATTAATATTTGTTGCTTTCATTGTTAGAGCATGATATATCTTTAACTGTTGGTCACAGATCAATTAAGAGACAAAAACCTTGGCATTTAAAACAGGCACTTTTTTCTCAGGGTGGTGCTGCTGACACTGGTTCCTACCATCTGCTTTCTTAATTACGTCCTGCCCTCCTTCCATTGGTAGAGAGGAATTCAGCTTCTTCTGGTGCGCTAAAGTCATTCACGTTTCTCTTGTGCATAATAGATCTTGTAAACTGTAGGAATTCTGAGGTGCTTCAGTGCACCGAACAGTAACAGATGAGCTGCTTTTGGGGAGAGCTGGAGCGCTCAGTCGGTCAGTAGTACAGTAGCAGGCTCACATGTGAGGATTGTTCCCGTGAGGTCAGAGGATCTGTTTATACAGCTGTCTGCTTGGGGGGCGGGGAGGGCGGGTGATGAGAGCAGTGGATATGCCTGTCAAAGTCAATAGCAATTCTGACAGAAGCTGCCCTCAGCTTTGTAAATCTGTAATATTTTGATAGACAAGAGATGATACTGTATAACTGAGATTTGTAGGGGACTGAGGAATGCTTGTTCTAGCTGCTGAAACTGACTGTAACTATATTGCCCTAGGAGTATCATCATGGGGTCAACTGCTACAGAAATTGAAGAATTGGAAAACACCACTTTTAAGTATCTCATAGGAGAACACACTGAAAAAATGTGGCAACGCCTGAAAGGAATGTGAGTAAGCTCTTTGCTTGGTTCTGTGTTTTTATCCCCCACCCCACCCCACCCAGAATTTGACTATTAGCATGACTAATTGTTCATACTATCTGAATTTGTGGACTAGTGTTTCCTTTAGAAAGATTTTCTCTTAGAAAATGAAATGTGTCACTCTCAGCTAACAACTTGCTTGAAGGATGGATAATCTTTTTTGCACCTGTATGTTTAACATAAAATAAGGTAACTCCCTGAGAAGTCACTTCACTGTTATAACACATGGCTTCTTTTATACATTCTACATGTATTCTTTAGATATGTGATTTAGATATGCAGAAATGTAACTAGGAAAGATGCTTCCCAGGATATTTGCAGAAATAAAATTTCCTTCGGAAAAATAGAAAGATGACTACTGGTAGTTATTTCTCTGTGATTAGATTTTTTTGAAAAAGCAAGGGCAGGATTAACGTGATACTAAATATTTGTACTCCATTGTGCTTATTCTTTGTCTTAGTTGATATTTACTTAAGAAAAAATGTGGTAAAAACACTAGTACCATTCCAAACTTATTGGAGAATTTTAGCTTTAAATTAACCAATTCATGTCTTCTGAGAGTACAGAATAGCTCATGGTATAAAATAGACCTTGCTAAGATGGGTCAAGAGATGTGCTTATGTCAAGCATGAAATGTAAGTACCTGAGTCAAACTTTAATTGCATTGCTATTACCTTGCTATTTAAACAACATTTAAGTTTTTTGTTGTGTATGCTACTAAGTTCTGTTTAGTTCACCAGAACCCTATGTTTACATGCTTTATTTTAATATCATAATTTAAAAATCAGCTTTAACATTTCAATAAAAATGTGCAAAATGAATATTTACAGGCCATTGCAATTGCCTAACATATTTGCAGATCTCAAATGAAAATATATTGCTTTTCTATAATAATAGCTGAAGGAGTCCTATGCTATGCAAAATAGAGGTTTTCTAGGATTCATAGTTCTAAGGCTGCATTTACATACTACTATATACAATGCAACATCTGAGTAAATTTAATGTCACTGTTTTGATATATGATTTTTTAAAAGAAAAATTATGTCAAACTTTGTTTAGAGGAAAAATTCTTTCTACTTTCCTCCATTTGAATGCATTTAGTAATATCTAGCTATTTAAATAGCATTCTCTGTATGTTTTCTTACACTTGAAGTAATACGTGGCATTACAGTTCCCTGGTATAAGAGCACACTAATAATGCAAACAACATTTAACAGAGAATAACTTTTAAAAAAGGAAGCCATCTTACATCATTTGAATGAATTAGAGAAATATGTTTTTAAGATCCTTTGAAGACTTAAAATTAGAGTTTTTTGGTGACTTTGCTCTCTTAGGGAAACAAATAATCCTATAAAAGCAGATAACAGCTTACAAAGTTAATTAGCATAGATGAAAATTAAACATTGGCAGTCACCAGATGATTTGTGTCCCAACCTAATTAGTGGATGAACATCTGTACCGGAAAAATTATAGGTCATATTACAACCTGTTTTAGATTTTCTTCCCTTTATCAGGACAGGATGTTTTTTGCTTGTTTGTTTTGTTTTATTTTCCTGTAGTTACTTAAATGTATGAATATATGTAGTTACTTAAATGTATGTATTTGTGATAGTGAATTTGTGCATATGTCTTTAAGAAATTTGGAAAAGTGACTTTCTGTTTACCTAACATTTTAGAGTGAAGTTATCTGACTTTCACTTTATAAATTGATCTCAAAGATCGATCTCATTTTATTTCAGTAGAAAGTGACAGTCATTCAACAGTAGACCTTCGAGACTTGATATTCAATGTTGTTGTAGGATATAATAATACATGTATGTACTAAGTAAATTTGGTGAGTGTCCACATAGAGCCACTGAATGACCATTTAGGGAAAAAAATTACTGCAACTAGTTTTTAAAAAAATAATCATTATTACTAGACTTGATTGAAATGACTGATTGCCTTTGCATCAAAGAAAGAAGGAATTTGCGTTTTGGTACTATTACTTGTACTTTGACTTAAGACATTTTCAGTATTCTAGGTTTAGAATTCAAAATAAGAAGCTCTAAATCTAAAATCTGCATGACTAATGACAACTAAATTGTTTAATTATGGTCTTTTGTGTAGTCTGCATTCACAGCAGTGATATGAAGGTCTCCTTATTCCATTGCTGGAATTGTCTTGCCTATTTAAAATGTAATATTGACTCAAACAGAGTTTTTAGCTTATCAAAATCTCTGCTGCTAGAATTTCACTTTTTAAGTGTTGGCAATTAAAATTATGCTACCCATGAAAGCTATCAAACAATTTTGCAATAATTTTCTTGGTTTGTTGAAGAAGACTCAATGAAGACCTTTAGATATTTGGAAAGTAATTTTTTTGACTTTTACTGTATCTAACTTCACGAATCCACTGATTCATTTCAATAGGACATTCTGTTTTTAAGTAGGTTTATAGTACATACATTTTTGAGGTTAAACAAAAATAAAGACAAAGGTTAAAGTAAAATAAAGTTTATTCAACTATACTTTAAATATGTAAACATGAGCTACTATAGGTAGATATTTACAGAAAACATTTTATAAGGAATATCATCTAGCATAACATTTTAAATCACTTTTTTGAGTCCATACAAATAGTTTTTAAATTTTGTAACACATGTGAAAACATCGGTAAATGAAATTAAAGTATCAGTTATTCTCTACCATTTTGTTGATTTTTTTTCATTGAGTTTCTTTTAAATCTCCTTCATATAATATTTAATTGAGACACCATATTCAGTGATGTGCCAAGAAATCTCTTATTACTTTGTGGAAACAAGGGTGAAACACTTTCCTCTTCTGATTCCTGACATAGACTTGCATGCTTTATTCTGTTAACTTTATTTTACAGTTATGGCTTTATTCTTTAGCTTTCTTTAATCCATCTTCTACCACTAATTTGTCTCTCAATATGACAACTTAGATTATACACTATAACTCATCATCCATGATGGTGGAAATGTTAGCAAATGACTATGGCACCATACCCTTCGTAAACGACATTTAAAAAGAATCATATACTTGTCCATAAGTTATCAATTGTTTGGGATCTGGAAAACACTTCCTAGTTCTTCTGCCATCTCAACACCTAATGAAATTTCTGGTTCAGAAGTTTTCTGTGACTCTGGGACCTATATTACTTCCTACATACTAAGCAAATTTTTCTAACTCTAATCTTTGCTAAGATTGTTAAGTTTATTGATTCCCTTGAAGAAAGTTGTATGTGTTTTCATTTATGCAGGGTTTTTTTTCCAGGTTTAGAAATAATTCTTTTTTTCTGTGTCATGGAACTGTTTTTTTTTTCTTTTTTAAAATGAAAAAATTGCTCCACAGCTGTGGATTTAAAAAAAAAACAAAAACAAACATATTTTAAAACATTGGTGCTGCTCTTTCCAGTCAATGCCACTGTTCTAAGAGTTTGATCTAAGGGGTGACAGCATTTCCAGAATACTGTGGTCAAGTAGAAAGTCCAGTGAACACAGCATTATAGCAAAAACTAAATCAGAGTGTTATCTTATTCAGTTGTTCAACAGAATGGAGGAAAATTTAAACTGCTCAAAACTATAAAATATAGACAAAAATCTGAGACTCACTACTTCATAGTACTTATTGCCAGTTCTTTCAATTTTTATAAATGTAGGACTAGAACCTATGAGAATTTTACTGTTGGAAACTAACTTAATATATGAGAATTAATTTTACACGTATAGATGCTTACCTGCCTCTCTCTCCATATCTAGACAAATGTCCAGATATTAAGATCTAGAATTGTGAGTGCAACAGTTGAAAGACTTAAGTTTCTTTTTTCTTTTTTCCTCTGATTGGTGGTGATGATCAGTAATGGAAGAATAAAATATAGAGAAGCAGAAAGTGAAGGAGAAAGGAAGAAATGTATAATAACCTTATAACAAATTTAAAGTAATTGTTATTGAAGAGGGCAGTGTGTTGAGCAGCTCTCAGAGGCAGTACCCAAACCCTCATCACCAAGAAAATGTAGCAGAAATACATATTTAGAATAAAAATTGGCAAAAACAGGTGAAATAACAGGAGCTATTAGCACCATAGTCCCAAACTGGAATCATACTTTAGGATGAAGCAGCATTATAGATGAGCAAATCTGATCCTTCTACTGTCCTGCCTTCTAGTACCCTCCTTTCAAAGTTCAGCATCCTTCGCAGGGTGTCCCTGTACCTGCTTGACATTTGGAGCCTCCTCTCGTGCCTCTTCCTCTGTGACCCCCTCCCAATCAGGCTCAAGGTCGCACCAAAGAAATACTGCTTACCGCCTATCTGCCTTTGCTCATTTTGTTCTCTCTTACTACGTTTCTTCTCTCTCAGCCAGGGCTGCTCTTGTTCCCTGTGATGCTTTTAGAGATGTGTGGGGATGTTTCTGGTTCTTGCAGTGCCTGAGGGTGTTTCTGTACTCAGTGGGCTGCAGGGTCCAGGCAGGATAAATGCCCTCCAGAGCCTGGGAAATTCCTTTGTCAGGAAGGAATATCCTGCTCAAAATCCTAATAGGGACACTATTAAGTAATGTTCAAAGATCTCTTCTTAAATTTCACTTGCAAAGGAAATCCTTCTTGACCCTCCATACTGGGTTAGTTTCCTATATTTGGCTCATAAAGTAACTGGACTTCCCTTTTCATAACGAAATCTACCTTCACTCTGGGCCACAAGTTCCTGAGGGCAAGAATCATGTTCATTGTGTTTGCTTTTGGATCTCCAGTACCCGGTACAGTACCTGGCACATAGAGATCATGCAATAAATCCTTTACACATCAATCAATGAATGAATAAAATTCAGACTCTTATAGTGGTTCTAACTTCAAAATTAGAGAATCAGTTAGACTGCCAAAATAGGGCCTAAAGTCAGGTCAGAGGTGTGGAGATAGATTCACAGATAGAATAGGGATGGAGAAGATGGAAAGAAGTAATATGTGCTCATCATCTACTGGTTGTCAGAACTTTCCAAATATAACATATCTGTATTCTCATTTACTTTTCCAATGATTTGTCAAAAAGTAAGTATCCTAAGTTTTTAAACAGCTAGTAGCTGCTGAAACTTACATTTAAATACAGACCTGCCTAGCTCTAAATCTCTCTCTCTCTCTCTTTTTTAAGATTTTATTCATTTATTTGAGAGCGAGAGCACGCACAAGTGGGATGGAGGCAGGGCAGAGAGAGGGTCAGGAGGCAGAGGGAGAAGCAGCCTCCCTGCTGAGTGAGGAGCTCTATGCGGGGCTCGGTCCCAGGACCCTGAAATCAGGACCTGAGCCGAAGGCAGATGTTTAACTGATTGGGCCACCCGGGTGCCCCTCTAAGGCTCTTATTCATCTTACTTTCAATTCAAAAAAGAAGACATTCTCAGAATGGTTACCTAGAAAGATCACAGAGAAGGATGCAGATCCTTAAAACTTTGCCCATGGGCTTTGTGGTAGGCAGACCCGTGGCCTCCCAGAAATGTCCATGTCCTCATCCCTAGAATCTGTGAAGATACTGCCTTACATGTCAAAGGGGAATTAAGGTAGCAGATGGAATTAAGGTTGCTAATCAGCTGACCTTGAAATATGGAGATTAACCTGGATTATCCAGGTGGGCCCAATGTAATCACAAAGGTTCTTAAAAAGTAGAAGAGGGAGGCAGAAGAGGTCAGAGTGCTCTGATGTGAGAAAGACTCAACTTCGTCTTTGTCCATGTTGAAAATAGAGGAAACGGGCTAGGAGGCAAGGTATGTGGGCAACCTCTAGAAGCTTGCAAAGGCAAGAAGCAGATTCTTCTCTAAACCCTCCAAAAAAGCATGCAGCTCTGCCAAAACCTTGATTTTAGCGCAGTGAAACTTGCATCAGACTTTTGACCTACAGAACTGGAGATAATTCATTTATGGTGTTTCAAGTACTAAGTTTGTGGTAAATCTGATGCAGCAGCAAGAAACTAAATACATTCCTTCCGTAACAGAGTACCAGAGTGTTTAATCAACATGACCATTTTTTTTTTAAAAAGATTTTATTTACTTATTTGACACAGAGAGAAACACAGCGAGAAGAGGGCACACCAGCAGGGGCAGAGGGAGAGGGAGAAGCAGGCTCCCCGCGGAGCAGGGAGGCCGATGCGGGGCTCGATCCCAGGACCCTGGGATCATGACCTGAGCTGAAGGCAGACGCTTAACGACTGAGCCACCCAGGTGCCTCAACATGACCATTTTTATATTCTTACCCTCTCCACCACCATTGCCCCCAACACACACATTCTCATACAGACAGGATGCCCAGAGGTGGAGTCAGTCTCAGCCGCTCTATGGAGAAGTGGAGTAGATACTCTTTCTTTAGGCATTAAATAACTGTCTTCCATTTGACCCTGGTTTACATGCCTCAACCACCAATTTTCTTACCAAGCTCTGATATTGAGAGCTTGTAGTAGATTCATTTCAGATATCAAGGAAAATATCAATGTTCTTTTTTGGAAATTGTTGATAAATCTCAGTCTTTAGTCTCACATTGCTGATGGTTTTGATGGCTTTTCAGAAAAATAAGTCTAAAAATTGTTCTTTAGTCATAAATCTAAAGGAAGCCACCTTGCAAAATCTATTCTGGTTTATAAATATAATCTTAATATAAATTTCAGTCCTTATATAATATTATATTTATAGAATAGATATGGTTAAGGTAAAATACCTTAAAGATTAAAAACCTGAACTCTGGAATCAGTCAGGTATTTTCTCATACCATCTGTTCTTTAGCTCTGTGATCATGGAAAATCTCTTAACTTTTCTAAACTTCACTTTCCTTATTTGTAAAAATCAATTATTCTATTCATTCATTCACTCATTTAATAAATACCCACTGATTGTGTGCTATATCAGGCACAAGTTTAGGCACAGGAACTTACATTTTAGTAGAGGAAACAAATATCAAAAACAATAAAAACATAAGTTAATGTAGAGTAAGAAGTGACCTAAAGAAAATGCACCAGGTGATGTGATCAAGAGTTACTTGGGAAGGTACTTTGGTTAGGAATGATTTATCTTAGAAGGTGACTTTTCGGCTGAGACATAGACAAAAATTGATACCTACCTCATGAGATCTTGGGGTGGGGTGGGGTGGGGCTAATGAATGATATCTCTAATCCAAGTTCAGGAGTAAGTGAGGGATAGATTTAGGAGTCCAGCTGACGGAAATCAAAATGTTAGCTTTATTGCAGACTAAATTTCTGTTGGAGGATAAGATTTTGCAGCTAAATGAGCCAGAACACCCTTGAATTCAGTTTATCCACCCAAACGGCAAACCTCCTCAGCAGTGGCAAAATCTGCCCTCCTACGTGTGCCTCATGGCCTCTAACAGATGAGACTATGCTTTCTACATGCAGAATATCCTTTTCTCACCCTCTGAAAAGGATAATTTGCACCCCTAGGTGTAATTCTTTATCCACAATTCCCCAACCAAATGTTCCTCCTCCTCCTTTGTGAAAGAATGTGAAAAGTGGCAAAGGTAGGCAAAGCCTTCCAAAACTGGAAGGCTTTTCCAGTTGAAGGTCCTTCCACTTAAAAGGGAAGGATTAGGCTCAGGGAATCTGGATATTGTCCAAATAAAGGTAGTGAAAATTGAATAAAATAATGTATATAAGAAATACAGCACAGTACCTGGCATACAGTAATCTTTTAAAACATTGTGATTATTGGAATTTCCATAATTTTATCTATTCTTATATGTATATCAACTCTGCTAGTTAACAGCTATATGATTTTCTCCAAGTTTTGATTTTTCGATACCTTAGTTTTTGTATCTGTAAACTAGGAATGTATCATTACCTAGCTCATGGGTATTGAGAAAATTAAATGAATAAATCTTATGAACTTCTTAGAACAATGTCCAGAATTCAAGAAATTCTAGCTGTTATCATTATTATTGCTAATGTTATATGCAAATGCAGAATTGTTTTTTTTTTTTTCCAAGTAATTTTCTTATCAGAATCAGTGGAGAGAGTTGAGTTGTCAAGATGAGAAAGGAAGACCTTCTCTTAGGTCAGTGGAAGTGCGTTCATCAAGGTTCCCAGGTTTTTCTACTCAAGGATTTACATTTCTTTGGGGCAGGAGTGATGGGCCTGTCAGGAGAGAGAGCTGACGAAGAGAAGTGGGCTGACCCTTGACTTTTACTGATAGAAGAATTGCCTTGACGCATTCAGCACCCTTAACTCAGCATCTTGTGGTAGTCTTAGGGTGGTTTTTAGGGCTCTATAATCATGTATAACCCAGGGCTAGTCTGATTTCCTGAGTCGCTCTGGCTTGAAAATCATTCTTGAGGTCTTTCCTTATCCCAGTCTAGACCTGGTTCACAAAGGAGCTGACTTCCAAGTAATTACTGTCATGTCCCATAGTCCTTCCTTTTACTGATGCATTTTAGAAAATACCAAATTACCATTATATTATTAGATTTTGTCCCTTATTCTAACATATTTCAATCAGCTAATCAAATGTAAATATTTGAGCAAGTCTGATTCCCATCTGAAAGGTCTGTGCTGTAAGCCTTTTTGGATATGAAGGGAACTGTTCACTAACATCATTAAACAGATGGTAATGTTAAAGGCTCGTGAGAATCACAGTATTCCAAATATCTGGTCTGAGCAAGTATTAGGCATGAATAACTATTTCTTGTTAAGGAAGGACATAAAAGTGGTAGTAGGTCATGAGAGACATATAAATGAAACATTATGTCCCTTCTGGTTTCTCCTTTTAAGCTACACTTTCTTAAAACTGTTTGAAGAGTTTGTATTTTATTTTATATTTTATAAAATATTTTAAAACACACACTTCTATTAAATAGGCCCAGAAAATGCTCAATGCAGGTAATTTCTGCTAGGTAAAACTTTGATGTTTATAGCTACTCAAATTCGCTTATAATTAGTTGTGAAAAAAGAGTAAAGTCCTAAGTATAGTGTCCAGAGGGCAAGAAAACAGAGGTCAACCTAATTAAGCTCTGCATAAGAGTGGAAGGTCAAAGGATTCTTGGAATTTTGTACATGAATCAGGTACTTGATAACTTAGAAGAAAATAAAAATAGGCTTCTTATTAGAAAAGTATTAGTATGCAGGGGCGCCTGGGTGGCTCAGTTAAATGTTTGCCTTCAGCTCAGGTCATGATCCCAGAGTCCTGGGATCAAGCGCTGCTCTGGCAGGCTCCCTGCTCAGTGAGCAATCTGCTTCTCCCTCTCCCTTCCCTGGCTCGTGCTCTTTCTCTCTCTTTTTCTCAAAAATAAATAAATACAATCTTTAAAAAAAAAGTAATAGTATGCTGACTCTGGTCTGCTTAAATGTGAACTTCCTAAGACATGTTTAAAAATAAACGGCATTTGGAGCAAGATAAAACACTGAACAACTTGTGCATCAATCATATTTTTTAGTTAGCTTAAACTCATAATTGAATCATAGTAGTAACCATATTTTATAATTTTTTGTGCTTTATAATTTCTAAAAGATTTTTCTTTTGATCTGTGTGGTTCAGCACAATTATCCCATTTTTTTCTGATGTGAAAACTGAGCCTCAAAGACATTAAATGACTTGACCAATGTTTCCCAGGTAGTAAGAGGAAGGCCAGATTCCTAGGCCCATATCTTTCTTTTCCAATAAACACTGACTTAGATTATTTCATTTAATACTCACTATAAGGACTCACTATAAAACCTGACATTTTAGGAATTAAAAACTATTCTCTTGTTTTGATTTTTCCACAATCCTGCCATCTGTTTGCCTAGTTTTGCATACTCCAAGGGGAGTTATCTTTTGGCATATGCTTTAGATGTCAGAAACTCCCTGGTTCTATTTCTTTCCTTCTCCTAGACATGCACTACTATTACCCCTTTAATCAACTTATTTTAACAAGGATCCTATCTAGTATTTTAAAGGAATTTGACTTATCCTAAATCCTCTTGCCCCTTCAGATACTACAAAATTATTTTAATTTATTTGGTCTTTGGTAACCCAAACAACAGAGAAAAAAAAAAAAAAACCCAAAGTCCTGCACAGTAGAGACACCTGGGTGTCTGTCCCTGAAGCTTTTATTTACCAGTAAGAATAAAGCCAGGGGTTCTACTGATTAAAACTAGGTATTTAATTCCTCCTATGCTGCTTCTTTTTGTTCTAAAGAATTTTATGCATACAATAAAGTCCTTTCCTGAAGTAGAGTGAGCCGAATCTTTTCTTCTTTTATTTTAGAAAAATCATCTAAATGGTGTTTATTTTGCTTTATTTCTGACAGAGAACATAAACTATGTAAAGGCACACAGCATTTTTCTCACCCATTTTTAGACTGCATTTGGAGATGGTTATTAAGGAACTCCTCTCAAATTTTTAGAGCTCTCAAAATCTCAAGTACCTCCTATTGGTACCAACTGAAAAAGTATCTTTGGAAGTGTGACCCTCTTGATATTTCATCCTCCAGCAAATTTCTACCTTGATATCTCAGGTTTTCCAAAGAGCTTTCTATTTCCCAGAAATTCTTTCATGTTGTTGTTCACTGTTGTAATATGGCCCAATTTGTGACTTCCAATATCCACTCTTGGGTAATCCTTCCCATATTGACTCTGAACTTGGCCATTCCACTTGCTTTGGGCAATGGGGTCTTAGCAAATGTGACACAAGTAAAGGTTTGGAAAGGGCTTATGCATTGGAGTTTATTCTCTTTTGCTACTCTTTGGAACTCTCATACCAGCATGGGAAGAAGTCTGGTCAAACCTACTGGAGGACAAGCATGTGAAGCAGATATAAACCATTCCAGCTGAGTCCCCCTTAGACCAGCCAAACCATTAACCACCAGATATGTGAGTGAAGTCATCTGGGACTATATAACTTCCTCAAAGTCATAAGGAAATAATAAATGTTTATTGTTTTTGGCCACTAGTTGCAAGATGGTTTGTTGCACAAAAAGAGTCAACTGATATACACCCAAAATCAAGCTCTTAGCTTCTACATTTTTCAGATAATTCTTCTCTGGCTTTCAGAGATTTTTTTCCTACTACCACTCTGCCTTTTTTTCCCTCTCTCATCATCTCCTTTCATTTACTTCTTTGATCCAATCAAAAGATTATGAAAATAAAAAGCAATTTTCAGAAAATCAGTTCAATAAAATTATCTTCCACTTACTTCCACCAGCAACAATATCAACTGCATGTCCCTACTTACAATATTTCTTCCAATACATGATTTCTCAGTGGGCTCTGTGTTGAAGTGTGTTGCTGTTAGGTTTCATGAACAAATATAATTTCCCACCAAATAGAAGAGAAACATAGAATAAGGCAGGGAAACTGCATGGTTGCATAAGGAAAGACGGTTCATATCCTGTTACCCTGGCAACAGGCACTGGGAAGGCCAGGACTCCCCACACATCCTGTTGCCCTGACAACAGGTCATGCAGGGCATGGGAAGGCCCAGTTTCCACTCTTCTAGGCCTCATCTTTGCAACCACAAAGAAAAAGGAGAAAGCGATTTTCCATCTTGTTCCTCCTTACCTACATATGTCTTCTATTATCTGAATCACTCCAGTATAAGTTTATCTTTTCAGATGTAGGAAAGGGTAAGAAAAACGTGACCTCAATTTTTATATTCATAAGCTCTGAAACATTTGCTAATTTTTGATTGGGTCAAAGGAGTAAGTGATAGGAAAAAATAATAGAGGGAGGGAATCAAAGCAGTAGGGGGAATAAACTGTGGAAACCAGATAAGTACTATATGAATAATGTAGTAACCAAGAGCTGATTTGGGGTATGTATCACTTAGCTACAATGGATAGGTTTAGCTAATTTTTAGGGTGTTCATCTGAGAAAGTCACATATATGAAATGATTATTTATTTTGTTACTTTTATTTTGTGAGCAGACAACGTATAACCAAATACCATAAAATGACATTATGTAATAAAATTTTTATAAACTTAATTTGCAATTCTGTGTAAATTTCCCCCTTTTTATTTTTATTCAGCTTTTCTTTTCTTTCATTACTTATCCTTTCTTACCATATAGAGTTGATAAGGAAGCAATCTGATTCAGTTCTTTTTTTCCTTCCTTCTCTCTTTGTTCCTTAAGCAATTGTTTTGATTGTATTAAAGAAATACACTTTACATTTATTTTTGGAGCTCTATATTGCTTTGTCTTCACAATTTATGCTTTATATAAAATAGTTGTCTATTCAAAACTGACATATTCTGCTATTACCAATCTCTATCCATTTTTCTGTGATTTAAAATAAAATTTTAGCTGACTCCTTTGCTTTTAAAGATGGAATAAAAACTTTAAATTCTGTAAAACAGAAGTCTTTAACTTTCATAAGGCAGAAGTCTTATTGGTGAAAAGACAATGTCTGGAAAAAATCTTCTCTTGAAAAACTGGACAAAGGGATTTGTGGAGAAAAGATTTTGAATTTAAACTGTGTGAAAAAAAGGAAGTATGGGCTGGTGAAAAGGCAGTATCTTTGTGAGACTGTAAGCATGCTGAAGTGGAATTTCTGAAAGACCAGGTGGGAAATTTGGAGCCTAATCAGAATATCATTAAAGTCAGAGAAAAAACACTCATGATTATCTGAGACTAAATTAGGTGACCCTTCTAGACACTCTATTTGCACTTCATGTGTTATTTTTACTGTCCACTTAATTGTTCTGCATTTTAGGTAGTCCTTCTCTTCCTCTTCTGGGGGTAACAAGAGCAAAGAGGTGGAATCCATCTAATTATTATTGTATCCTCAGTGCCCAGCATAGCACGTTGCAAGAAGTGAAAACTTAAAACTGTTTCAATATATATTGAAAAAACACAGTAGGCAATATGTAACAACCTTGCATTTGAAAGGTATAGCTGGTAAAACTGTAGTTGTTCAGCATTAACATTAATTCAACCTGGAAGGTCAAGAAACTTTTTTGGAGGGTATTTAAACTGCTTCTGGAGAAAGGAAGAGAATGAGGTATCAGAACCTGACCAGTAGAGGTTGGTGGGGATGTGACTATGTCACAGACAAAATAAAAACAGCAAAAGACAGACCTTATAATGTGGAACTTAGAACCTCAGGATTGTTGTGAGGGATAAAAATAATGCAAAGTGCTCGGACCCTGTGTCTTGCATACAAGAAGCATCTACAAATGGTAGCTGTTATTGTAAATTACTTTTGTGGTTCAACTGTGTGTAAGACAACATGTTTGTTTTTGCCTATTCCTCTGCCAAATAATGAGATTAAAGTTGACTCCAGGTAACTATATGATGGGTAGGAGGCAGAGGAGATTCAAACACTGACTGTATGACTGAATGACTATTCCAAGACTATGATTTCCTAAGATCAATACCACTTAGATCCTAGTAAAACTCAAATTTCTGTTTCATTATGTAATTGAATAGCTAGGATTATGTTGGGAATATCTTTTATTCATCAGTGAATATTCTGGCCTTATGTGATCTTGCAGCCCAGAGAATTCATGATGAGTGAAGACGGTTGTGTATTTTGTGTGAGTTATTGCCTGCTGAAGTTTCCAAACCATAGTGAGTCAGGCAGAAGGAGATAAGCGGACAAACTTGGAGGCCATCAGGCTAAATACTTTATATTAGCTTCCAGGCTCCAGTTACTTGTCCATTACTGAGTTAAAGACTAACTAATCCTCTCTTTGCACAGTCCTTACAGAGAAACTTACAAAGAAAGATAGTCTTGAAATTTCACAATGTGATTGTACAATTTGTATGGTTCTTGAGTTTTATTTTTACCAGACATTAAGTCCAAGGTGTGTGATGAAGCTTGAACTAAAGTCATAATTTTCAAACTGTCATTTAATATTTTTGTTCTGACTTCATCCTGTTATGTGAATCATATTTCAATTAGAGATAAATATTTGCAAAATATATATAAAAAATGCCTCTGTAAAGAGAACCCATCTATCCATAATGGAGTCATGGGTTAAGGAGAGATCACATATGCTTATTGACTGAGCATGTTCCAAAATGAAATTTACTCTAATTGAACATAATAATAAAAAAGAAATAAAAAAGAAAAATAAATAAATAAAATGAAATTTACAACCAAAATATTAATATTCTTATATTCTTAAGAATAAAAATATTCTTGGCATTAGTCCCCAAATGACTTTATTATATATACTTTCCCTCGATTTTACAGAGGGCATTGTAACAGATTTTCATATTTGTTACCACAAATTGTTTTATTTTTCTAAAAAAATAACCAAAAGCAATGCTAAAATCGTTTACCTTTATTCTTATATTTCTTTGATTTCTTTTTTAAAATTTCTAATTCTATACTAAAATAGCTAATGTCTACTTCCTGTTATTAGACAACTTGGTTAATTTACTGATAGCTAGAGCGCCTGGAGAACGAGGAATATGATGCAATGACTTTAGAGCACTTTGGAATTAGAAACATGTTACCAAGTAAACTTAAATTCCCTAGAAAGGGGAAGTGTTTAAGTTCAGAAATAAGGAAATAAAAAATACTCTCCTTGATAAACTCAGATTGTTTTGTTAAGTATATGTCTTATGAGTATAAAAGTAAACACTAATTTACACAGTGTGAGTTAAATCTTAGCCACTGATTAAAACTATCTTAAGAATGAGAGTCTTTCGGAAATAAAGTTGTAACTTAAGTTCATCAGCACAATACTGACACTTGTAAAAATATTGAGGTATTTTGGAAAGTAGGACTAATATTATTTGATTAACCCACTTCAGTTGACTTATTAATACAATATAATTTATTTTTTCATTCAGTGAATATTCATCACTGGGTACTTAGGGAGCTCCAGGATTATTCTGGGCACCAGGGATACGATGATAAGCAGTATGGTCATGATCTCTACCTTCACAGAGTTACATTTTGATGGTGAGGATGGATAATAAACAAATAAATATGCAATGTAATTTTAATAAAAGCAAACAAGGTAAGGTGACAAAATGTCTGGGAGGCTCAAAAGTGGCTATTTTATGAGTTGTCAGGGAAGGGCTTTCTGTGATAGCAACTGGTAAGAAGGATGTTAATGAAGTGAGGACTGAGCTGAACCAATGGCATCCCAGATGGGGAGGCAGGAGCACAATCCCATGAGGCAGGGTGCATGTGATATATTTGAGGAAAAACAAGACCAGGAGCGCCGGAGCACAGTGGGTGAAGGAAAGCGTGAAATGATTGAGAATGGAAAGAAAGGCAAAAGTCACATCATCTGAGACCTAACAGGTTGTGATAAGAAATTAAGATTTTATTTTCAGCCTGGTAGGAAGCCTTTGGAACTTTGGAGCAGCAGAATGGAGGATCTGACTTATGTTTTTTTTTTTTTTTTTTAAAGATTTTATTTATTTACTTGAGAGAGAGAATGAGAGAGAGAGAGAGAGCATGAGAGGGGGGAGGGTCAGAGGGAGAAGCAGGCTCCCTGCCGAGCAGGGAGCCTGATGCAGGACTCGATCCCGGGACTCCAGGATCATGACCCGAGCCAAAGGCAGTCGCTTAACCAACTGAGCCACCCAGGCGCCCCCTGACTTATGTTTTAACAAGACTTCTCTGAACAAAGAGTAGAATGGTGGTTACCAGGGTTTGCGGGGTGGGGGAAATGTGGAGATATTGGTCAAAGGGTACAAACTTCCAGTTATAAGATTAACAAGTTTTGGGGTCTAATGTATAGCATGGTGATTATAGCTAATAATACTGTATCATATACTTGAATATTGCTAAGAGAGTAGATCTTAAATGTTCATACTACAAAAATGAAATGGTAACTATGTGAAGAGATGGAGGTGGTACCTAATACTATGGTGGTAATTATTTATTTACAAATAATTTAAAATTTATAATTATAAATGCATTTTATAAATGTATCAAATCAACAGGTTGTACACCTTAAAAAGAAGGCTTCTCTGCTCATTTTGTGGAAGCTAACAGTAACAAGGGGGGAAGTAGGGAAGGATAAGATTGGACTATTTCCAATATATCCAAGGATATATTAGGGGGCTAAGGCAGTTGTCCATGGCAACATTGGTACTTATGGAGATGATAAGTATTCAGATTTAGAACATATTTAAAATTAAAGCTGTAGAACTCACTCATGAGTTAGATGTGGGAATGTAAGGATTAAAATGAGGTATAAAGACTTGTTTCATTGTGCGTGTGTGTGGGTGTGGGTGTGGGTGTGTGCATGAGAGAGAGATCCTGAACAAATGGGTTGTGTATGATCCCTTGTCTGAAGCCCTTGGGTTAAAATGTGACCAAAATTCATAACTTTCAGATTTCAGAAAGGTAATAAGGTGCCTATTCCAAAAATTATTCCCAGTGGGGCCTGGAGTAGCTCCCAACAGATATTTCTGCTACAAAATATAATAAAGACAATAAATGGCCTCTACCAGTGCAAGTCAGGTTTTGCGGCCAAACGAGTTCAGGTCAGATCAGGTTTTCCTGCAAAATGAAAATGTTTGCTGTTTAGAGCTTTCAGATTTTCATAGCTGTGGATAAGGGGTTATTAACCTTTACCAGTTCCTGAAATGGGGAAGATGGTGGGAAAAACAAAAAGCTCTTTTGGATCCATGAATTTTGAGAAGCCTGTTAGACATTCAAGTGGCCTTACAAATAAATAGACAGCTGGACCGATGAGAGGTCGAGGCGGAAAATATAAATTTGTGAGTCACCAATATACAAATACATTTAAAATCATGGAACTAGATGAGATCATCTAGGGAGTTAACAAGGTTGTAAATGAGAAGAGGCTCAGGGCTGAGCCCTCAGGTCCCCCAAGATTGGGAGCTTGGGAAGAGAAGTCAGGGAAGGAGAAGGAGGAGTAGCCAGTGTGCTGTGGCATCCTGGAAGCCAAAGACGACTACACGTCAAGAACAGCAAATGTTAAGTGTCAAATGTTGCTGAGACGTCATGTACATGGATTGTGCATTGACCATTGACTTTTGCATTATGGAGGTCTTTAGCAATCTTGGCAAAATACTCCCAAAGAAGTAGTGGGACAAAAATCCTCAGAGAAGTGGGTAGAAGAGAGGACTGGAGGTGAAGTGGGAGCAGTATGTACATCTAACTCTTTAAATAATTTTCTAGAAAGGAGATCATAGAGATATGGTGATAGCTCCTTTACACTTTGAGTATAAAGCAGTTTGTTAAATGTGGGGATATTATTGGAGAATTCTGATGGGAATGATGATATGAATGATTCTGTAGGAAGTAAAAAAATAATCACTGCAGAGAGAGAGAGAGGAAATCTCCATCCCCTTAAATAGGTGAGAGATAAGGTTGGCTTACGTGCAGCGATTGGATCTAGGAGCAGGATGACGCATCCATGGTAACAGGATGGAAGCAGACTATTTGGGAACATTTGCAAAGTAGTTAAGTGAAAACTTGGTGATGGTCCCCTCTCGTTACTTTAATTTTCTCAGTGAAATAAGAGGCTATTTGTAGAGAGTGAGGAGGGGAGAGAGGGAGTGGAGATTTGAGGAGAAGGTGTGAAACAGCTCAGCAAGGAGTGTGACTAAGGAAATGCAGTGGAACTGGTGGGCAGTGCTGAGCATCCACCTCAATCACATATTTCAAGTGTGATCGGTTTGCATCCCTATGTGCTTTTTTCACCCTGTTACATTCAGTTCAGCTGCTTCCATGCAGGCTCAGAGCAGATGCAGAACTGGGTTTACAGAGTTCATATATTGCCAGAAAATTCCAGTGTCATGGATGAAGGAGGGCTGAGGGCCTCTTTAAGGTTTAAGATCAGGGGAGAGGTGAGAATATGAGGGAATGATGGACATCAAAAAAGTGGATAAAGTCAATAAATTAGAGGTAGAGAAGGAGATAATGAACTGCTGGAATGAGATACTAGGGTCGGTGACCTTTTGTTCTTCTCAAAGACACAGAATGATAAAATAGACACATATTATGTGTAGACAAACTTATACAAGAAAGATAATTTGTGAAAACAATAAATGGTAGGTAATTTTATTCTTCTCCTGTTTATAGAAGTCCCCCTGTGAAATTTTTTACCTTTCGCTACTAGGCTTTCTCTTCAAAACAGAAGAGGCTGTTAGGAGTGTGGCTTTTCCTGCAAAGAAAACAAAGCGGGCAGATCTAATTTTAGGATGCTTTTCCTTGACAACAGCCTTTTTAAATATTGCCTATTCAATAATAAAAATGGGCTTCAGAAAATAACGACACTGTGTTTGGTTAAGGAAATCCAGTCACCTTTTAAACTTGAACCTTACAAGGTGTCATGAGAACCCATAATAGGGCTTTTCCTTCACTTTTCATCGGTGAATAAAGTTTTACTGTTGTACTTATGGCAAATTTCAGTGCATTTCATCAGTAGCAACAGGGCAAGCGTGTAACAAGGACTGCTGTGAAATATGGATTTAACCACAAGGATATGGAAAGTATTTTACTACATAAGAGTTGTTCCTCTGTTTACATTAATAGTAGCTTTAGTTGACCTAAATAATCCAGACTTTAAGTTCCTTCTTGAGAGCCAAACAATTTTGTGAGTCGGCAAACACTAAGCAAAACAATTATCCCTTTATTTGATGAAGATTTTAATGCCAGGAGTGAAGTTTGCCTTGGCTGAAATTTTATAAAACAGTCACACACACACACACAGACACACACACACACACAATAATGATACCTAGTCATGCACTTTAGTATAAGAGCAACTGCCATTCAATAACTATATATAATATTGTGCTGATCAGGCATAAAGAGAAGTAAAAGTCATAGTTTCTTTTGATTTTTATCACAGTTCATTATACATAGAATTTTGTGAGTCATAATATTAAACAATTTTAAAACTTCAATGTAAAGGTCACTGGTAGATAGATTTTACATCTACTTTTTCCAGGAAATTGAACCTTCTGTTTTTGTGCAATAAACTAATTTGGGGATAATTATATATGAGTTATGTGAATGTTTAAAAATTACTCTTCTGAAATATTTGTTGAATTTCTTATTTAGCATTGCATGATTGATCTTATTTGAAGTTTGGTACTATGTTGCTTACCCAAAATAATCTTTGCATCCTTAGATCCTTGGTCGGATGTTCCCTAGGTAATGCTGTGCATTTTATTGTTGGTAAATTGAATTTCCTTCTTAACTCCTAGAGATGTCTCTTGATTTCCCTCCCTTTGAGGATTGGCCTGACTATGATCTGAGACTGCATGATTCCTGTTTATTCTGCCATCAAAGATGTACTTGAATGTCTGAAACTGCCAGTCATATGCTTTGACTGGGTCTTTAAAGAAGTATAAACTTGGCTTCCTTAGTACTAATCCTATACATTGTATAACACTTTTACTTTCAAAAATTAATTCTTATTTTTATTAAAGCAATAAAATAGTACCATAAGACAATGACAACAGTTCCTCCCTCCACCACTCCTTGGCACCACCTAGGTCTGCTTCCTGAGACATCAACTTTCATCTTTTAATTCTTTCTTCCTGTAAATTATCTGCATTTCAAAATAATAATTTTGTGTAGTTGTTTCTTGATTTATCTATTTTAAGCATATCTATCTACTGCCTTCCTATAGCAGTGGCTGAAAATTTAGCACTTAGACCAAGCTCTAACTATGGCCGTCATGGGTTACCCTCCCCCATTTTCCCATGAGTCAATATTTGGTGTTTAGAGTCTTACGACTGAATTGTTTTCACTTCTGAGCCAAGAAAAGAAATGTGAATGTTTCCTGTAGAGTACACTCCTCTTGTTTTTACTGGAATTAATAAATGTCTCATTTTAAGTGTTGGCTTTGATTACTGCATACCTATCACTTATTCTTTCCAAATTCAGAAAAAGAATTGTAAAACACCCTTTAATATTTTCCCCACATTTCTAAGCACATCATGTGCTTTTTCTCTCTTAATCTTTTCCTTGGAGACATTGTCCTTCCAGCATTTGTCCCCAGCTCCATCTGGGGTTCACCAAGCCTGAGGCACAGCTGAGCCTGGGATTGCCCTTTGCCTTCATTCTGGGAAATCCCTTCAACACCCTCATGGGTTGGGCCTGTTGTTTCCTGGATCCTGTGCTTTCTCAGTTTACTCTCATTTAGGGGATAAGCTTCTCTAATAACTTCCTGAAATAGGGTACTTGAGAAATACACTCATTTATAGTACATTCATATATGAAAATATATTTATTCTATTTTGATATAGCTTGTCAGTCTCTGAAATCATAAGTTAAAATATTTTTTTTCTTAGAATTTTAAAAATATTGCTTTATTGTCTTTTAACTTTAGTACTGCTATCAAGAGGTTTGATGCCAGTTAGCCCTGATCTTTTTATGTGATGTTCTTCCCAACCCTCATGAGTCAGGAATTTCTCCTTTTTCCTTTTTCCTGTGAAATTTCATAGTAACATTGGTGTGAGAATTTTGTACTGGGAAGTTGATTGGTTCTTTTAATCTAGAAATGCATGCCCTTCATTTTTTGGAAAAATCTCTCCATTTGTTAATTTGGTAATTTTCTTCCTTCCATTTTTTTCCTTCCATTTTCTTCATCTATTCTTTCTGGGATTTTTATGTTGCTCCTTCTGGATTAAGTGTCAAGTTTTATTATATTTCCACTCCTCTCATTTTTGCTTTTTTTAAAAAATAAAACAACTTGGACATCTATTTATCAACCCCTCCAAAACTTCTCAAGATCTGACCTCATTCTTATTTTGTTTGATTCTTCCTTGTAGCACTCTATTCTTTTGTAGTGCACACAACACTTTTTATACCCCTAAGTCCATTTTTGTTGATTTTTTCTTCTACTTGAAAAGGCTCTTTCTACTGAGTTCATGTTTTCTGTGTGTTTGTTGCAGTTTGTCTTTCCTGTTAAAGACTTTCCTCAAGGGGGCTGTCTGCTCACTTTTAAAAGAGAGACACTAAAGAGCTGATTGATGCTCAGTGTGAGTGGATAGCGTTTGTTGACTTGCGGGCTTCATAATAGGGTGGGAGGTACTCAGCCATTTATTTAGGTACAAAGTGCCAGCATCTAAAAGTCCTTTCTCTGGAACCATTTTTTTTCTACTAGAAAATAATCTAACCTCTAGTCTAAGATATTAAAACCTTGTTGCCCCCATTCTGGAACTGAGTGAGGAAAGGAGTTGGGGTCATACCATTTATTATGTAGTTTTTTACATAGTTTACTTTTTTAAAATACAGCAACTCACGTTTCTCACCTCTGTGGCTTAATTTCACCAGAAAATAAATATCTAGTTTTCCATAATGATGTGGGAGCAGTATTTGCTGGGTACTTCTCCATATATTGCCTTTCAAATAAAACCCTATTTTAGTCCCACTTTGGTTCTCTGAATTCTGCAAAACTGGGTGCCTTTAATACTGCATCTTTTCATGTTCTGCAGGGTGAAACTTCTGTTTCTAGCTGGTATTCTTTACTAAGATTTCCACTCTTCCATCTATTTTTCAAACTTCAGAAATATAATTATTCTCTTGTGTCGTTATTTTTCCAATTCAGTTTGTTCTTCTGGGGGATTTACAACATTTTTATGTCTTTACTATCATGTTGGAGGAGTTTTAGAAGATAACAATGATAAATGCATGTTCAGTTAGCCATGGTTAAAAAATGATGCACTTAAGTTTTCCAATACTTTAAAAAATTAATTCAAATTTTATTTTGCACTTTAATTTTCTTGAAAACCCTGAGGGGTAAGACCATGTACTAACTCCATTTATCATATAAGAAAACAAAATGAGATGATTTTCTTTTTTTAAAAAAGATTTATTTATTTTAGCGAGAGAGAAAGAGAGAGAGAGAGAGAGAGAGAGAGAGAGCCAGTGAGCACATGCAAGTGGGGGGAGGAGCAGAAGGAGAGAGAATCCCCAAGCAAACTCCCCTCTGAGCGTGGAGCCCATTGCGGGGCTCAATCCCAGGGCCCTGAGATCATGACCTGACCCTAAATCAAGAGTCAATTGAATGAGCCACCCAGGTGCCTCCAAAAGAAATGATTTTCTTAAAGTAATTATATTACAGAGTTCAATGCAGAAAACAGGAACCAGGCTGCTATTTGAAACAGAAAGGGATTCAATATGGACTCAATAGATGTTTATAAAATCATAGGAATGTCTGTAGGAGCTGGAAGTCAGAGGCCACCACTAAACTAGCAAGTTAAAAGATCAACACCACCGCTGTGATTCAGAGGCAAGAAGCAGCTGGGCTATCATCACTAGTGCTACTGGGTACCCCACTGCCAATGATACCCATTGGAGCCAGTGGCTGGATAAGCAAAGGTGGAATCCAATCAATACAACTGTCTCATGGCCCTGTTTGTCAGCCAAAATCAGCAGTAGGAAGATGGCTTCTCTTAACTTTGCCTTCTAAATATTCCAAATACTTTAAGACTGCCTTTCATTGGCATCACCTAATTCATGTCTAGAACCTTAGCTAAAATGGTCTGGTTATAGATTTTAGCTCTCAAATCTCTCCAAATAGAATGTCTCAGTCCGAAGCATCTACTATAGTAATACAGCTGGTTTGTGACAGAGTTAAAATTGGACCCCAGTTTTTGTGACTTTCAGCATTTTCCTTTTTACTGTTTTATTTTAAAAATACAAAATAATAGAAAATAATATAAATAAACATTATTTAAATATTAAAGAATATAAAAATCACATTAAAATTTGTTGTCCAAATGGAATGATTATCCAAAATACACTAATAGTATAATTGACATCTTCTTCTTTAGAGACTTTTGTCCTCAACAGTATTTGATAGTATCTAAATATATAGGATAATATTTTGATTCTCATTTCACAGAGCATATGGATCTGTATTATATGCTTAACATCATACTAGACTACTTGAGGGATAAAGAAATAAAAGACAGTCTTCTTTCCTTTAACTGGGTATATAAAGCTAACTCCTATTAATTGATGGTAACAATAAAAATGGAATATATGTAGTTTTCTTTATGGGTGAGAAGAATACTTACATTTGTTGTTTGTCAAGAACTCTGTATTTGTTATCTCATTAAATCTCCATACAAACCTTATAAGTTAATATTGCCATCCTCACTTTAGAGAGTAGTAATATACATACAGGGAGGTTAGATAACTCCACCAAATTATGCTGACATTGGACTCTAGAGCTGGTATTTAAATATTGTGTTTTTCCTTTTATACTAAGATGCCTCTTGAGCAAATATGGGATGAACCTTGATGAAGGGTAAGATTTGGATGGGGAGAGGGGTAGGACAGGTGTCTCAAACTCAAATTCTATCAGAAGCCATGGTTGATGGAGGTGGATTGGGTGGGGATTGTGGTAGCTCAGAGTATACTTGTTGCTTCTTGGGACAGCAGCCTCTTAGTCCAGCTTCTTTTTCTTTGTTGGGGTATCAGCATGCAGTGGTCAGGTCTGATTTCAGAGGAAAGTCAAAATCCATATTTTTACATATAGTTTTTTGATTTTTAAAATGTTAGCAAACAAACCAAGCTTTAAAAATCAGTGGGTCAACACTGTTGGGACCAAGGTACACCCCTGTTCCACCCATGAAGACCAAGGACAATGCAAAAGGTGCCAGCCAAAGTCAAATACCACATGCTGGACCACCCATACAGGAAAAAGGTGTAAAAATGTAATCTCTGGTATTAGAAACAACCATTTTCTAACCTGTATTGAATGAGATATTGAAAGGGAGGATTTCAGGACTTATTTGGAGGAAGAGCCGTCAGTGTGCTGCTATTCTCATCACCTCCAAAGAAAAATGTAGACGTGAGAGACTGGCTGCCTTTGTCAGCAAGGAGGAGTGTCCCCTGGGCTTTGCTAGCAACATCAGGGCAAGGAAAAGTCTGTCCTCCTGCAGGCCAAGTGAACCCTTAGAAAGAAGTCGACCTGGATCAGTTCAAAGGAGATCCTGCCTAAGATGATTGTCTGGAAGTGTAGAGCAACCCTAACAGAGAAAGCCTGTGTAGGATGGACCAGTCAAGCTAGGGATGAGGGAGGAAGTCCTTGGTCAGGGTGAGGACTAGCATGACCTGCCTTAGGAATTGTAGATAGAGAACAACAGAGAGAAGATCTCCAAAAATCCTATGCATATGTGGATGCCACTGGAGAAAAAGTCAATGTCTAGAAGGAACCAACACAGGAAAACAATTGTATCTGCTGTATAAAACTGTACCCTTCCCCCTAATTCCCTTTCTTCTTTGACATCATAAATTACAGAGTTGGGAAGGAAGGGAACTCTAACCTGAAGCAGGTCTGAGCTTGGAGTTGGGAGGGTGAGGCTGGAAAATGCTTCACTTTGAAAGAATATGGAGTGCTAATTATTACATTGGATGTTGGCATTTTGACTTCTGAAACGAAACTCATGACTGAATGGGACCAGAAAATCTGTGGTACCTGGATTTCATCTGGTAGTAGAAACAAAGAAATCTAGATGGTGGGTGTGGAAGAACAATGAGGGAAGAGAAATAAAAGATTCCTTGCTGACTATATGTATGTTCCTTAAACATATGCCTACAAGACAGGTGTCTGTAAGCCAAAACTGTGTGTTCTCCATTTGCAGTCCCCGGGATAGGGAAAGATGGTTGGGGGTGGGGTAGTATGGGTCAGCACTGGGTGGAGAAAGCATGATCAGTATTACTAAGTAATAAAAGATATAAAACTTTCTCTACAAATAGTCTGCATTCTGTTTTGTCTTTTTATTTCTTTTCATTGTAGAATCCAAAGGCCTTTACTACACATTTAAATAAGTTAACGAAACTGACCGTGCTAATGCTTTTAGACATGTAGATGGTAAAAGGTTACCGTGGCTTAGGAAATAGTCCCATAAAGACCATTTAACTTTCTTCAAATGATAATACGTGACATGTTGATGACTCAGTCAATGATTTGGTATGCTCCTCTGAAGCCCACTGCAATTGATTTTTTTAAATGTACATTTCTCAAGGATTTAACAAAATCACCAAATTAAGGAACATTATCATTCTCTGATTACATAACTACTAAAGTGCCATCATGTGGAATTTGGAATTTGTTCACATAGTGGTAAAAAATGCATTGTAAAAGATAGTCCAGAAAGTCCTCTTGCTGACTGAAAGTTTGTATAAGTTACTGGAGAATCTTGTAATATATGGCAAGGAATGCTTTGGTTAATTGTTAAGGTTTTTGTTCTCTGAGTTCCTGGTAATGTTCTGTTGTTTGGGGCTCTTGTAGCTGCTGCAATGATGAGAATGAGGTTAGCTCAGAGTAGATGTTTTACACAATAAAATACGTGTGGTTGCAAAGGCTGCTGGTCTTCTGCCCAGTTGCTGTCACCCTAATAAAACACACGGGCATTGCACTGTCTGACACTCATTGTGAGCCTGGTAATTGTCTAATTCCCACAGTTAAGTTTGTAAGTAACAAAAGCAGCACTAATAACTTTTTGGCATGTGTCTATCTCTTGTCACAGAATCTCTTTGAGGATCAGACTTTATTTCAAAATATGTTGCACCAGATAAAAAAATAAAAACCATTTAGCATTGTTTTGAAGTATAACAATAAACAATAGTTTGTAGCTCACAAAAGGATGGGAAAATTGATTCTCCTTAAGCGAAACTAATTCACAAGGTGAATATTTTTCTCTTGGTCCATGGTTGATTTTAAGATCACATAGACAAAGTTTCTGATCTATGTGATGCTTTTGTAACCTTAAGCCATTTACATTAATAGGCTAGACAGTTAAACTCAGAATTCCAGGAAGTTTGATAGAATCTTGCAATTAGAAATTTTATGTGAGGTTTACATATGAAAATCAAAGAGTAGACACAGATCTTCATTTATCCATTCATCATCCCTCCATCTAGTCACTCACAAAGTCACTCACTCAATAAAATGTACTGAACTTCTACCATGTGTAGAACTTGATCCTTGCTTTTTAGATGGATAAAAAGAATAGTTGTAAACCTTAAGAAGTGGGACACTTAAAAGCTAACAAGAGAGTTAGACACAAATAATCACATAATTAGATATATTTATATATTTGAATGTATGTTACATATATACATATGTAAACACATAAATATGTATATGTGTATATATGCCCACACCCATAATCATTGTGTGCATACACCTTGGTGTCTGACTTCTTTGTTTTATTACATTTTATTCATCGCTGCTATATTTTCTTTATATATTATGTTTTACATGGTAACATGGAGTTTACCTCACTGTTTCTATCACTGGACAATTATGTTGTTTCTACTTTATGGTGGTTATATATATAACATTAGGAAACATCTTTCCCATATTCTATATTTTTCCTGCAGACAGATTTCCAGAAGTAGGTTTGCTGGGTGAAATCTAAATTTTGAGTGACCAAATTTCCAAATTTCCAGTCACCTTGTTTTTATTTTCGAGTCTACTCCTTCTAGCAGCTCATCTCCAAGGACTTTTTCCAACTTATGGGACCTCCAATTTATTATCCATTTACACTGTCTCTCTCATTTCCCTTTGTTCGCCTCAGGTACTCATATTCCCCAACAAGCTTCAGACACAATGGTCCATTACTATACCCCTTGCTTGTATGCTTATTAACTCCCTTGTTTCTGTCAGGTATACACTTCCAGAAAAATCCTACTCTTGGTTAAAGCATACTCTCAGATCATTTCATGCCTGCACTCATGCAGCTGAATGTGTCTAGAGAAAACCACTGCTCTTCTTATTGCCTTCACTCCTGACTGCTCTTACTTTAGAAGCATGACTAGGAACCTCATTTGCACCCTGTTGTCCCCAAACCCACTGCATTCCCTATAACCATGAATGACTACTCTAGGCCTTCTCCTATCTCCTCAAGCCTCAGATGCTTCCTCTCCCCTTGCTTCCTACTTCACTGAGCAGAGGGAGCACTAACAAGACCCATCCCCATCCATGTCTCAACCCCACAGGTTTCCCTACACCCATACTTTGCCTTCACTTCTGTTACAGTGAATGAATGGCCAGTGCTCCTAAGGCCACCTCCCTACTTGTGTACTACAGTGTGCCACTGAAGGATATCACTCCTACAATTATGCCTGCTCTAGCTTGCATTTTACTTGTTTCTACTGTATAATTATGATCAGCATATAAGTGTATCATAATATTTCCAGGTTAAAAAAAATTAAAAAAACTTTTAACTATTGTCATCTTCCATGTAAGTCAAATTTCCCCTTACCGTAAAACTCCTCAGAAGAGTTGTCTACACATATTGTTTCTACTTGCTCTCCTTCCATTTGTTCTTGGATCCAATAATAATTTTTTATATCTCCCTTTTCCAATGAAACCACTCTTGTTAAAAATCATCAGTGGCCTCTATATCACCAAATCAACTGTTCACTTCTCAGTCTTCAGATCTCTTGATCTTTTAGCATATATTACCATTTGGTTTAATGTTCCTATTTGAAAAACTTTCTTCACTGCTCGAAGAAAAACACTCTCTTGATGCTTTATCTACTTCACTGACTACTTCTCAGTTTCCTTCACTGATTTCTCCTTATTCTCCAACATTGGAATTTTGGAGTACCCTGGGATTCAGCTCTCAGGTCCTCTGTGTTCACATTCCATTGATAACATCCGGTGTCATTGTAAAATAGTCTATTACCAATTAAGGCCAAATTTATGTTCCCAAACCTGACCTCGTAAGACTTTAAAATCCATATTCTACCTAATATCTCTTGTTATTCAAACTTAACATTTCCAAAAGCAAATTTGGTTCCCCACTTGTAGCTCTCTATAAAACTGTCTCTTCCTGTAGACTTAATAATCTAAGTCAATGGCAAGTCCATTCTGTCATTTTCTCAAGCTATAAGCTTTAGAGTCATTCTTGACTTTATTTGCTCACAGCCACATCTGATTCATGAGACAACCCTGTAGCATCTACCTCAAAATAATACCTAAAGTGCAACCATCACTCACCACCTCTAATTAAACCTCCCTAGTCTGAGCCACTGTCATCTTGCCCCAGGAATACTCCCACCGGCCATGCCTACTCTCTCCTTGCTGCCAGTAATGCACCTCTGCCATTCTTCACAGTGTTGCAGTCTTCCTTTAGAAAGGGAAGCCAGGTCATGTCACTTCTCTGTTTAAGAGCTTTCATTGGCTCTTTATCTCAGGGTGAAATCAAAAGTCCTTATCCTTTATGATTAGCCTCCTCTTCTACCTTTAACTTCATGCCCTACTATTTTATTTCTTTTCGTATCCAGTTCCATCTACACTGGCTTCCTTGCATCTCCTAAACTTGAAGCATGCTCAGACCTTAGGTCCTTTATATCTGCCCTTTGTTCTAATTGGTACACTCTTGCCCCAGGCACACACGTGGTATACTCTCTCACTTCCTTTAGGGCTCTACTCAAATGTTATCTTCTCAGACAGACTTTCTTACAACAGTACCCCTATTACCACTCTGTAATCTCTTACTGTATTTTAGTTTTACTTATGACACCATCAAGCATATTATTTATTTGTTTCATTGTCTATCCCCCATTAGAATACAAAATTCATGAAAATAGGCACTTTTATTTTTATTTTGATCATGCTCTTTTTCCAGGGTCCAGATCATGCCTGCAACCTAGTTGACATCCACCATTTTTTGTTGAATGGATAAATGAATAGCATTTATACATTCAAGTTGTTGAATCATATCAAATTGTGTATTATGTAATTTCTGTGAGGGCTAGTTTCATTGCACACTTACAAGCAGTGCATATTATTTTAAATTTTTGGTAATTTAGTAAGAAAAATACAATTAGATGTCTTTGATTACTTATATACTCTACCTTTCATTTTCTCATCTTATGTATTGATAATTTTCAGACTTGATTTGGCATATTATAGTAGACATGGATTTATCGATATTTTATTAATGGTGCAAAGTTAATACATAAATTATATGGGAGCACAGTACAATATCTAAATGGAAACAAAGCAAAAAACAAAACACCTTTTGGAATATCTGATCTGCCAAATAAGGTGGATATTTGAACCTCTATTATATTATTTCTTTTTCATGCATTGCCTCTTAGATATCATTATCTGTTTATTTGTGATCAGTTGTTTGTTTTTCCCTTGAGTTTGTATATCCAAAAAGATGCAGTTGTGAAGAAACCACTGTAGTGGATTAAATTTTGGTAAATTAAGCTTTGACATAGGAAAAGATGGAGATGTACTCCAATGCTGTAGTCATCATAACTGAACTATAAGGTTCATCATATTTTAATACTAACAGATTGTGAATGGTGAATTGCACCTTAGTTATAACTTCCTTATTTATTAAAACCGATAAATGTGATAGAACTGGTTTTTTAGCAATTTGCCGAAAAAAATAAGGGTTGATAATAACTGAAACTACTATGTGTGTTCTATTAAGTTCTACTTTATCTACTCAATATTGTACACCACTCTGATAAGATTTACTTATGATAAATGACAAATTCAAATAGTGGTGTATTCAGATCTTGACATGTGAATTGAATAATTGATATTTTTTTCTGACAATTTAGGGAAACCCCTTTGAGTATATTATTCATGAGCCTTTCTGATACAGAATCTTTTCATTATAAACTTTCTTGGGAAGCCAGCTTCAAATAAAAGTTTTTGGTTTAATAATGACAGCCCTGAATAGCCTTATTTAGGTATAATTTACATATCATAAATTCATCCATTTTAAGTATATCATTCAATGATTTTTTTTTTTTAGCAAATTTATAGGATTAAGCAGCCCTCACCATGATCCAGTTCTAAAACATTTCCATTGCTTCAAAAAATTTCCTTGGTTCAGTTTGGACTAATTCTCCACTCCCATCCACTCCCAGCCCCAGGCAAAGGTTGATTTGTTTTCTCTCTATAGGTTTACCTTTTTTTTTGAAATGTCACGTAAATGGAATCATGCAATATGTAGTCTTTAATATTTTTGTAGTGGATATCAAAAGGTCATTCCTTTTTATTGCTGAATAGCATTTGATTTTATGGATATGCCACATTTTGTTTATTCATTCACCAGTTGATGGACAGGTTTGGCTATCACAAATAATGCTGCTGTAACATCCATGTATAAGACTTTGTGTGAACATGTGTTTTTGCTTCTTTTGTAACTGTTAGATCCAATGTTAAGTCTGTGTTTAATCCTTTAATAAACTGCTAGACTTCCAAAGTGGCTATGTGATTTTACATTCCCACCAGCAGTGTATAAGAGTTACAGCTTCTATTTTCACTAGCACCTGTATGGCAGTCTTTTTGATTAGAATCATTGTGGTGGGAGTGTAAGTGTATCTCATTGTGGTATTAATTTGCATTTCTCTAATGACTGATAATGGTGAACATCTTTTCTTGTGCTTATTAGTCATTTGTATAGCTTCTTTGATAGAATGTCTATTCAAGTCTTTTTCCTATTTTTAAAATGGTTTGTTTTTCTTATTTTAAATTGTAAGAGTTCTTTATATATTCTGGTTACAAGTCCTTTATCTGATATATGACCTACAAATATTTTTTTTCTCAGTCTAGTGCTTATCTTTCATTTTCTTAATGATATCTTTTGAAGAGCAAAAGTTTCTAATTTTATGGAAGTCCAGTTTATCATTTTAGTGTCATACCTAAGAAATCTTTGCCTAATATAAGGTCACAGGATTTTCTCATTTTCTACTAGAAGTTTTTGTAGTTTTTAATCTTCATGTTTAGGTCTATATTCTATTTAAGTAAATTTCTGTATGTGGGTTGAAGTAAGGGTCTAAGTTCATGTTTTTGCATATGGATAACCAAATGACCTGGCAACATTTATTGAAAAGTCCATCTGTTTCCAACTGGTACCTTTTTAAAAAATACATTGATAAAAAAATGTAAGGATTTATTTCGGGCCTTTCAATTCTGTTCTCTTATGTCAATTTATGCTAATATTAACTATCTTGATTATGGTAGCTTTAGATAAGTTCTAAATCACATGGTGTAAATCTTCCAACTTTGATCTTTTTTAAAAAAATTGTTTTGGCTATTCTATATTCTTTATAATTCCATATCAATTTTAAAATTAACTTTCCAATTGTGACCAAAAAAGTCTGGTGGGATTTTGATAGGGATATTATTTTTTTTTAAAGATTTTATTTATTTGTTTGAGAGAGAGAATGAGATAGAGAGAGAGCATGAGAGGGGGGAGGGTCAGAGGGAGAAGCAGACTCCCTTCTGAGTAGGGAACCTGATGCGGGACTGGATCCTAGGACTCCAGGATCATGACCTGAGCCGAAGGCAGTCGCTTAACCAACTGAGCCACCCAGACGCCCAGGGATATTATTTAATCTATAGATCCATCCAAGGAATTACCATGTTAACAATAAATATCAAGTCATCAGCCCATGAACATGGAAAGTCCATTAATTTTTATCTTCTTTAATTTCTCTCTGTAATATTTTTATAATTATCATTGTATAAGTCTTCTACTCTTTTTACTAAATTTATTCCTGAGTATTTAGTTCTTTGTGATGATATTTTGAATGGAAGTTGCTTTCTATTTTATTTCAAATTGATAGTTGCTATTACAAAGAAATACAATTGAGTGCTAACTAAACTTATGCTGTAATCATTTCACAATACATGTAGGTCAAATCATTATGCTGTACGCCTTAAACTTACACAGTGCTGTATGTCGGTTATATATCAATAAAATTGGGGGAAAGCATTTATAATATAAAAGGTAGAACAATTAGAAATGGAAAGCTATAATAAAAAATAAATAAAACTTAAAAAAAGAAATACAATTGAATTTTTTCTATTTATCATATATCCCCCAAACTGGTTAAACTTCTTGCCTTCTGGCAGGTTTTTCTCTTACAGATATGTTTAGAATTTTATACATACATGAGTAGGCTGTCCACAAAGGCAGTTTTACTTCCTTTCTGTTTTATATGCCTATACTTGCTAGGTCCTCCACTATGATGATGAATAGGAATGATTTGCAGATGTCCTTGCCTAGTTCTCTTTTAGGTAGAGAACCTTCACTGTTTCTCTTAATGCCCTTTAAGTTAATGAAGTTCCTTTTTATTCTTTGTTTGTTGAATTTTTTTTAGTCATCAATATGTATTAGATTTTGTGAAAATTTTTCTGCATCTATTGGAATGATGATAAGCTTTTGTGTTTTATTTTATTATGATATACTGTATTAATTAATTTCCGTATTTTAAACTATTCTTGCATTCCTAGAGTAAGGCCAACTTGGGCATTATGTATAATCTTTTTATATATTTCTTGATTTGGTTTGCTGCTATTTTGTTAAGGGTTTTTTTTTAAATAAATGTTCATGAAGGATATTGTTTTGTAATTTTCTTTTCTTGTAATGGTTTGTCTGAGTTTGACTTTATGAAATGAATTGGGAAGGGTTTCTCTGGCCTCTATTTGATAAAAGAGTTTGTGTAGATTTAGTATTATTTCTTTTTACTGAAAAAGTTACAGAATTTACCAGGGTTTTTCTTTATGGGAAGATTTTTAATTACTCATGTAATTTCTTTACTTATTATAGATCTATTCAGAATTTCTATTTCTTCATTAGTCAGTTCTAGTTATTAATATCTTCCTATGAATTTGTCCATTTTATCTATGTTGTCTAATTTTTTGGCATAGAGTTGTTCAAAATATTCCTCTATAGTCCTTTGATTTCTGAAGTATTGACAGTGATGTTGATGCTTTATTTTATTGTTGATATTTTTCAAAGAGTGAACTTTGGGTTTCATTGATGTTCTCTATTGTATTATGTTCTCTATATCACTGACTTCTGAATCTTTAACATTTTCTTCCTTTGCTTGCTTCGGATTTATGTTGCTTTTTCTTTTCTAGGCTGTCAAAGTAAAGTTTGGACTATTTATTTGAAATCTTTCTTTTTTTTCCAATCTAGGGATTGAAAGGTATACATTTACTTTTAAACAATGCCTTAATGTGTTGTGTTTTCATTTTTATTAAGTTCAAAATATGCTCTGATTTCTAGTGTAATTACATCTATCCATGAATTATTTAGAGTATATTATTTTCTGTATTTGTGGATTTCTCAAATTTCTTTCTGTTGCTAACTTCTAATTTAATATAGTCGTGGTTGGTGGGAGACCATACTTGAATGATTCCAATCATTTTAAATTTATTGAGAATTATGGTTTAACATGTGGTCAGTTCTGGAGAATATTATTTGTGCACTTGAAAAGAATGTGTATTCTCTTGTTTTCAGGTGGAGTATTCTCTGTCAAGTCTAATTTATTGATTATGTTGTTCAAGTCTTCTATATCCCTGTATATTTTCTGTCCAGTTTTATCAGTCACTGAAAGTGCAATACTGAAATCTATAATTGCTTATTTTTCCATTTCACCTTTTAATTTGGTCATTTTTTGCTTCAAATATGTGGGACCTCTGTTAGGTATACATTTATAATAGTTACATCTTCCAGATGTATTGATCCTTTTACCATTATGATTGTTCCTCTTTGTTTATAGTTACATTTATTATCTCAAAATTTATTTTGTATGATATTAATATGGCCACTTCAGCTCTCTTCTGATTGCATGGCTTATCTTTTTCCATCCTTTTATTTTCAAACTATTTATATCTTTGTATCTAAAGTGTGTCTCTTATATACAGCATATGGTTGGATCTTGCCTTTTTGTTCAGTCTGACAATCTCTAGCTTTTGATTGGAATATTTAATCAAGTCCATTTAATGTAATTATTGATATAGTCAGATATACATCTGTCTTTTTCCTATTTGTTTTCTCTATGTCATATGCCTTCTGCCCTCTGTACTCTGCTCCAAATCAAGTTAGCTACTTCCAGCAATGAAGTTCCTGATTTTCAAGGCTAGACTCACTATGGTAAAACTACCATGTTGACCTAGCCGGGGTGGCGGATGGGGGTAGCTCCAGGTCAGAATGCCATAGATTTCCATTTTTAACTGATGTTCAATAGTTTTTGGTGAATATATGCTTTTCAATTTGTAGTTTGTCTTCGGTTGATGTCTGGAGCCTTGAGAGCGTTTTTGACAATTTTTGTTTGGTTGTATCACTGTTTTTTGATAGAGAATATTGTTTTAAGTGTTTAAGTCCAGTTAGATAACATAGAGTGTTGAATTATTTTCAGGTGCACAATATAGTGATTCAGCAATTCCATACAGCACCCAGTCTTCATCACAAATACACTCCTTAATCCCCATCACCTATTTAACCCATCCCCTCATCTACCTCCCCTCTGGTAACCATCAGTTTGTTCTCTATAGTTAAGAGTTTGTTTCTTGGTTTGACTCTCTCTCTCTCTCTCTCTCTCTCTCTTTTTTTCCTTTTGCTGGTTGGTTCTGTTTCTTAAATTCCACATATAAGTGACGTCATATGGTATTTGTCTTCTTCTGACTGTCTTATTTCTCTTAGCACCATACTCTCTAGCTCCATCCATGTTGTTGCAAATGGCAAGATTTCATTCCTCTTTATGGCTGAGTAATATTCATTCATATACTAATATTCATATATATTATAATATTCATATATATATCACCTCTTCTTTATCTATTCATCAATCAATGGAGACTTGGGCTGCTTCCATATCTTGAATGTTGTAATTAATGCTGCTATAAACATAGGGGTGCGTATATCCCTTTGAGTTAGTGTTTTTGTAGTTTTTTGGGTAAATACCGAGTAGCATGATTGCTGGATTATAAGGTAGTTCTATTTTTCACTTTGTGAGGAAACTCCATACTGTTTTCCACAGTGGCTGCACCATGTGAAGAATATTTTTAATTTTTTTACTCCTCCATTGCCAGAATTCCCCAACATTTTGGATTTGATGAAACATTTTAGCTTTCTTTTTTTCCAACAAATGAAAATGGTAACTTGAAAAAACTTGTATTTATACTCTTTTTTTTCCTTACACTTAGATTAGATTGGTAAAATTGAGATCATGTTCTTTGGAACTAAAAGCTCTCCTCAATACTGATATTACAGCAGGCTGAGGAGCAGATAATGACCTAAGGTTATATAAGTTTATAAAGTTTAAGGTTTGGTTTTTAAATCTGTACTTTTAGCTGTCTACAGTTATTAGTAGAGTGACTTTATTTTGTACTTAGTTTTTTGATTTTGTCAGACTGTAAGTTGTAGTCAAAGGTATAGAGTGTTAATAAAAAAATGTAGTGACTGTGTGTAAATTCCACTTTCCCGTGAATACGTAGTGAAGGCAAGCAAAAGATAGAGACTATTTCTTAGATTTTAGGAGTCCTCAGGATTGAAAGATCGTACATTTCCAGTTCTATAGCAGAGATAGGAATGCCTAATTGAGCATCTCTGTCATCCAACTTTTGCTTAAATACCTCCATTCATGAAGAGCTCACTAGCATCCTGATGGAGTCCATTTTGTTTTTGTTTTGTTTTGTTTTTAAGATTTTTATTTATTTATTTGACAGAGAGAGAGAGACAGTGAGAGAGGGAACACAAGCAGGGGGAGCAGGAGAGGGAGAAGCAGGCTTCCTGATGAGCAGGGAGCCTGATGCGGGACTCAATTCCAGGACCCTGGGGTCATGACCTGAGCCGAAGGCAGACGCTTAACCAACTGAGCGACCCAGGTGCCCCAGAGTCCATTTTGTTTTTATAGCTCTAATATTTGACTCTCAAATCTAAAATGAACTAGATAAAAAAGAAACCTTCTAAATGCTGAATTGGCAGAAAAGGAAAGAAAAACACCTTCCAAATGCTGAAAATATTTCATTCTAACTATAGAAAAAGGAAAGAATTTCCACTAACTCAAAATGGTTAAAAGCTGCTTTGCTCATCATGGAGAAACACAGAGGAATTTATGGTATGGAAGTTTTCATCCTTCTGAAGGGCTTGACTCAAAGCAAGGACCACAGATTATGGGAATAGCTAGTGATTGAGGGGGATCCTGGAATGCAGGAGATGTGAGTATATGGGAGAAGTCACAGAAAACCACTCACATTGCTTATTAGTCCAATCCCTTCTCTATTTTTTTTAGATCTTGCCCCTGCAGAACAGGTAGTACATGGCCCTAGTGTGTGCTCTGGTAAGTGAGGGTGGATCAGTATGAAAAAGTCTCATACTACTGGTAGGAGGCATCCATTTGGTGAGTAAGAGGATTGACTTTAGGACCAGATGGACCTGGGTGTGAATCACGCTACCTTTTCAGAGAACTGAGTGACCAAGAAAAGATAGTTTATCCCTGATTTTAGTTTCCTCATCTAATAAGTGGGGCTAATGATAACAGTGGTTTTTACAAGCAATAAATAAAACAGCATATGACAAGCACTTAAAACACTACTTTATTTTTTTAACTTTTTTTTAAAAGAGTATTTATTTATTTGAGAGAGAGAGAATGAGAGATAGAGAGCACAAGAGGGAAGAGGGTCAGAGGAAGAAGCAGACTCCCTGCTGAGCAGGGAGCCCAATGTGGGACTCGATCCCGGGACTCCAGGATCATGACCTGAGCTGACGGCAGTCACTTAACCAACTGAGCCACCCAGGCGCCCTAAAACACTACTTTAACAATTACTGAACATTTGATAAATGGTGGTTATATTTATTTATCAAGTTAATTCAATAGATATTTACTGAGTATGTACTACATGCTAGATACTGCACTAGATGCTGAGAATATAAACAGTAACACACAAAAAAATCCATTTAAAGCAGTAGACACACGAATTTTGGCTTTCATGGATCTGATATTCTAGTGGAAAAAGTCTAAATGGAATAGATGTACATATATGTATAAATGTATGAGAGGTCATAATATTATTATTTATTTATTATTATAATTTTAGTAATAAAGGAGCATGTATTTCTTGAGTTCTAAACAAAAAATTTTGTCCTATTATTGTCTCTGATGATATTATTAAACACCTCTTTTTCATACAAGGTAGTGGCCCCTTCACAAAATATTTCAAATATTTCACTTCAAAACCTTTCAATCACTTTGGTGATTAAATTAATATTTTTTGCTTTTTTAAGATGCGATCCTGTGTATTTAAAATTATCAGCCTTATATTCAATTTAAAACTCTTTTCATCCCTCCTTCGACTCCAAGTGCAAAAGTTAGAAGGAATGACTTTCTCTATTTAAGCAAATGCTCACCCCATCTTCTTTCCTGGCATCAGATGCTCTGGTGTTGAACCTTGGGGAAAGGACAGGACAAAGTGTCCCCAAGTTACTGTAAAGTACAGGTGATGGCTGTAGCAGGGAAGGAAAAGAAGTCATATCCTCTCGACGAATACAGCCTTCCCTAAAAAGTGACCTCCTTCTTCCCATCAACCATCTTTTTATATTAGGAGACGTGCATGCGCACGAGTGTTTCTGGTTCTGCTAACTGGCTCTTTTTCAGGAAGCCCTACATGGAAGTGGACATCTCTAACAGGGATGTCCTAACTTTTGCTTTTGTTCACAGCTGTGGACTTGAATCACCATGTGCAGCTTCCAGCAGCTGGGACCATTCTGTCTTATGTATTAAATAGAATGAGTATTGCTTGACCACACACATAATAGTAGATTTTTGCCATTGTTGGGGGAGCGAATGTGATATTGGATTCTCTTTGGTGGAAAATTATTAGTTTTTTGATCAACTTTTCCCTGCCTTAGCTGTCATACATGTAAATGCTATTGATGATCAAGCTGATAAAGGTCTCTCATTATTTTCTAATTATTATTCTTCAGCATAATAATGCTGAATGTTTAATTGTAACAGTTCCTTGTAACCGAGGGGGAAAATAATTTATACCATGATTTTTAAGAAGTTATATTCTCTGCGTGAAACAGATGTGGTAGAATCATTTTCACCATCTTACCAATGACAAAGGACAGAATTCATATTTAGACAATGCGCTAATTATCTATAGAAGGTTACATTGCCTTTCTTCCTATGTATATAAAGGAATCACAGGACTTCTGTGATAAAAGCCTATTACAAGGAACTCTGATAATGAAATAAGTACAAATAAGAAATAGCAATGCAAAATATTATATATATCACAATATTTCTAGCATACATGATTTATACTTTATTATGTGTGCAATAAACATTTATTAAAAATACAAAGTATAATAAAAACTGAAATGCAACGTATGTTTATCTTTTGTTTGTACTCTCTTCAGTCTTTAGTGTTGTGCCATTCTGCACATTAACACAGTTTCATTCTTTGAGGCTAGGTCTAAATCAATCACATGTCCTGCCTGCCTTTCTACCTTCCTACCTTCCTTCCTTCCATCCATCCGTCCTTTCCCTGTTGCTCCTTTTTTGAAGAAAAGGGTAAAATTACATCTGCAAACTTGACACTAATGATTCTGTCAATTAGAGGTTGAATTAGAGCTTTCACATTTCAATATAACTTGTAAAACCCAAATTTATCTAAGAATTGTTATGATTGCTAGCGTGGTAAGCTGTCAACATAACTATCTTTTGGATGAACATTCAAGTGGGAGTAAATGTAAAGACAGAAATACTGCTTTCATGTATCCTTAAGATTGCCTACAATTGCTAATTTTTATAAAGATGAAGTTCACTTTTCAGGCTTTGAGTTTGTCTAAGAAAATTCTAACACTTCCTATATAGACTGTCCTATAAACATGATCTGAAAGGATTATCCTTTACTAGAATTAACATTGACATCTTTTTGAGTTTGAAGTATTTAAGGTTTTCATTCTTTATCCTCATTTCTAACTAAATGGGACCAGTAGGAAATAATATATATGTGTGGATTCAGTAACTTAAAGGAAGCATCATCAATCAAATCCACTGTGTTTTGGAGTAAGATAGTGCATATTCTCTGTTATAAAATAATACAACAGGGAATGAGTCATTTATCAGATATTGTGACATTGTAATTTTAGTTTGAACAAGAAAATGTGGTAGTCAAGTTGGCAAAGGCCAGACCAGGGGCCAGTAATTTTTGAAAAGTGGTAAGCTAAATTCATGACCCCTTTATTTCTCGTTTGAGGAGAGATGTGACGTGTTCATTGCATTAGCCTCCAAAAGGGAACCAAGACACGAGAAGTTAAATAGGAAAAGGACAACTTTTCCAAACTAAGAAAAGGCCAAGGAATTACACAAGTTTTTCCAAGCCGTGGGACAAATGCACTAGCAATTATATCCAGACATAATGAGTCCAGGTACCATATTTGGACCTGTGTTGTGATTTTTCCCATTTTAACTTGGTTTTGACACAAAGGAATTTGCAGAGATAAATGACTTGGAGATAAATAAATAAACAACAGGACACATAGGAATGCCCCTGAAATGGGAGTTGTACACATGTGGCATGCACATAAACTTTCTCCTTCTCATCACATATCAGACATTATTAATCTGTCATAGCACCCTTTCCCAATGAGGCTGGACCTGATCCACACAGTGCTCCAGGCATCCACTGCCAATCTGTCATAATTAGAAAGAACTTATTTTTTTGTGAAACAGGAGTAATCAATCCAGTGCTTGACTCATAGTAGTACTCAATGGATATTTGTTTCATAAATGAATTGAACAAGATTGTCAGAATTTATAAAATTCCATTGATGTTTTGTGAATTGTAGCAAATACAGACCAACTAAGAAATTTCTCTTTAGCATTGTTTGTCTATTTTCAGACTTCTAGTCAAAGGAAACAGAAATTTAGAAATGGATCATTTTTATGCTTCAACTTATATTGGTTTGAACAGGTTTTTTTTTTGAGATTAATTTCAACACTGCCTGCAGACATTCTTTAGGTCTCCTCCATGTTGAAGGGAAGCTGTCCTTTGTCATGGCAAGAATATGAGTCAGGCTCCATGGCTTCTGCAACAAAACCTCATCTTTTCCTTCTATGCACCTGGTACTTAGAGAAGGGAGACCCTCCAGTTCGCCACAGAGGACACCTACATTGCCTGAATGATTTTTTTGTGACTGGAGTTTGAACTATGCCATACAGCTTCTGTCAAAAGCATGGAAGGGCTTTGGATTTCCAAGTCTTGAATAAGTCTTTACTCAATTTAGAGTAAATATTCAACCTTGGGCTTTATTTGGCTTTGATTCTCTTATCTGTAAAATGAACATTACTATAATAGTGCTCTCTACTTCTAGGAGTAGTTTTGTGAAACGAAACTACATAAATGAAAATACAAATAAAGTTTTAAACAAGTGTCAGTTAATGTTCAGCCTTGTGCACTGTCTTCTAGAATGTGGTAATTACCAAATGGGGAGGCAGGATGATGTGGGGGTTGAAAGAATTGTCTTTGAAATGAAAAACATCAGGGTTCATATCTCAATTTCACTATTTACTGTGACTCAAAGTACATCCCTTGACCCCTCTAAGTCTCAATTTCTTCAACTGTCTGGAGGAAAATGGATTTTATGAGGATTAAATTATCACATATTTAAAGCAGCTGACACTGTAACTGGTGCCCAGTAGTCAATTAATGACAGCTATTATAATCAAAAAATACTAGTTGACATAATAAAAATTATAATCAGAGAAATGCTAACCACTCTACATTTTTATCCTCAGTTATCAGCATGTGTCGGATTATCAGAAAGCTACACATATGAATTATTTTGAAGTATCCTGTGGTGCAATTACTACTACAGAACCTCAACATTCTGATTGGCTTTTTATTGATGTTCTTTTAAAGTGATGGAAATAGATGCATGCCTTTGAATTATTATGCTGTTTATTTTGTTCTTTGCTATCCTTATATAATAACTCATGTGACAAATTCCTAACAGAATTTAAATATATATCTCCTTTTATGAGATAAAATGAGTTGTGTATAATTCATAATATCTTCCTCTTTACCTCAGCTGGAGGCTCAGAGCTATGTTTTGTTCACAAAGCTTTAGCCATATTAAGAGTTGAAACTTCCCTATGTAATTACTACTTCTTGATCACTTTTATTATTGACATTCTCATGTTAAAATACTCTGGTTCTATATCTTCATTCTTTTGGTAAATTGGCCCAAGTCTCTTTTGAAATAATTAGATCACTGAAAATTAGAAAAGTATAAGCTATTCAATTCTGATGTTTGATTTCACCTTTGCTATCTTGCATTATTCTGAATTAATTTTATTAAATCAGGATTAATTTTGAAACTCAAATAAAATGCCCCTGTCAGCATAGCAATGTGCTGTATATTAATCAAAATAATGTGGGCCTTATGAATTCAGCCTTAAAATGGGTAACACTAATTGTAACAAATACAATTCATGCTAATTAGAAGTTCATCAACCTGTAAATGAATTTACACATTTATTGTCCAGTATTTTGCCTTTAAAAGACAATTTGTGGGACACCTGGGTGGCTTAGTCTATCAGGCATCTGCCTTCAGCTCAGGTCATGATCCCAGAGTCCTGAGATTGAGTCCCGCATCGGGCTCCTTGCTCAGTGGGGAGCCTACTTCTCCTTCTGCCTGCCGCTTCCCCTACTTGTGCTTTCCCTCTCTCTCTCTCTCTGACAAATAAATAAATAAAATCTTAAAAAATAGACGATATTAAAATAGCCCTTTCAGTATTAGTGTTTCTTTTGAGCTCATGGATGAAATTTAACTTTTACTGTGTTCTTTTGATGACAAAATAAGAAAACTGTTTTTTTTATTATGTTATGTTAATGACCACACATTACATCATTAGTTTTTGATGTAGTGTTCCATGATTCATTGTTTGCGTATAACACCCACTGCTCCATTCAGTATGTGCCCTCTTTAATACCCATCACCAGCCTGGTGAAAACTGTTTTTTTTCCTGCAACCTTAAGTGTACCAAGAGGTAGAGCATTCTACCTCTTCAATACTTTTACGTGTTATCTGAAGGGTAAACTGAATTAACAGAAATATTATTATATAACATTTTAGGAAGCAAACATTTAAGGATTAAAAAAAGCCCTACTTCCATTCATAATGCTCTTTTCTAAATATATAGTCTGAGGAAGCTCAAAAAACCCTTTTAGTAAGTTAAATAAAATGGAATTGTACCTTAACTTCATTAAAGGCAAGAGAGTTAAGAAAAAGATCTAGTGTGTTTGAAAAGCATTTTACGGTACTTGTATAATGATGGAAGAGTGAATGGCCAGTATCTTTTTTTCTAAATGATGTAAAATAATTTCAGTCAAAAAATGTAACTTTAGCTTTCCTAGGATGTTTTGGTAATATGAAATATCAAAGTAATAATGGAAATGATAAAACAATATAGTCTGACCCCAATTTCCAGCCCTTTGGAGTTGCTTGGATTACAAATCCCATCTCATTCTATACATTGCTTCTCTTCAGTGAGATACTCTTTATAAAACATCAGGTCTGTTTGGGAGTGCGACGGGGCAGAAGAAGGGTGGAGACTCATTTACTGTTAGTTCACTTCTCCTTCCTTGTCTTGTCTTGATCATGGTACTGATCAATGCCCTGCCACCTGATGGCCTCCATCTGCATTTGTTGCTGCTGATCTTGATCTTTTTTCTGGGGTCTCATCTTGACATTGCTAATGTCTAAGTCATTCCATTCCTGCAACCTATTGTCATGCTTACTGAAGTGGGAGAAGGTTCTATCTTCTCATTTGGCTTCATTTTTTTTTAAAGATTTCATTTTTAAGTAATCTCTACACCCAGTGTGGGGTTCGAACTCACAACCCCAAGATCAAGAGTCTCATGCTCTACTGACTGAGCCAGCCAGGCACCCCCTCTTTTGGCTTCTTAAAGAGTCCAAGCTTTCAGTTACCTTTTTAAGAAGGCATAGACAAGTCCTTGAGGCTGGAGAAGAAGCCAACCAAGGGCAATCACAAAGAACTACCTTTAAAAGTGCTGTTCCAAGAGTACCCCAGAATGATGTCCAGCAATACTGACTCTTTTCTATCAGAGATTATCCATTTCCAGTTGGACATAGGAGAAATTGCAGAGGTGTTTATCTTCCTCTTTATGAGGGAGTCTTTATTTCTGATTGCCTGAACCCAGTTGTCCATATCGCTGTCTTTTATTTTTCTCTTGGAATTCCATGCTGTCTTCATATAAATAAGATGTGATAGCATCACTTTAGGCAATTCCTAGTCCTCCTCTTCCATTTTTTTTTTTTAAATAACAAGCAAACCAAGGAATCTCATTATGGTATATGTATATGTAATTGTTTTCTTATTCTATAATTTCCATTTTCTATCTTATTAAGGAAAAGTGGTAACTTTATACATCACCAAGAGAACTAACCTAACTAAGCAACTGCTTTGTGCTTCATAATAATCTCACTGAGTTTTCATAAGATCCCTGAAAAGAGGGATGTACATTTTACAGGTAAAAAGGCCAGAATTCAGAGAGTTAAGCAGCTTGCTTAAGATCATATGGCTAATTATGAATGGAATCAAAATTCAATTCTAGTGCATTTTGTTGGATGCCAAAGTCCATGCTCTGCCATATCTAGGGCAACATTTGGCTCCTTCAGCAAATTTACTCCTTAGTCCTTTAGAGAATTGAATAGGTTATCTTGCTGTGTACTTTATGTGAAACATTCCTATTGGTCCTTTCCTTTGATAGAAATATTTACAAGGACATTTTTCCCCCATTCAGAAAAGAGCCTATCCTAACCAAAGTGAAAGAATAAAATTTTCATGATAGTAAAATACCTAGATCCAAGTAAATATATGTCTATATGCTTATATGCTTACCACTTCACACAAAATAGGTACACAATATAAATGCATTAATCAACTGCTTGTATTGAGGAAGCTTATAGATCTGGATATTAAAGGTAGGTTTTTATATTAAAGAAGTCTTTCTCAGTTCTTAAATAGATTTTAAGATAAGGAAGTTTGAGAAGGGTGTCTCATGAAACTCTTTATGCAATCACATTGCTAAGCCATTGACTTTCTTATTGATATTCACTAAAGAGTTGGAACACTGAACAGTGTGATAATTTCTTTCCTGTTGAAAAAAATTCAACAAAAATAGTCTTCTTAAAAAAGAAGCAAATGGCAATCTAAAAAATCCTTTTCTCAGAGTACAGTACAACCTAGTAGTGAGGAGTACATAACATCTTAATATGTATGAAGAATTAGGTTGGCATATCTTGGGGAAAAAACACTTTGGAGAGTTTCACTTTACTTGACATCCTTTACTCAAAGGCTGGTCTCATTTTAGCCCAGATTTGAAAAGTCATGATTCAGATTAAAGGGAGCTCTTTGTTTTGTTTTATTTTAATTGGGCTTCCTGTGATAACAGCCAATAATTGTACTGTGGAATTAAAAGAGTTCTGGGGACTTCTAATGGTTGTGGGACTAGATGAGGTCATTTCTGGAGGCTTGGGAAAAATTTCTTGCTCATGTCTTTTCATCTGCCTGACATGTATTACCTTTGTGGCATGTTATCTCTTTTATTCAATGAATAATTGTTGAAGTGTACTTCTTTATTATAATTTTTATAATTGTTCTAAACCACATGACTATGGATTACAGCTGGTGGTTTTAGAGAATATTTTTGCTCTGAATCTAAATGTATTGGTCTGTAAAGCAAGTTGATTTCCATGAAACCACTTAGAAAATTTAGTTCACTAAATTGTGAAGATTGTCATTTGCCTACCTTCTGTTTTTTAGATAAGTGTATATAATTTTAACTGAAATGTTATTCCACCTACATGCAGCACTCAAGAACAAAAATCACTTAGGAATCAGACAAGGTAATTCATGAAAAACAAATTGCTGTATCAAAATAGTCATAGTATCTCTGTAAAAATGTGAAGTCAAATGTCATCTCCCACTGGATTGAGCCTAATATGCCATGTACAAGACCTTTTATTATAAGTGCTTGATAACACAGTAGAGACTCTCCTCACTCCGTGAATATATCCATTTATATTTCCTACTTGCAGTTCCGTGGACAGTGAGTGTGTACTGTCTCTTGCAGGTACCCTCTCTTCACCCAGCTGACTCCTCATCCTTAAGGTATCACTTAACATGAATCCAACTCTTTAAAGACTTTCTGGACTGCAAAGCTGGGTTTGGAGCACCTCCATTGTGGCTTCTACAGCACTGTGTATTTACCGAGGTCACAGTACTTATCACATCTTTATTGAAATTTCTTATTTTTCTCTTTCACTAAACTCTAAAGCTCCCCCAAAGAAGGACTTTTTTCTTGTTAATTGTTAAACAGCTATTGCTATAATAACCCCTGACAGAGAGTAACTGTTCCATTAATATTTGGAGAATTGAGTTGAACTGAACATGGAAAATTTCATATTGAGAAAATTATTACCATGACACAGTCCTCGGATTCAGAATCTTTGAAAGAAAAAAAGGCATAAGTGTGTGAGGTCTGGGAAGGGTCTTGCAAGACCCATTTAAATTGTGTAGAGAATGGGGGGGTACCTGCATTTTTATTCCTAGTATGTATATATGGCATTTCCTTGTGGAGAAGAGAGGCCATGATTAGGGCCTGTGACACAATATAGTGATGTTTGCCTTAGTATAGACTTTTTCCTCTCTTGTTTCATTTACCTATAATAAAATCCATCAATTTTAAGTGTATAGTTTGTTTGTAATTGTCTTCAGTTATGAAATCACCATGACATAAAGATGTACAATAGTTCTCTCACTTAAAAAATTTCCTTGTGTTTGGTTGTACTTGAACAGGGCCAACAGACCTGTTCTCTCTCCACTGCTGGTCACAGGCGAAATCAGATCTGCTTTTGGTCCTTATAGTTTTGCATTTTCTAGAACCTTATATAAATGGAATTAGGCAGTACATAGTCTCCTAGTTTGACTTATTTTACTTAGTAAATGTCTTTAAATTCATCCATGCTTTGTGTGTATTCATATTTGGTTCTTTTTTATTGCTGTGTAGTATGTCATGATTGGATATAATAAACTTTTCTTATCAAGTTGATAGACATTTAGATTGCTTCCACTTTTTAGCTATTCTGAATAACAGCTAAACGTCTATGACATTTACAGACAGCTTGTATGTGGACACATCTTTGTTTTCCTTGAGTAAGAACCTAGGAGTAAAATTACTAGGTCACATGGTTAGTATTTATTCAACTTTATAAGATACTGACATATAGCTTCCAAAGCGGCCATATTATTTTGTATTTCTACCAGCAATATATGAGAGTTCCACTTGCTCCATATTTTTACTATACTTGTTATTTTCAATCTTTTAATTTTGACCATTCTGGTGGGTATGTAGTAGTATCATATTGTGGTTTTAATTTATGCTTTCTTAATGACTAGTGATCATTCAGAATCTTTTCCTATGCTCATTAGCCATTCATATATTTTCTTTTGTGAAGTGCCTGTTTAAATATTTTGTCTAATTTTGATTTTTTTAATTATTACTGAATTGTAAGAATTCTTTATATGGTCTGGATACAAGCCCTTAGTTGGAGATGTGGATTGCAGAAAAAATTTTTTGCTGTTGTGGCTGGCTTTTTTATTTATTTATTTATTTTTATTTTAATTAATTAATTTATTTATAAATATTATATTTATTTTATTTTTATTTATTTTTAATTTTTTATTTATGTTTTATTAACTGTCTTTCAAAGAACAGAAGTTTTTGATCTTGATGAAATCATTCTACCAATTGTTTTCTTTCTTTTTTTAAAAATTTTCTTTATTTGAAAGAGAGTACGGGGCGGCGGCGGCGGGGAGGGGGGCGACGGGGGCGGGGCGGCGCGTGTTGGAAGTGGCATGGAGGAGGCTCTGCGCTGAGCAGGGAGCCCAATGCAGGGCTCGATTCCAGGACCCTGGGATCACGACCTGAGCCGAAGGCAGATGCTTAACCAACTGAGCCACCCAGGCACTCCTACCAATTGTTTTCTTTTACAGTTTGTGCTTTGGGACTCACCCAATATCACAAAAATTTTATCTTATTTTTTAAATAGAAGTTTAATAACTTTAACGCTTATATTTAGGAACAATTACGCAGAGCTGACTTCCTTGTGTATGATGTGAGGTAATGGTTGGTATTAATTTTCCCGCCATATAGTAAGTTTTTCCATCACCCTTTCTTGAAAAGACTGTCATTTTCCTATTAAATTATTGTGGTAACTTTGCCAAAATCAATTGAGGTCTGAGTTTGTCTCTGAAGTTTCTGTTCTGTTCCATTGATCTACGTATCTATCCTTTTGCCAGTATCTCAGTCTTAATTATTATAGCTTTATATTAAAATTTGAAAGCAGGTAGTCTAAATACTATAATTTTATTCTCTTTTTTTCAAGATTGCTTTAGCTTTTCTAGTCCTTGGAATTTTGATATAAATGTTTAATTTATATTGTTACTTTGCTTTAAAAGTCCAAGTTAGGGTTATGATTAGGACTACATTAAATCTAGAGATTAATTTGAAGAGAATTGGGCATCTTAACAGTTTTCAGAAGAATGGTGTATCTCTCCATTTATTTATGTCTAGCTTTATTTTTTTAGTAGTGTTTTGTAATTTTTAGTGTAAAATCTTATAATGCTTTTCATTAAAAATTTTTGCTATATGTTTTTTATGCTTTTGTGAATGTAGCTTTTTCTAAATTTCATTTCACATTTTTATTCCTAAAAAGTTGAAATACACTTGATTTTTTAATAATGACCTTAGTTATTGCAAACCTGCCTGAATTCACTTATTAGTTTTCATAACTTTCTTATGAATTTCTTGGGATTTTCTACATATAGTGTCATATTGCCTATAATAAAAACATTTTTACTTCTTGTCCATTCTGTATACTTTTTTTTCTTACCTTATTGCACTGGTTTGGATTTAAAGTACAATATTAAATATATTAGTGAGGGCACAAATCCTTTTCCCTGATCTTATCTAGGAAGCACTGAGCCTTTTATTACTGAGTTTAATATTAGCTGGAGTTTTTCATAGGAACTCTTAGTTGGGTTAAGGACATTCCTTTTTAGTTCTAGTTTTTTGGGAGGTTTTAATCATGAAATGGTGGTCAATTTTGTGAAATGCTTTCACTGTATGTACTAAAATAATTATATGTTTTTCTCCCTTTATTAAATTAAATGATGAATTATGCTGATTGGTTTTCAGATATTAAATCAACCTTGCGTTCCTGGGATAAACACCTCTTGGTTATTATATATTATCTTTTTTTACATAATGCTCAATTTGATTTGATAATATTTTAAAATAAAGTAATTTTTGTGTCTATGTTCATCAGAGATACTGGTCTACAGTTTTCTTTTCTTGTATTATCTTTGCTTGGTTTTAGAATCAAGGTAATTTTGGCTTAATAAAATAAATTGTGAAGTTTTTTCTCAGACGTTTGTGAAAGATAGCTACTATTTTTTCCTTAAATGTTTGATAGAACTCACCACTAATGTCATCTAGATCCAGAGTTATCTTTTGAGGGAGGTTTTTATCTACAAATTCAGTTTATTAATTAATATTAGCTGTGCAATTTTAAAAAAATGTTTTTTCTTTTATTCTTTTTTTTTTAAAGGCATTTCCCTCTTTCGCTTAGGTTGCCAAATTTATGGGCACAAAGTTGTTCACAATATCCCCCCTTATTATTTTGCAATTCCCCTATTACCTTTTTTTTTAAGATTTTGTTTATTTATTTGAGAGAGAGTGAGAGAGAGAGAGCACGAGAGGGAGTAGGGTCAGAGGGAGGAGCAGACTCCCCACTGAGCAGGGAGCCTGATTGGGGACTCGATCCCGGGACTCCAAGATCATGACCTGAGCCAAAGGCAGTCGCTCAACCAACTGAGCCACCCAGGTGCCCCCCCATTATCTTTTTAATATATGTAGTATCTTTATTGAGATCCTCTCTTTCATCCTTGATATTGGTAACTTTCCTTCTATCCTCCCTCCATCCTTTACATTTTTCTTCCTCCCTTTATTTTCTTTCACCTCCATCCCTCCCGAGATATGAGTTATGTACATGGTTTAATCTCTAGCTGCCCTTTTAGCCTGGTGAGCCTAAGAGCTCAATAGACAAACCCTGAGAACTCCTCTTCTTTTGTCGCTTCTGTCCAGCACAGAGTTAGGTTTTTTTTTTTAAGGGTTCTATTCACAAAAACCATGGTTCAAGAATAAGGATTTCCATTAGCAGAAAGAAGAAACTAGTTAGGAGGAAGAATAGTACTTCGATTTATGACAGAAAGAAAGCTATAAAACCTTCTGGAGGATCTACAACATGGAAATGAGTGGCATGATCAGCTTGATTCTAAACAATTTCGCAGATTCATAGCAGAGCTGCTAAGACCTGTGCATAGGAGGCCCAATGTAAAAACCTTTATCTAATTGTGTCTCTACCTTTTTTCTTTCTCCAATTCCATTTTGAAGTTAGATTTACAACTCTGAATAAATAATAAATAAATCACAGTACATAACTTGATTACATAACAAAATTAAATTTAAAATTTAATTGATTTACAACTCATAAATTGAGTTGATTTACAACTCTAACCAAACATTTTACCTCCTGTACCATGAACCAATTGTGTGTACTTTTCAAATGCTTTATTCAAGAACCCCTTCCTGAAAATTGAGTGGTGAATATGAATAACACTTAACTCTTCCTCAAAAATATTCAGTGACTTCCTACTGTTTTATAAAACAAAGTACATAACTCTCTAACATTCCTAGCCTTCTTCTTTCTCATTTTTCCAAGTTTACAGCTTCCCATTTTGTTATATTTTCATCCTCACCTCTCACATGAATCAAGATGGTTCACTGATTATTTTACCAACACACCTGGTAGATTTCTACTTTTGTGCTTTCACTGTTGTAAGGCTGATCTGATTTTTGATTTCTGAAGTCTAGAGAAGTGGCATAAATTATCAATGTCAAACCCTTTACTTAGGAGAGAATGGAAATAAGAACTCAGATCTAGAATTTGTCTTAGTCTGAAGGATTTGGATTTTATCTGGTAAGAAATAGGGAGCCTTTTAGGTTCCTAGGAAGATAACTCTTGAGAAGAAAATATGGTCTAAGGAAGATAAACCTGACATCTTTAAGGAGAAGGGAGGAAGATGAAACTGTGACAGGTATAAAAAGTAAGAAGCTGGGGTATCCCTGAGGAGACAGGTCAGGTCAGAGGTTGTGGAACAAACAGAAGGGTACTAATTTAAAGCTACTATGAAGAAACAGTGACAACACATTTAAAGACCATGGGAAGAAGGAATTGGCAGGATACAAAAGAAATAAGGTTTGGGCAACACCTTAAAATTCTTTCTCTAGATAACCATAAACCTTATTATATTATGTTTAGTACAATAGATATTTATGTTACTTTTATTTATTTATACAAATTATTTTTGTCATATACTTTTTCTAGGCATTGTTCTAGACACTGGAGACATAAGAATGAACCATTTATTTAATGAATGAATATGATTTCACTATCAAAATGCATATGCCAAGATTTTATTAGGGCCATTGAAAAAATGTTGATTCCACAAATTTATTTATTTATTCATTCATTCATTTATTCACTTATTTATTTATTTTTAAGTATTTTTTTTTTTTTTTAGAGAGAGTGTGAGAGACAGGGTGGGGAGTGACAGAGGAGGAGGGAGGAGAAAATCTCAAGCAGACACCCCACTGAGCACAAAGCCTGGCACAGCTCTATCTCACAACCCTGAGATAGTGACCTGAGCCAAATCAAGAATAGTACACTTAACTGACTGAGCCACCCAGGCACCCCTGCAAATTTATTTTTTAAAAAGAATGTAATAATCTTGATTTGGGGAATAGTTAGGAATAGCTTCTGTGTTTGTCTGTGGATAACACCATTCAGTAAACATGAAAACAGAATATATGTACTTGTGTTTAATGAGGATAAAAATTATTATTTTAAATTTCATAACACTGGTTTTAAGGTTATTGTTCATGAAATAATTTAGGTGATGCTATTCCCAATCATCATACTGATAAAAGATAGAATGAAGGAAATGCTTTCTAAACTGAAGAGAATAATTTTTCAACTTTATTTTATTTTATTTTTTTGTGGGTTGATTTTAATGAACAAAATTCTCTGTATAAAAACATTTAAACTTTATTTTTTTATTTTTCAACTTTAAAAAAATACTTGTAATTCCTGTGATTTGTTAAGAATTACACAGCTTCTCAATCTATCATATAAGCTAGCAAAAGTTTTTGAGATACTGCTTTAAATGTTTTAATCAAAATATACTTCACTCGAATTCTAATTCTATAGCATGTATATTTGGAAGGGAAAGATGCAAGCATTCTTAGATATAGACATTTACAGTATATTTGGCTAAATGCAAAACTGGTCACTCTGCTAGGATTTGATGAATAAACTTTAGGCTAAGTTTGAAATATCTGATGAGGCCAAATTCCTGATAATTATTATTAGTGGAATCTTTATGAACCAAAGGTATCCCTTCCTGTAGCTATCACCATTTATTCTTTATCATTGTCTCAAATTAATCCAAATAAACAAAGAAACTGAGGTCATGCTAAATTAAGCAACCCAAGATAATTCTTTAAGCAAAATGAAACAAAAATAAGAGGTAGAAAAAAAGTATACACATTTACTACTTTTGTTTAGTAATCTTTCAGTCTCACTCTTTAATTAAATATTCAGTCAACACATTTTTTGAGTGTTCTTATTGTTATCAGTCTTTATGCTTAGCAAGAGGAATACATAGGTGAAAGCAGAAGGGTCTATGTAAAATGGTGCCTTCTTTCCGGGTGGTGAAGATAAGTATTAAAAAGCTAGCAAGCAAGGAAGCAGGATAATTCCATAAAATGGTAAGTGACTTAAAGGAAATAAAGAATGGAATAGGAAATTCCTATGGAATAGGAAATAAGTTGGTGGGTCTGCTTTACACAACGTGGCCAAAAAGGCCCTACTGAGAGATACTACTTGAGGTGTTAAAGAATTAGAATTTAACTGATTTACAAAATTGGATGCAGGAGAATGGGCTTAGCCTTATAGCTTCCACAAAATAAATTAACCTTTTATAAAAGGCTAGGATATGAAAGCAAATAGCTTTTCCTTTACATTCAGGATGCCATTTCAGCTCTTGACTCTTCATCTACCTGTATGAAGATTCAAAAGACAATAACAAACTAGAAAAATTGAGAAGAGCTTGATATTTTTGGAGGTAATAATAAAGTTTGGTCTTTACATTATTTTCCTCTTAAGTATCATTTTTACAAATAAAAACTTGTTACACTCTGAATGTGAAGAGTGATTCTGAATATGGTATTTCTGGATCATTAAACTTTTTTGAGGTTTGGCTTTAAAAATAATTGGCTCCTTTTGCTTCATATCCTACCTAGTTGTTCTGAACATTGTGCATCTTTTGAACTGAGTGGAAATTTGTTGTTTCTTTAATAACTGACTATGACTAGAAGGAAGTCATATCAGTGGAAAATAAGAGTACTCACTTTTATAAGCATCTTTGCTATTTGATTAAAAGGGAAGTTGAGCACCCTCAAAAAGTATCCTGAAGTATATAATGGATTTACAAGATCAAGTGGCTTTACAATAACTAAATGATTTGTCACAACTCTCTCCCTACTCCCAGCTCTCTCTCTTTCTCCAGAATTTCTTAGATTCTTTCTGTTCAAAGAAACCCCTATAAGTCTTCTAATAAATACAATCTTAAGGCTTAGAATTCTTCTTAAACTGTTTCAAGTAGAGGCTCATCCTCTTCATTTTTTTTTCTTTTAAATCACCGAAAAAGAAAATGTTAAGTTCTCTAATGGTGCATTTCTAACACGAGAGACTTTCTCTGTAAAATCAAATATAAAATTTAGTTTTATAACTTTAGTTTTGGAATGACCACTCAAAGTTCAGAGAGGTGAGAATTTCTTCTGGTCTCCATGACCCCAGAAGCCTAAAGAAAACCTAACAAGTCTTGCAAATTCTGGATCGTTGGTGTTGTGTGGTGCAAGTAGACAGATCAGGATGGAGAAGAGAGCTTGGTAGAGCCAGCTGAACCATCAGCATGGCTCTGAACTCCTATTCACATACCAAACAGATAAAGTGAGAGGTTGGGCTGGCATAGAAGCAGTTCTTTCCTCGTCATCACTAGCTTGGTGTCCTTGCCAAGGGTTTCTTGCCAGGAGATAGCTCAGTTACCATGAGCTCTCTGAAGTGTTCCTTGGCAGTCCTGAGTGAATCTGAAGTGTGAATTTCATGCCTTTGCTTTTCTTGCTTTTCTTCAGCTTGTGCTTGTCTGTGATTTTGAAAATGAACTATGAATTTTTAATAGATTGTTCATATTTTGCATATTATTTGAACTCTGTAGGGACTAGGACATTATCTTTTACATATTCTTCAATAGTAACAAAACAAAATTTTTGCCTTATGAAATGTATTTTTTCTTCCTTATATATAGAGCAGTAGGTGAGTGGGAAGATTCTTGAATTGTTCCTGCTTCTCCTTGCCAGAAGAAAATAAAAGTATGTCTTCTACAACCCCTTTCTTATGGTAACCAGTGTTATTTAAGGTTGTCAAAATACCGACAGGTGGCTTCTTTTCTTGCTGAATACAACGCAACCTAAATATCCTCTTCCTTCACATAAAGGAGTTAAATCAGAGTAGATTTGCTTCTTATATCTAAAGGTTAAAGGCCAAGGGATAAAATGTGCCTAGTATTGTGTGTGTGTGTGTGTGTGTGTGTGTGTGTGTGTGTGCTGTGACTGCTATAGGATTCATAGGGATGAGATATAGGTTAGTTTTATAATAATTTGGGGTTTTTTAATGAATATTTTAAGAGATATTACGATTCTTACATTTGGGTTATTGTATTCATAAGATGCAGAAAATTAGTTACAGGAACAATATATTTAACAACTTACTTGAATCTCCTAAATATTAAGTATATTGTGGAAAAATCCTTGAATGGGTAAATAAACTGTGGTACATCCAGATAATGAAATATTATTCACCCCTAAAAAGATATGAGCTATCAAGCCATGAAAAGGCATGGAGGAATTTCATATGCATATTACTAAATGAAAGAAACCTGTCTGAAAGTCTATATACTGTACGATTCCAATTATATAGCATTCTAGAAAAGGTAAAACTATGGAAACAGTAAAAAGATCAGTGGTTGTTAGGGGCTGAGAGGGAGGGATGAGTAGGCAGAGAACAGAGGATTTTTGGGCGGTGAAAATACTCTGAGACCTTAATGATGGATATACATTATACGTTTGTCCAAATCCATAGAATGGACAACAAGAGTGAACCTTAATGTAAACTATGGTTCATCAATTTTAAGAAAATGACCCACTCTGGTGGGGGATACTGATAATGGAGAAAGCTGTGTATGTGCAGGGAATATTTGGGAAATCTCTGGGCCTTCTAAATTTTACTTACATTTAAAATTGAATTTTAAATTGCTCCAAAAGATAAGGTCTTAAAGAAAAACATGATAATCTATTGTTCTTTATATTTTAAAATTTCAACAAATAAAGAAAAAATATTTTAAAGTGTAGATATTTTAATTTAAAAAAATCAGAGAAAAATAATCCAAAAATTTGTGCTGGGGAGGGGAAATGTTTATCCCACTCTCCACTCCACTACTGCCTCTGCAACTCCCTGCCTGTTTTCCCTTCTCCTCCCCTCAAAGATTAGTCAGTGTCTGGGAAAATTTGGCAGAAGTACTAATCCTAAGAGGCAGGAGCTATGCCCTGCTTCCCTCCTTTCTCCTTCTCCTGCACAGAATTAGGTTAAATCTAGCTGAGGGCACTTGTCAACTGTCACTCTCCACAGTCAAGCCTAAGCCTGGTAGAATGCTAAATCCCAAGACTTTGGGTTTGAGGATGCCAGTCAGAACCCAGTCTCTTTCTTTTAATAACAGACCCAAATTTCTTTTGAAAGACAGCCCTCCTCCATTATCATTGGTTGATGGAGTTGATCTTATTCCCAACATTGGACAAATAGTGGGATAAGGGGAACTCCTATTAGCTTAATCCAATAAGCATAGTTTACCTTCCCAGTCATGAGACTGGTTCACAGATGGTCATGTGACCCAGTCCGAACTATAAGATACAAGAGACTATTTTTGGAACTTCTGGGAAGAGCTAACTGGGGTCTTCCTTCTATTGAATGTGGGAGTAAGAAAACAAAGGGTCAGAGCCCTGCAGCCTTTTTGCCAGCAAAAAGGGATCCACCATTAAGATGAAACTTACTCACAGAGAAAAGCATAGCTGAGGCGCACAGAAACCAAATCTTGATGACATTGTTTCAAACTGCATCAAATCACAGCTGAAGGAAGTACTAGCACTGAATCTTCATTTTCCGGTCCTACACATTTTTCTTTAAGTCGGCTGAGCTCAATTTTGTTCCCTGGAACACACAGGGTGCCTATGACCCATGGAACCCTCATAGCTAATAAGCTAATCTTTGGTATATTCAATGCCCTCTGTTCCCACCAGTTGAACAGTATGCTTGCCAAGAATCTGCTGTGATTCTTCCCAAACTTGTTTAAGGCAGTTATAATTTTATGTAGTAATTATACAAGTTAATTAAATATTAAATAAACTAATAAAATATAAGTATGAAAAGAAAGTTATTATAGATACAAAAACTAAGTTTAATATTTTGAAAAGCCTCATGAAAAGTAAGTCATATAAAAAAAGGTATCTAATTTAAAATGAATAAGACAAGAACAAGAGTTTGGAAGAAAACTAAACAAAACCAGTAAGATTTTTGAGCTTAGTTTGCTTTGCGGAGGTCTTATATTCTCATTCCACTTCAAAGACACTAAAACGAAATCACAGAGACACATTTTGGTTATGGTTAATTCTAGAAAGGTGAATTGAAGCTCCTCAAATCAGTAGATTCCTATGCAAAGAAAAAAAAGCTTGGTTTCTACATCAACTGATTGGCCAATGAATGCATTTTCATAAACTTTAAGTTAAGTTAAAAAGTTGTTAATTGTTGTTTAATGTTTTCATACTTTAACCAGCATTTTTGGTTAATTGACTACTACAGGTTTCAAAATTCTATGAGCTCAGAGGGCTTTTACTGTTCTTGAATGGAAGATGGGGCTGGGTGGGGATGGGGAGGCGACATTAAGAAAGTGAAGTTTAAACTGTCTCAGGAGATGAATGTGCACCTGTCACAGGAGAGGCTGTTGGGATTGTGGGAAGGAAGAGCTGTGAGTTAAAACGTGAAGGTGTGAGATATTCTCTTAGATATCCTCTTCAACACAGGCAATCCTTATAAAGTAGTCAGTAGCTATTTATGATGGATTTTAGGCAGATTTTTATTTTAGGAAATCACTCTGGTGGTAGGTGGGAAGATGGATTAGAATGAGCAGGAAAAATGTTAAAGGAAGATAGTGTCAATGGATGTGGTCATCAGCTAAATAATAAGAGTCAGGAAGAAGGACGAACAGTAGATGACTTGGCACTTGTCAGTGAATGGAGAATGAGGTGACTAAGAAATAAGCTCTTTGACCTTAAAGAGTTTAAGGTTGAATAGTGTGCTGAGACCAAGTATTTATTGTTTTGTGCCTGATATGGTGCTAGGAACAATGGGGAAGATTATTGTTCTCTAGAAGCTCAGAGTTTTGAGAAAAAAACATATGCTACAATAGGTATTGGCTAGGCTTTAAAAAGTTTTGATTTTTCTGCCTATATCCAACCCCTTTTGTAGAATTTCCCATAGAATGTTGGTAAAAGAGTTGTATCTCCCATTATGGAAGCCAAAGGTGGCCAGACATTTCCTCTTTCTTCTCCCTGAAAGCTATCATTTCTTTAGGGACCCAGAATGATCCAAATGGATGTTCTTGACCTACCTTAAAATTTGGAGTTTTTGATTAGGTATCGGATAGAGAGATAAGTTGTAGGGTGAGTCCAGCTACCTAAGTATATTTCCAGTAAATTCCTTTTTCTGATCAAGTTTGACCTAACAGGTATAAACACAGGCAATACAAGACAAAACACAAAATGTGATTTGGTAGCATAGGAAGGGGAGAGACCTTTAAAGCATACCATCAGTATTGAAGGAAATTTTCATCATCTATCTTCCTTCTAATGTGCTCTGGGGAGAGTCTTCTTAAGGGGGAATGATTATAGCATTCCCTTCTCTGAGAGCTTAGCTTACAGAGGATCTTTGAACTCTTTTCTTAAGCGGTTAAGGATTTAATACTGTATTAGGATTTCTGTCCTTGGTTTTGTGGTATCAAACTCTCATTAACTATATATTGAGAATTTACGTAGGGAACCTCCACATGTCTGTTGGGTTTAATTTAATAGCAAATATAAGTGAAATAAGTCAGATAGCAAAAGACAAATACTGCATGGTATCACTTATTTGTAGAATTTAAAAAGAAAAAAATCGAACTCCTAGAGATTGAGTAGAAAAATGGTTTCCAGGACCTGGGGGTTGGGGGAGGAAGGAAAAATAGGGAGAGGTTGGTAAAAGGATGCGATTTTTCGGTTATATGGTGAATAAGGTCTGGGGATCTAATGTATAACATGGTGACTATAGTGAATAACACTGTATATTATAACTGAAATTTTCTAAGAGAGGACAACTTAAATGTTTTTACCACCCCCCCACCAAAAGGTAAACAATTGAGGTGATAGATGTGCTAATTGACTTGATAGGAGGAATGCTTTCATAATATATGCATGTATCAAATCATTACATTGCAAACTTTAAATATCTCACAATTTTATTTGTCAACTACACCTCAATAAAGTTGGGAAAATAATTTAATAGCAAATAATAGGTATATGTATTGTTCATTTTAGGGATGAATAAAAATTATAAAAAACCAAATGTATTAACAACAAAAGATTTCATGAGTTCAGGGAACAGTTTGCAAATGTATTTATGTTTATATAAAGTGCTTTTTTTACTAGGTTGTATAAAGACAGAAAAAGAGGGAGGATATCAAGCTTAAAGAGTGATCTTTAGAATATGATAGCTCAGACGTTGGACCATTACTGAATAGAAAAGTGGACTGGGCCACTTGTCCGTGCAATGAGAGCACTTAGCATCATTTTAATTAGTGCAAATTCGTGATGTTTTTACTTTCTAGTGTTTTTAAAAAGTGCTCGCCTACACTTCAGTTCTGTCTTCCCCCACATTTTGCTTTGTTAAGAAAAGCTCTTCAAACAAGCATAATTTCTCAGGATCAGAGTGAGATGGGATAATAAAATGAGTACAAGACTGAGTTGGGAATTCTAAGACTTAGTCCTGGATCTGTGACTTCCTGTTATTCTCTCTGAGCCTTAGTTTTCTCATTTTAATGTAAGACTCAAAGGAACCTTCTTTATTTGCTTCAGAGTGCCATTGTGAAGATTAAATTAGTACCAGATATAAAATACCACCCATCACTCTATCCCCTCATACTGCTTCTTTATTCTTACAATTCTTACTTTATACCTGTTGTACAATAGTATAATATAATATACGCATATACATTGTATAAAATATAATGTATAATAATAAAATTTCGTTGACTAAACAAGTGAATAAAAATATTCCTATTTTTAACTGTTGAAAGCCTTTCTTGGAAAGCTTGTCTCTGACTGGGGATTAGGGCCAAGTCTTTGATTCAGAAAAGCCTTTTCAAACTTGATTGATGATCTTGTCTGTTTGTCTTCCATTGTACCAGTATTATTTCACATTATCTCAAGATATGGTCAACAGCATCCTCCTGAAGTTTTCCTTCAAGCTATTTATTGTAACTATTTTTTTAAATATAAATATCTCAAAATCATGTATTCCTAGGTTGTGTTTATTTGCTGAAATTGGTGCTTTATAGATGAGCGTTTCCTTATCAATAGAGAAATGAATGAGAATTTTGGCTTAAACTAATGGAGGCTAAATTTTACTTTGCCCAATACAAATAGTAACAAAATTTTTAAATGGAAGTGATCACATTTTTAGAATCACACTTGCTAGAAATTAAACTGGAAAATTATTTAAAAAAAAAAGAACAACTCCAAAAACATGTGCAAAAGAGGCAGGAATTTAATCTTTGTTAGGGCTGAATGTGTCTGTATTGTTTACTGCTATGTAATTTGTGCCCAGCAGAGGTTCTAGCTCATGGTTGGCATTGAGTGTTGAGTGATAGAAAGGAGAAATACTTGAAGGAAAGCAGTACAGTATATAAGTAGTAAGGAAGATAATGCAAGGAAGAGGTCAGGAGAGAATAAATATTGTGCATGTGGCAAAAAAGAAAGGCAGTTTTGAGGGAACAGTGGAGACAACAGCAACCCACAACTCTGAGCATCTTCAGGTTATCCTTGATCTCTTTCCATGTTCTTTGTACCATCAAGAGTTTAAGAAACCAGAGGTTAGGCTGTACACTGAGTTCACGTTGACAGGTAACCTCAGTCCCTGATCATGGCTTGAAAGAACAAAATCCCCACTGATTGATGATTCGTTTTGTAAGGTCAGGGGTGCATAATACATTTCAGAATGATATTTTTTTTTAATGGTTAAACATTTTTAAAAGGTTTAAGGAATCAAACCTCAGTTATTTAAACAATTAAGTAAGGGACAGTATTCTCTGATGGTGCCAGTTCATAACAAAAATGTATTTGGGAAGAGTGTGTATTTATGCCTTTCCACATACATATTTCTATCTATATGCTAATATATTTCTACATTTAAAATATTTTTCAGAAAGAGAAAAATATCTTTCAAGCACATATTTCTATAACATTGGTCATTTGAATGTGATTAGAGACCCAGCCTTTATTAACTTCAATGGGAATTACAGAATACAGGCATAAGTTATTTGTAAATTAAATTTGTAAGAGCAAAAGCACTCACATATGGTAATTCTTATACTTTTGACATTCTCTATTGTTTTCAGAAACTGGGACATGAAACAGTACCAGCTGCAGATATCTATTTTCCCCCTTAACTATAAAGTTAAGATGAATATGTATTTACAATTGTAAGCAATTTTTATTTTTTGTGCTTTGCATTTTTTAATTCACAGTGAAAAGCTATCGGTTCACATACTGTAATGTTAACGTAACATCTCTCTGATGAATAAATTATAATTTCCAAAGCAAGGCTCCTTGGAAATTTGAAAAACAAAACAATAGCTTTAAAAGGAATGAGCCTGAATTGATCTTAACCAGTTCTTGATTTAATCAAACTATAAGGGATTTTCATCTCCCTAGTACTATGTTGTTTATTTTATTTAACAAAATTTTTGAGAGCTACCTTGATGTCATTGGTATATTTTTTCCTGCCATGAGCCAATAAATTCACTTGCGTGGGTAAATGCTCTGTTTTTGGCTCCTAATAGAGACACACGAACTGAGGTGGAGTCATAAATTGGCCAGTCCTGAATTCCACTCAAGGAAGATTTCCTAGCTTGTTTCTCCAACTGGAAACTTTCTGATTCAGTTTGGCACTTTATGCCCCCATTGCTGCTCTTTTTTTCCCTTTGTCCATTCCATCATTTTCTCTAGTTACTAAATTTTTGTAAGTGCCACGGTCTTTTGAAGATATGTTTGCTTGAGGCTGCTCTTATTTCCTTTGATGGGGGGAAAGAGAAGGCAGTTGGCAGTAGGAGTAATTAAAGGTAATGCCAATGATAGTAATGAGGGTAATAATGAAAAGGCTGGTATTTATTGAGGTCTTATTATGTGCTAGGTACTGTGCTCAGAAATTTATGTATTTATATTATCTTATTTAATCTTGACAACAGCCCTGTGAGGTAAAAATAACTTTAGTAAGGTGCTTTATTTGGGAGTTAGTATTATAAATGCTTTACATGGATTATCTAAATTAAAGCCATAAATCACTTTAGTGTGATTTAATGGCTGAAATGTAAACATTTTTAAAAAACTTAAATGCTACATATACTGTAGAGATGTCAGTATCTACTATGATTCCACTTATTAGGACAATCCTCTAAAGGAGTTATTATTCTCAAGTCTATTTTATACATATGAAAACTGAAGCATAGAGATAAGAAAATTATCCAAAGTCAAATAGCTAGTAAGTGGCAAAACCAATATTCAAACGCAGGTCTTTTTCACATCAGATTTTATGAATATTTGTGCTTTATGATTCTGCTTAGTAATGAAGATGAAGATTTCAGAGTGAGTGTTGAGCGCCCCTAAGCAAATGTGGAAAACAAACCTGGAGGGAATAAAAATTGAACAGGGACACTTTCTTTTTTCAATTCGAATTGCTGTTGGCAATATTTAAACCTTAAAGACCCTCCTTTGCCTAAGGAGTCAGTGGAGTAGAGGTAAAGGAAAGGAGGTGTTTTTTTTTTCCTTCCTATTGTCTTCACTATTAATGGTATTGAATGCATTTTTCATCAAGGTTTCACTTTGTGTGTGTGAGTGTGGTAAAACTAAGTTGATGAACTTTCATTTACTTTTTTTGGGGGGGGGGTATGTTTTTCCTGGCTCAGTGTACGTATTTGGCAGGGACACTTCCACATTTGGGTATGTTGTCACTGAGTGATACTTTTTATTCACAGGCTCATTATAAGGTCGGACAATCCTAAGATCTTGAAGAATTGCTGGCGCGCGTATGTGCATGTGTGTGTGTGTGTGTGTGTGTGTGTGTGTGTTGTGTTCTTGTAGATAGTACAATCTATCAACTTCCAACAGTTATTTATTTTAGATTTTAAAGCATCCTTAAAAATACAGAGAAAAATTAACTTCAGATTTGTGGATTAGAGGGAAAGGATACTGCTTTATTCTGTTTTGTGGCCTCAGTTTCCCCAGGGGAAAATACAGGGTCTGACGTAGATGATCTCTAAAGTAACTTACCACACTACCACCATAATTCATGTTTGTACCTGCCATTGAATGGAATCAGAGTAGATTATGACAACTCTGTAGTGCAAACTGCCTCCAAGTAAAAAAGTCATTTCGACTTCAGCCATTAAACCACACTAAATTAGACTTAGACTCTGTTGAAAGGAACTGTAAGTGAATACATTTGCAGTAAATGAAAATTGGCTGGCATGCACAGTCATTAGCAGTGGGTGATAGTTTTTTTGGACGTTATGTGAAAAGAACAGAGAGCTGTTTTGGAATGCCTTTGAAGTTTTTTCTTTCAGTTCTAAATATCTGAGATTCTTTATAATTTTCACAGCAGAATGGTCCATAATTTTTGCTGGGTCTTAAAAAGTCACATATGCTTAACAATTGTGGAGTTTCGGGGTACCCATAAATCAGCCTTCAATAAGGGAAACTCCTCTAAGTTGAAAAGAATAACTTGAAGGTAACTCTAAATTTTTTCTTTGAGAAATAAAAACAATCTAAATGATAGAATTAAGGAATTCATGTAGTTTTAAAATTTTTATTTGAAACATATGTTCCAACATGGTTCAAATGGTTTAAAATAAGAAAGGAAGGAACAAAATCAAAAGTTACTGGGCATACCCAATGTGCCAAGCATGAGTGTTAGGAGCTTGAAATGTTAGGAAAGCAAAGGATTTGCATAATTAGAAGATTCACTGAGTTCTTACTGTAGTGCTGAAATGCTAAAATGCAACTTTAGGTCATATGGTATTCCTGGGATCTTGGAAAACAACAGTGACACCCAGGGCCATGGAACAAGAGCTTCATAGTCAAGGAGATAAAGCCAGAGCTCCAAGACAAGCTTATATTCTAGCTCCATAATATCAAAAATTTCCAATGTCAATGCTCATTAGCAAACATCTTTATAATAGAATATGGACAAAGATCTGAAGCACAAGGTTGTCTAAGCAGTTTAGACATGATTCAAAGGTTGATTGTTGATATTTGTTCATTTATTCATCCATCCATTCATCAATCACTTATTATCTACAATCCACAAAAACCTCCTAGGGAAGATATCATGACCATGAGAACTATAATTCATAGTAGATAGTGAGTCATGCCATAAGAAAATATAGGTAAGATCTGTGGTTTTTCAGAGAGTATTGGGCACCAGGGAAAACATCATTGAACAGATGGCCTTTGAGCTGAACCTTACAGGGTAGGTTTGGTGCCTCGTGGAATTGATCCTTTAGTCTTCAATCCTGCACAAGTTAGTATCCTTTGGGAAGTATGAGGACATTTATGTGGTGATGGTCTTCAGCATGTATCTTCTCTTCCTCTCTGCTTGTGGTATACACTTCCATTAGCAAAGAGGACTTTTTGTGTACTGCAGCAAATGGACATCTGCTGTCAGTTCTTCAATCTGAGGTTTCAGACAGAGAATTATTAGTCTCAGTTGAAGTATGTTGTAGTAACCACCCCTGACCCAAACAGGAGACTGTACTTAATTTCATAAATGCTTAATGTCAATAACATTTCCCTCCACCCTCTGACTTGATTTCATTTGTGCTAAACAGCATGCCTTAGTGTGATTGATCCATGGCTCAGATAAATTTATCTTTGTCCTATGTGAATTGAATCTTGTGAGTTTTCACTTCACTCGTATGCTATTTAACAGAGCAGGATGGTCCATGTCTTCCTCTAGGCAGGGTTAATGACTACACATGCCTTTTACTTAGTAAGCATGTTAAGATAGCACAAAATATTTCTGAGAAATCATTAACTATTTTACTGTTTAATTAATTTATTCTGGCTAACATATTTAAGATATTTATATAATAATAAAAGCTGAGATGATGTAAACATAATGCCATAACTACCGTTTAAATTGAAATGAACGGAAAAACGTACTTGTACTTTTATCTTGCATATTAGCATTTTAAATAGTGATAAATATTGAATATTCATGTCCCAGCATGCTATCATTTCTATCATAACTAATTGCCTAATAAGGTTCCATGAAATTTTGTTTTGATGCTAAAGGCCCTTGACCATATTGAATTTTAAAATACTAACTCATGATTGAGGTTTAAAGAAAATACTCTTAAAAGGCATGGGCAGTTTTATGCCAACACACTAATCTTTAAAACAGCCCAAGTATTTTTGAGCTGCAATAATGGAAAAAACAACAATACTGGGCAGGAATGAAACAGGAAATGTTTAAATTTGTTATTGCCTTAGGCAGAAACTGATCTAAGTAATGGTTTTAAAAGCTATACAATATTTAGGATCTTAATATTGCCTACAGGGTTGAAATATATTCCTGTGCTATAGATTTCCCTCTTTTGTATAGCTTTCATATTGAAGCTAATTTGATTCTTATTGGCATAAAATATTTTTCTTTAAACTCCCAGATCAGCTTCCTAAAACAATATTTATAGGTTTCATCTGAAGGGAATCACCAACATTCATGGATCCTAGAAGAAATAATCTTGTTTAGAAGCAAAACAATGTCATTTGATTCTTTGTCAGATGGGAAATGGAATGTTTGTTTTGAGGAGATAGCTCAAGGCATAAACTATTTACTCTAAGTGATTTGTTTTACTGTTGTTTTTATACCAATAAAAAGCTGACTTTAGCCCATTCTGTGAACCCTGTTGAGATCTTAATATTTATATTTGGAAGTAAGTTTCTTTATATTTTCTCATTGTCTTTTGCAAATATCTGTATCTTCCATATCTTCAGTAAATGGTCCTAAATTAAACTCCATTGTTATTTGTCTGCATTAGCCTTAAGTGCTGAAAAAAACACAATCACTTTCCAGAATGCATAGTCACTTAATCTCACTGAATGCTTAACCATCACATTATGCATTTCCAAACACAATTATAGTATGGCCCAACATAGTCTAAAATTCCATTTTCCACAGCCAATAAAAACAGTTTCTTGGCCCAGATCCAAAGTATGCCAACTTTAACTTGTGTATCTCAGGACTGTTTTAGCATACTAAACCCCAAAGGGTTAGGTATCTTTTCCACTCTTTTTTCCTTGTTTTATTCAAGAAAGAGAATAAGAGTGTTAAATTAAGTACTGAAAACATTCTCTAGGAAAAAATTAGTTATATAATTACATATGCATGGACGAATACATGGTAGATAGATTAGATAAATTCCTTTTATTAGAGAATGGTATATAGAAGCCAAGATCTTGGTGCTAGGTATGCTCATTTCAACTGAACTGTCATTGCTTGCAGGCTTTCTCAGTTGACAGAAGGAGGAAATAGATTCTCCCCAAACTCAAAATCCATAGGTAGCATTTTGCAAAAGTGCCATATAGATATGCATTTAATCATTGCCAACCTACTCTATGCATGGTAGTATTAAAAAAATGTATGGAATACAAAGATGAGTTATTGCCTCAACACAATAGCACAAAAACACTATAGTTAATGGTGGACCAAAAGAATTATTGCAATTATGCTGTAGATGCCTTAGCAGTGGAAGTAAGGAAGTTCAACAGCTAGATAAGAGACATCTATTTCAGACTTGGTTTCCAACGAAGTCTTCTAGAAGCAAGACATACCCACCCTGAGGACTGAATAGTAAGCAAGAAATAGCTGGGGGGAGAATTTGAAGGAAATGTATTCTAGGCTGAAGCACTCAGAAACTATAAATTTCTGGAGAAAGAAAATAATGATCTAAGTGAACTGAAAATAATCAAGTATAGCTGGGGCACCTGCGTGGCTCAGTCGGTTAAGCGGCTGCCTTCAGCTCAGGTCATGATCCTGGGGTCCTGGGATCGAGCCCCAAGTCTGGCTCCCTGCTCAGTGGAGAGTCGGCTTCTCCCTGTCCCTCTGCCTGCCACTCTGCCTACTTGTGCTTTTTCTCTCTCTGTCAAATAAATAAATAAAATCTTAAAAATAAATAAATAAATAAATAATTTAAAAAAATAATCAAGTATAGCTAGCTGAAGCCTGGAATGTATGTATGTCTATGTCCATGAGTGAGTAGGGAGATTTTGAGAGACATAGCTAGAGTACATAATATGTATGATATATGAAATTTAACATGATATCATGTTTACAATATTTTAATTTTAATTTAATTTAATATAACAATATAATTTTACAGTGTTTAACTTGAGGGCATCTGGGAGCCACTGAAAGATTTTAGGTAAATGAGGATTCTACCTTTAAAGAGCTTTATTTAGTCCATTTTCACAGAATTTATGTATAAATAATTATTATCCAAAATGGATTTTATATGTCCCTTGAAATAGAAACAGTGGTATGTGAGTTAAGAGTTGGAAGATTATTTCTACTTGAATAGTTGAGAGAAACTTCTCTGAAGGGAAAACATTATGGTTGAGCTTAAAACTCATTCAGGGTTGTAGATTACTCATTTTATTTATTACTGATTATTTTGTCTTTAAATCACTATGAACATAAACAATACGTGGATGTTATCCTCCAAAACTTTCTACCTTGCTTCTGGAAAATGATATCATGAAGTTTTAATATAGCAAATTTTATTATAAAATTTATTGTAAGATATAAAATTTAAAGGTAATGCTGATTATATATTACAATTAAAAGTCAATTATAGACTTCAATGTCTAAGATTTCAATACAATTTAAAAGTTATAGTTTTAACTGTAACTTAAAAAAATCATTTTATATAATTTTAAAGTTGCAGTAATAGTGCAAGGAACTCCAGGAACAATTATTGATTTTGTTCCATTTATTATTCTCTTTCTCACTCTTTATAATTACATATATACACATATCCATATATGTATATGTATATAATTATGTATATAAATATTAAATGTTATTATGTAAGTACAATAAAGTTAAATGTGTGTTATATAATGCCCACACTTTTTAATCAATCATTTGCACATCTACAGTACTATTATTAAAATCAAGAAATTTAACACTGATAAAATACTATCTACTTCTCAGTTCATATTCAAATTTTGTCCTTCTTCTAATAATATCTTTGATAGTTATGTTATTCCTAGTCCAGGATCAAATCTAAAATGACATAGTGTATTTAGTTGCCATGTCTCCTTAGTCTTTTAATCTGAAATAGTTCTTCAACCTTTCCATGTGTTCTTTTGACCTTGACATTTTTAGAGCACAGACCAATTATTTTGTGGACCCACCCTCAGTTTGGTTATGTTCAATATTTCCTCATGGGTAGATTCATACAGGAATAGGACATAAATAGAGTATCAGGAGAAACATGCTGCTGGTTTGTCTTAATATGCATGAAGTAACAGTAAGTGCTTAGCTTTTATCTTTAAATTAATAAGTGATTTGTAGAAAGACCCTTTGAGACTGTATAAATGTCCTGTTTCTTCCTTTAAAAACAAGTATCGAGGTATAATTTATAGGCAAAAGACTGTACATATTTAATGTATAAAATTTGATGAATTTGGACATATGCAGACACCCATGAAACCATCAACGTAATAAATGTATCTATCACCTTCACAAGTTTTTTCCTGTCCCTGTTTGTGTGTGTGTATTGATAAGAATATTTAACATGAGATCCATTCTCTTAACAAAAATTTTAAGTGCATAATACAGTATTGTTAACTGTAATTATAATGTTTTGCAGCATTCATTTTGCAAAACTAAAACTTATTTAACTTGCCTAACTGAAACTTTATACTCACTGAAAAATACTCTCCATTACCGTCTCCCTCCAGTCCCTGACAACCACCATTATACTCTCTGATTCTATGAGTTTGACTATTTTAGATACTTCATGTAAGTGGAATCATGCAGTATTTGCCCAATGGTTGGCTTATTTCATTTAGCATAACATCTCTAGGTTTATCCATGTTGTTACATATGGCAGAATTTCCCTCTTTTTAAAGGCTGAATAATATTCCATTGTATATTTACCACATTTTTTTCATCCATTCATCCATTGGTGGACATTTAGGTTGTTTCCATGTCTTTGCTATTGTGAATAATGCTGCCATGAACACAGGGGTGCAGATATTGCTTCAAGATTCTGATTTCAATTCTTTTGGATATGTACCCAAAAGTGAGATTATTGAATCATATGGTGTTTCTAGTTTTAATTTTTAGATCCTCCTTACAGTTGTCCATAGTGGCTGGACCATTTTATATTATACCTACCAACAATGCATAGGGATTCCAGTTTCTTTACATCCTTGCCAATACTTGTTATCTTCTGTTTTTTCTTTTTTTGATGATAGCCATCCTTACAGGTATGAGGTAATATGTCATTGTGAATTTGATTTACATTTCCCTAATGATTAGTGATATTGAGTACCCTTTTATATACTTATTGACTATTTGTTTGTCTTTGGAGAAATGTCTATTCTTTTTTTTTTTTTTTTTAAAGTTGGGTCCATGCCCAGCATGGAGCCCAATGCAGGGCTCAAACTCACGACCCTGAGATCAAGACCTGAGCTGAGATCAAGAGTTGGATGCTCAACTGATTGAGCACCCCCCACCCCCTGCCGTGCCCCTATTCACTTTTTTAATTGGGCTACTTCTTTTTTGCTATTGAGTTAAAAGAATTTATTTATTTTAGAGATTAATCCCTTATCAGATAATGGTTTGCAAATATTTTCTCTCATTCCTTAGGTTGCCTTTTCATTTTGTTGTTTCCTTTGTGATGAAGAAGCTTGTTAGTTTGATGTAGTACCAATTGTTTATTTTTTGTTTGGCTGCCTCTACTCTTGGTGTCATATGCAATAAATCATTGCCAAGAACAGTGTCAAAGAGTTTTTTCCCTATATTTTCTTCTAGGAGTTTTACAGTTTTAGGTTTTTCATTGGTAAGTTAAGTTTTAACCCATTTTGAATTGATTTTTCTGTATAGTGTAAGATGAGGATCCAATTTCTTTCTTTTGCATATAGATATTCAGTTTTCCTGACATTATTTGTTGAAGACTGTCCTTTTCCATTGTGTATTCTTGGCACCCCTGTCAGAGAACAGTTGACTGTATATGTGTAGACTTATATTTGGACTTTCTATTTTGTTCCATTGAGCTGCATGTCTGTATTTATGTCAGTACCATACTGTTTTGATTACTGTAGCTTTGTAAGATACTTTGTAATCAAGAAGTGTGATATCCTCAGCTTTGTTCTTTCTCAAAATTGCTTTGACTATTTGAGGTCTTTGTGGTTCAGTATGGATTTCAGGATTGTTTTTTCTATTTCTGTGAAAAATGTCATGGGGATTCTTAAAACCTCAAGCCACTGATGAAAGAAAATAAATAAATAAATAAGACACAAATCAATAGAAGGATATCCTATGTTTAAAGACTGGAAGACTTAATATTTTTAAAATGTCTATACTACCTAAAGTCATCTGGATTCAATGCAATCCCTATCAGTATCCTGTCTCTTTTTCATTACACTTTTACCCACTGTTTTAATATTCATTGATTTTATAGCTCCATCATTCCTTTGGTGTTTATAAGTTGGTATTTTACTCTAAGGAAGAGCTTTCTTCCCAATTTATTCAGTCAATTTTTTATATCAAAAATGATTCAGTTATTTTTATTTTATTCAATGGGTAACAATACATTATCATCCTTATTTAATTTGATGCTCAAATTGTCCCACATTTGACCAATGGAGCCTCCTCAGGCTGTGTTTTTTTGATATGTCCCCATCATTCTTTGAATGCTTCCTTACTTTCTATCATAAGAGTATAGGTTCATCTTATACTCTCCCTCCTCAATCCTGGATTCAGCCTATTTTATAAGGAATCCCAATTTTTTTTTTTTTTTTTTTTTAGTTCTGAGTGTCATTCGAAAACCAAAATTTGGGTGCTTGGTGTCCTCATTACTACTGGTGTCTCATTGCTTCTCAGTCTTCTCAATGGACATAGCTAGAATTATTATATATAGTATTATATATATATAGTATATATAATAAAATAGTATATATAATAATACTATTATATTATAGTATATATAATAATACTATTATATTATATATACACAAATAGTATATATAATAATACTATTATTATATATAGTATATACATTATCTTTAGCTTATATCAGTACCTCCAACTCCTATGCAACACCAAAAGATATATTCTAGTCTTACCCTTTTCCATAGGTGGAATTCCCTTCTCCAATCATGAGAAATCTGGCTCTTGTTATCCCTAATAATCCTTTGCTCAAGACCATAGGACCTTTTACATTTGACAAAATGATTGTGTAAAAAATAAATTTTTGCCAAAGAATAAATATGCATTAGTATTGAAAAAACTTAATTGGGAGGAGAAAAAACTGAGGGAAAGCTGTTTAAACATTACCCAAAGTTTTAGTATACCAAAAGATACAATAACTAAACCACTGTGGTATTTGTACAGAAAAATCAACAGAAGAGAGACCAAGCTGATAAACATGAAAATTAAATGTACATATGATAACAGTGGCATTTATTTTTTTTAAGATTTTATTTATTTATTTGAGAGAGAGAGAATGAGAGAGAGAGAGAGAGAGCACAAGAGGGGGGAGGGTCAGAGGGAGAAGCAGACTCCCCGCTGAGCAGGGAGCCCGATGTGGGACTCGATCCCGGGACTCCAGGATCATGACCTGAGCTGAAGGCAGTCGCTTAACCAATTGAGCCACCCAGGCACCCCAACAGTGGCATTTTAAACTAAAGAGGAAAATAAAGGATATTTTAAAGATATACTGTTGGGATAATAGGTAATTTGAGAAATTTGGAAAAATCAAATTGTGTCATATTGAGAGTAAATCTTAAATTTTAGGTACTATTAATTCATTTCCCAAAGGAGCACTATTTTTATTTGAATTATTTTTTAAATGATACAGAAAATAGGTAAAGCATGTATTATTTCTTTCTCATGAATGAAGACACAAATAGGCATTTACTAGAATTGAATGTGAATATATGCCCCCATATAATTAGGAAGAATAGATAGCTGACTATGTGGTATGATTTAAAACTGAGTAGCATCCAATCAATTTACCATAATTACTTAACTTTAGAGTTTTTAATAATCATATTCTGAAGTGTGATAGCAGGTAGGTTTTTATCATCTGCTAACACATCAGCAGATATGGTTTTTTTGTTAGGTCATCTGGCTCACATTTGAAGGAGCAAAACACAGAACACAGTTAAGTTTTTATAGAAATCGAGATCAGAGGAAAATACATAGAATGTTGATTCTAGGTGGTTGCTGTAGTTCAAGACTTAAACATCCAGAAATCAAAATGGGAGCGCTGGGATCCTGGAAGTGAATCCTGAAAGATAAAGAGACATAGGAGACAGACTATGGCTACTTAAATAATATGCCAAGAGCCAGCAGTGTCACTATTTCTATAAAATAACCACACACACACAAAGATTATTCAAGTGAATGTCAAGCTAAAGACACAGGACAACTTTGTCTGGATCTTTTCTTGGATTCATATCTCTTGTTGAGTTACTACACATGTCCTCCCAAAGGAAAACATTCCTTGGAAATTTTAAATCAAGGCACTGAAGTAGAAAAAAGAGAAACCTAAAAACACTTTCTTGAAACAAACTGTTGTCATGTAAACAGATGGTCCTGTTTCTTTTTTCTTAATGCCAAATATTTGTAAAGTTAGCTCATATCTTTTTTTATATTTATTTCCATAGGCAGCATTAATTGAAGTAAGTTTGGTATACCTAGTTAGAAAAATCCCCCAACTTTCCATGATTTTCTTGCTTTCAGAGCTTTTGTCTTACTGAATTTATGGTTGTTCCAGCACAGATATTGTTTCATTAAAGCCACAAGTGGCTTCCTTATTACCAACTGTAATGAAAACATTTGTGTTCTTCTCTTAATTGCTTTGCACATTTGGTACCAGTAATACCTTTCTTCTACTTGACACCCCTTCCACTTTTCTTATAGGAAAAACTTTCCTTCCTGACTTTTCAGTTTTTCTGACATCACCTGGATACTCTTCCCTGCCTATCCCTTCAGTTGCCAGGGTTTTATTCTTGGGCCTTTACTCCTCTAACCTACATGTTATCTCTGAGCAATACCATCCACATTCACCGTTTTATATTTATGTAGCAATACCTCCAGCTTCCATCCATATACATTTTTATCTCTGTAACTGACTCCTTACATCCTTCCATAATTTCAATATCTAGTTGCCCCTGAAACATCTCCACTTGGGCCATCCCTTGGTGTTGCAACTCACTGTGTCCCACCAATAAATTCTGATCCTGCTTCTTTCTTTGTATTTCATCATTATTCTTTTTATGATCTGAGTCTTCCTATATCATCCACCCAAATAAAAAACCATAAATGAAAATACTGCTATAGTATCCTTTACTTTCTCGTTCAGTATACCCAGTTATTTACTAAGCCCTATGCTTTATTCCCTGTTAATATCTTAGAGTCTCTCTTTTCCATTGAATGCCTTTGCCTTACTTCATACCACTATCATCTTTCACCAAGACTCTAATATACTATTTACTGATATCCCTGCACTCAGACATGTTCTTCTCAAAAATATTTCCCACATTTTAATCAGTGAGATCTTCTAAAATTGCAAAACTGAAGGTACCATTTTCCCTGACTGTAGCCCATCAGCGGCTACTCATTGCCGATTGGATATAGTCTAATTTCCCCATATGGCACATATGATTTGTCCTCTGTCTAATTTTCCAACTTTATCTCCTGCCACTTCCCCTCATACTTTTACCCTCACTCATACCAAGATAACTACCAGGTCCTGAATATAATGGTATTTCATGCTTCTGTGTTATTTTCCACTTTACATTTACTTGGCCTTCTCCATTTTGTCTTTGTGGTAAATTCTGACCTGGTGAATTTCTAATCACTGGCTAACCCTTGCTAAAACAGAATAATTTCCTCTATGAGTCTTCCTTTCTCTCCCTCCTGAGCTTCTTTTGTGTCTTTTATTTATTTTATGAATCCACTCACTGAATTGTTTTAGAATTACCTTTACTAAAGTGATTATTTTTTTCCTTTTAAACTTGAGCTCCTTGAGGACAATGTCTGTGTTTTAGTAATCATTGTTCTCCTAACACCTGGTAAATCTTTGTCACATTGGCCAGTGAAGTTAAGGCATGTTTTTTTAAATTATTATTATTAGTAGTAGTAGTGGTAGTAGTATTTTAGATTTTTGTTTATTTGAGAGAGAGAGAACGAGCGAGTATGCACAAGTTGGGGAGAGAGGCATAAGCAGACTCCCTGGCTGAGCCGGGAGCCTAATGTGGGGCTTAATCCCAGGACCCTGGGATCATGACTTGAGTGGAAGGCAGACACTTAACCAACTGAGCCACCCAGGCACCCTTATGCTGTATTATTTTTATTTTATTTTTATTTTATTTTTTTTTAAAGATTTTATCTATTTATTTGAGAGAGAGAGAGAGAGAGAGAATGAGAGAGAGCACGAGAGGGAAGAGGGTCAGAGGGAGAAGCAGACTCCCCGCTGAGCAGGGAGCCCGATGCGGGACTCGATCCCGGGACCCCAGGACCATGACCTGAGCCGAAGGCAGTCGCCTAACCAACTGAGCCACCCAGGCGCCCTGTGCTGTATTATTTTTAAAGGTGGTGCTTAAAGCAGAAATTGACCTAAAATAAACATTTACCCATTCAGTTGCTACTTTGGAAACGAAATACTAGGCCTCAGTAAGCCCAACACAGCTAGTTTTCCCTTCATTGCTGGGACAGATGGTTGTTTCTTTGATTGTATACAAGGTAAAAAAGTTAGTATGAGAAAACCCTCTATCTTTAAATATAAGTAACATTGAACAAGATGAAATTCTTATGTTGTAAAAAGTTCTTGGGAATGAAAATCAAGAGAATAGCATATTCACTTCCTCTACTTCAGGGGCACTTGGGAGTAAGCCCTCTCTGAAACGAAAAGCAAGAGAAATTCTTCCATCGTTGGGAGGGTGAATAACTTGACCTTGAAGGTCCTTGCAGATTCTAGGAGCCTACTCTTCTATTTATAATAAATAACTCATTAACTCAAGGTAAAAAAAAAAATCAATGTCCATGGGCTTCTATACTGAAACAATGTGTACATTCAAAGCAAAAAAAAAAAAAAATCAGTGTCCATGGGCTTCTATACTGAAACAATGTGTACATTCAAAGCAGCAGCAACATTCTATATTTACAGAACAATCAAGAAAAGTGAGTACAGAATTCCTACAATTTTAAGAACCTTAGAATCAATAATAGTACTTGGAACTCATCATTGGGAAAGAAAATTGCTAGTGCAACAGGAGCAGAAGAAGAGAATGAGGATAAAAATGCAAAATGGTTGTGAAGAGCACAGAAAGGGAATCAAAGCAAATCATATTAGATGGCCCCATTCAGGGGGAGGTACTAGTAGGTACCTCTAGGGAGGAGAGCAGTCTTGGGCTCAAATCCTTGCTTTGCCAGTCCCATTTGTACAATAGTATCTCTAAAATAGGGATACTAATTCCTATCCCAGGAGAATTCAGTGTAATAGGGTTTGTAGAGCACTCAGCAGGGCTTGGTACATAATATATGTTTAGTAAATGGCAGCAGTGATTCATATTATCCTTGTAGTGAAATATAGGGTCTCAGTAATCTCATTGGGAATTTCTGAGTTTTACAAGAATACAAATGGAGCCCATCCAGCTTTTTTTTTCTTTGTGAAGGTGAAGTATCTAATAATGTGATTTTGAAAGAGGGTAGAGAATTTTAATTAATGAATTAATTTTTTTATGATATAAGATTCAGTTGCTAAGAGCATGATTTTAGAGAGAACTTCATTACACACACCTCAGTATTGGAGAGCCATTCTGTATGCTGGGGATAGAAGCACAACTTCATTTATGTGTTTACTCTGACTTGCTTTTTTTCTGGAGTTTCTCAGTGATGTTTTGACTAAATGTTTTGTTTATCTACTTTTGTTCAGTGAAGATTATACACCAAAGAAATGCTAAAATTTAAACTCCATATTTAATATTCTGGGTTTTTGTTTTTTGTTTTTTGTTTTTTTTTGGTTCACTGATCCATGCATATGTGAGGTTTATATTGTAAAAATGACCCAAACCAAAATAATGCATCTCTGAAATCAAGTCTGAATTGTTGCTAGGGTTCAGCCTCATTAAAATGATTACAGAATTATATTTGTAAGATATGGTCAGCCAAGATGCCTTTTTCTTTAAGGCTACTATTAAAATTAAGAATATGATTGTTGAGAGGCAGGGTGAGTAAGAACAAAGATGCTGGCATCAGGTAGAACTGGATTCAAATCTTAACACTGTAACCTATAAGATGTACAGCATTCGGCAAATTATATAACTTCTCTTAACTCTAGTTTCCTTGGGTGTGACTTGAAAATAAGAGAATCTATCTTCTAGGTGTGTTATGTAGAATTAACTGAAATAGTGTATAGAAAAGTATTGTGCCTATCACATAGTAAATGACTGTCATGTCAACTCCCATGCTCCCATGCTTTCCATTTTGCCAGGTGGAGAAAGGAGCAGATGAGCGAAGATAGCCATTTTGAGGGACCATATAACAAAATGAAGTTTGTAAGTTTTTTTAAAAAGATGCAGAATTTCTAAAACAGACTTGATTTCCAATATTCTGTCAGGTATTGGGCTTTAATAACGCATCTAGTGTCGGGCTTGGGAAAATGTTCACTGACTAGTTTAAACCCTGTATGGAATTTAAATTTAGAAATTATTTAAATGAATATACAAATATGTCACAGGACAATTGATAGGAATAATATATTGATATGAGAAATAAGATAGCAATTCCAGAGATGAGATTTGCTAGGATGGATCATTCCAATGAATATGATGTGGGGGAAAGTGAGTAGAAGTGAAGCAAAAACTGGAATGAGTTTTTTGGGGAGTGAATGGATGTGAGGTTACAGATATATGTGGTCTGTATTTATTCTCTCTGAGAACTCATTTTTGTTTTAGAAAGGTGATATGGGCAGTGACCTATTTCTATGCATTTATTTTTACAGAACCTACCACATATACTATTAAAATCTTGGCAAATTGAGTGGCTGCTTCTATTCAAAGTCGGTGTGAGTCACGATTATCTCTATTGCTGTCTAACTCTAAAAGCTTGGAGAGTCAATAGGTTAACATTTAGGAATTTTCCATTTACTGACACTGATTCAATTCATTCTTGGTGGTAGTTTGGCATTTTTATTCATAGGCATTACTGGAAGCTTAAGACAAACTTAAAAAAAAAACAAAAACTACTAATTGAATCTAAAGTCATGTTGAAACAAAACTTAAAATATGGAGGAAAGCTGGTAATGATGACTCAGTCCTGAAGCTAAGTTAATGATTTAGTGATGGGTTTCAGAACTGCAGAAAAACTGAACATGCCTCAGCGTGCAAATACCTTTGGACAGCTTTCCACTGCCTGAAGAACTGCAGATAAGAACATTTTTGGCATGTTTGGGGAGTAATGGAAACTTCAGAATCACATGCTTTTAAACTGTGATATCACATCAATTATTTTCCTCATTACAGCTCCCCTCCTATGTGATGGTGTGAGCCTCTTGAATTCTTCAGGCTGCCATGGCAGGAACCACAGCACCCCGCTTCCACCACGATGAGTCCTCCAAATCAACTGTTGTTGCCTAGTGCTTATGGCTGATGAAATACTTTCCTTGCCCTTCATCTTAGCCTGCTTACTGAATATCTATTCATCATTCAAGCCCTGGTTCCACCATCTCTTTCTTAGTCCTCTGACACAAAGGGAATTTTATATTAAGGAGGTCTCTTTTTATCATGTTTATTTAACTACCCACTATGCAAAAGTCATTTCCTTTTACAGTGAATTTATTTGTTGCTTGATTACACAGTGAGCTGTGGGTGGGTGTTTGGTGAAGAGATTCTGCTTTAAATGATTTCCTTTGTTGTTGTTGTTGATGTTTTCATAGAATGTCCCACTCATTTAAAAGAAGTTGTCCTACAGCCAGCACTAAAGCTGTCAGGACTTGTGGGAGTGCTAATTGGAGCCAATCAAACTTTAGCTGACCTGCTTCCACACTTAAATGACAAAGAGGAATTTCTCCTACTCTGTGAAGTAGAAAGGCTCAGCTCTGATACCTGGCCAAAGAGTCAGCCAAATTGGGGAACAGTTTGTCCTCGCCACTTGAAGCTATATACCTTCCTTATTAATTCATTGAAGAAAATAACATTTCTGATGTATTTTATTATTGAATAAGTGGCCAATAAATGAATTCTGACTTACAAGTAAGGAGCATCTAGTTTAAAACTATTAATGGGGTAGAGTCCCATAAGGTAGAAAACATTTTTGGTCAAATTGAGAACCATTTCCAAAGTGATTAATCAGTTGCATTGTCAATTTTAATATTCAGTGCATTTATTCTCAGATATGTTCCTCATTTGAATAAGTGTAACGACAAATATTTCAAGATGAAACACATATGTAAGTATTAGAGAATGTTTGGAAGCATTGTAAGAGATCAGGAAGAGTCTACTTTTAGGTTCTTGCAGATGTAGAGGTGGAAAAGTTTTCTCTTCTTTGCTTCTAGTTTCTTTGGCTGGTCTAATAATTAAATTAAATGGATATAAGACAGATTGACGGGAGAAAAGTAAACAAAATTTAGTAACATGGATACCCGGGAGAGACCCCGAAAAACTGAGTAACTCCCAAATGTCCAAAGCCATCAAGTTAAATACCATTTTCAGCTAAAGACAGATGTTGAGGGTGGCAAGTCAGTTACGGGAGGCTTCCAGGGAAAGCACAGTAAAGAAAAGTAAGGCTGTTATACAGATTTAAGTCCAAGCTTTCTCCATTGATAATAGTTTCTAGAGATTTAGTTATCCTCCTCTTCCTAGTACAACCAGGGAGACAACCTTAGAAATTGAGATTTCCCCAATAAATGTAACTGTTTCTTACAAAAGGGTAACTTTTACTCAGTTTTCTGAGCTTCACCAGGGTCTTCTGTTTCTTTAAAATAACCAGCTTAAGATAACCAATATGCCAAAGAGATATATTTTTGGAGTGGTGTATTTTGCTCCCCTTCATAGACATGTATTTTATTTTTGTATAACTTGACTAGGTTTATGTTTAAGGTAGTCAGGAACAGTTAGATGTTCTGATTTTTCCCTCAGTCACTGCATCCTGAAGAGTGAGTTTATTCATTAACTAAACAGATGAATTTGTGTGAATAAATCATTAACATGACACAAACAGATTATGAAGCTTGCTAATAGGGGAACAAAGACAGTATTGTAGGTATATGAGGTCAGATGGGGCTGTCAGAGGAGTCACCTCATAGAGGTGAAACTGCAGCTGAAGTCTGAGCAATGGGCAGAAGGAATAGAATTTTAGACCTTGGAAACAGTATATGTGAAAGAGTCTGAAAAAGTGTGGAGTGTTCAAGGAATAAAACACCGGCGTGGCTAGTGAGGAATGAAACAGTCTCATTTGCAAAGAGCAAACTAGATAGGGGATGGAGAGGTGAGGGTAGTGTTAAGATTGTGGTATAATTTGCTCACTATGTACCCACTGAAATGAATAAGAAAGCTGCATAAAATGATGGAAATAATGTGCTTATCTCTCTTCCACTTAATAAATATGATCTTACCTTCTCCGGGTTAGCCAGAGTCACCATGCAGTGTGGGGTGTGGGATTATCATTATCACAGATGAAAGTAAAAACAAATAAGAAGCCAGACTTTAATATAAGCATACCTTGGAGATATTTCAGGTTCTGTTCCAGAATACTGCAATAAAGTGAATATTGCATTAAAGCAAGTCAAATGAATTTTTTGGTTTCCCAGTGCATAATCAGGTTATATTTAGGGGCGCCTGGGTGGCTCAGTTGGTTAAGCATCTGACTTTGGCTCAGGTCATGATCCCAGGGTCCTGGGAGCCTGCTGCTCCCTCTGCTTGTGCTCGCTTGTGTGCTCTCTCTCTGTCAAATAAATAAACAAAATATTTTAAAAAATAGAAAAAAAATAAAAAATACTTTATTGCTAAAAAATGCTAACCATCATCTAAGCTTTCAGCAAGTAGTTAAGAAACAAAATTTAACTGAGTAAATTTGAGGCTCCAGTTCGCTTTATTAAGAGATTCATGAATGGGGCAGCATCCCATCAAGCAAGTACAGGGGAGCTCCGAGGAGTTGTACAAAATGAAAGGTTTCTGGAAGTTGAGTTTGATAAGTTCTTTATAGATTTTGGATAACTGGGTGATGGGCATTAGGGAGGACCCGTGATATAATGAGCACTGGGTGTTATATGCAACTGATGAATCACTAAATTCTACGTTGGAAACTAATAAAAAAAAAAAAGAAAAGGAAGGCTCTTGTAGGAAGGAGGGTGGGGCAAAGAAGTTATTAGCAAAAGAAAAGAAAGGATTGTTTCAGGCAAGGTCACTTTCCCTTAGCGGGAAGAGCAGGGGTTCTCATCCTGCAGATTACTCATCTTTCTTTGGGGCATGGAGAACGCCCAGGTGACAGATTACCTCCTTTGTGCTGATAAGACAGTTTCTGACTAACCTGTTAAGACTACATTTCTGGGGGAGGTTGAACCTTAGGTTAGGTATTAAACCCAGTTTTGATGACTTGGCCTAGAATAAGTGACTCCATCCTGGGCCTGTGGTTTTCTTAACAGAGTAATAATAGTTTTGCTGATGGAGGGTCTTGCCTCAGTACTGATGGCTTCTGACTGAGTACATGGGGGTAGGTTAGCTAAAGTTTGGGGTAGCTGTGGCAATTTCTTAAAATAGGACAACAGTGAAGTTTGCTGCATTGATTGAGTCTTCCTTTTTCACGTGATTTCTCTGTAGCATGCAATGCTGTTTGATAGCATTTTATCCACAGAACTTCTTTCAAAACTGGAGTCAGTCTTCTCCAGCTCTATCACTGCTCTATCATCTAAGTTACCTAATATTTAAAATCCTTTCTTGTCATTTCAACAATCTGCACAGCATCTTCACCAGGAGTAGATTCTATCTCAAGAAGCTGCTTTCTTTGCTCATCCATAAGAAGCAACTGCTAAAAAAAAAAAAAAAAGAAGCAACTGCTCATTCGCTAAAATTTTATCATGAGATTAGGACAATTCAATCACATCTTCAGGCTCCACTTCTTTTTTTTTTTAAACATTTTTTATTCAAATTCAATAAATTAACATACAATGTATTATTGGTTGGACAGGTACAGGCCTGTGATTCATCAGTCTTGTATCAGACTACACTTGTAATTCTTCTTCTCTGGAATTCTGGAATTACACTTGTAATTCCAAGGAGAGAGACAGAGTAGGGGGAATGGCCAGTCAGTGAAGCAGTCGGAACACACACATTTATCCATTAAGCTTACAGTGGGGAGCATGAAAGCTTAGAGTGAAAGCTTACAGCAGAGGATTTTCCTCTGCTTTAGTGAGCTTAGCTCACTTAGTCTTAGCTACAATAGAATAAAAATGGTGGTACGGCATGTCCAGTCCCAAGCTTTCCTCAGTGCCTGTGTAGGATGGAGGGCTCAGGAAGTCCTGCTGAGTTGGGAAGTTTATCAGCCATGAGCCCGCCATCCCCATAGTAAGGGGTCAGGGAATCCTACACAGAAACCAAGAGTTAAGAACCTCAGCAGAGATCCAGATGAAGGATGTAATGTACACTTGAGGGTCCTGTACCACCAGTGAAGGCTGAGATTGAGCTTAAGGAGAAAAGGATGACCATAGTTCCCAGATTGAGCCTACTGAACAAAACAGCCATAGATTTCCACAGTAGATGTCTTCAGGGAGCCAAGTGATCGGACAGACAAGGGACATGATTGCAGAGACCAGAGAAAACAAAGGAGTGCAGGGACTTGCAGGTTTGGGTTTGAGGCCACCTTTATTTCTGACACTATAGGATCATAGAAACCTACCTCCTTATAAGGTCAGATGCCTCCTTGAAGGAAAACAGTGGGTTGGAGGAAATATGAAAGCCTGAGCATTTACCAGATATGACTAAGTTTTTAGAAAAAGAACATACAAAAAGATGATGAGATAGCACTAATAGGCACTTTGTTTGTGTGTTCATTCATTTGATAAATAGCCATTGAATGTCTCTTATATACCATGCACTAGGAATACAACCGACACTAATTCCTGTCTTCCTGCAGTTTACATTCCAGTGACGGTAGTGCCAAAGTGAAGCTATAGAAAAAAAGAAAAGAGCTTAATTAGAAAAACTAGAGATAGTACAATTTATTTTCACATTTGAATAGCCATGAGTTATATTTTTAAACCCACAACAATGGGGATGAAAAGTATTCTGGTGGTATGCATAGCCTCATTGTGGTTAAGAAAAGCTAAAAATAACTACAGAGCTTATTCTTGTTTGGACACCAAGTTTAAATAACTTGAAATGTTACCGCAGGGTCAATCATAGAGTCACAAAAATTTGGAGCTGGAAAGGATCTTCAAGGTCATGAGGCCGACTTTTTTTTATATATATATATATTTTTTTAAAAATTATTTATTTATTTGACAGAGAGAGAGAGAGAGCACACAAGCAGGGGGAGCGGCAGAGGGAGAGGGAGAAGCAGGCTCCCTGCTGAGCAGGAAACCTGACCCCAGGACCCTGACCTGAGCCATAGGCAGACACTTCACCGACTGAGCCACTCAGGCGCCCCATGAGGCCCAACTTCTTAGTTTGATTGCTAAGGAAACAGACATGCTGGGAGTTGAGAAAATCGCCACTAGAGCTGGGATGTAAATATATGTGCCTTGACATTAGTCCAGGGCTCTTTAAATAGAACACTGCTTCCACTTGAATCTTAGGAGAACATATTCACTGATTATTTCACTTTGATATCAGGAGGTCCCCTCTAGGGCTGCCTCTTATAAGTATTGGGAACACGATGGGCAATGCAATGATAGTTCAGTAGGGTAGAGGATTAGGAGAACAGATACTCATTAGAGTGGTTAGTTGCTCTTTCTCTTGCTCCATAGAATGTGAAATATAGCCCAGAAAGAACCCAAGCAACCTCAGTGGCAGAGTCCCCACCAAGGTGACAACCTACTCAGTAGGGGTAAAACCTTAGGTTCAAGAATGAGACATCTGAATTCAAATCCCAGCTGTACCACCTATGAACTAGCTTTGTAATCAGTTGTGAAATATGTAGCAAGAAATTTGTTATAAAATATGGATGAAATGCTGAAGGTTACAAATGACTTACCTAAAAAGGATACATTAGATTTAGAGTTATCTCTATGATGCCAGTCTTATGCACTTATACACAATAGTTTTTTTGTCTAGTGGTAAAGGGGCAGAGCTCTGGTTGGTACATTAAAAAGGAATAGTTTACACCCTTCTATTTATCTCATGGTAGAGTTGACCAAGTGGTGTTCCACTTTACTGACACAGCATTTACACATCAAATGAAAATTATGGCAGCGCCTGCATTTTACTTTTCTTGGTTTTATCAAAATTTAGGCACTTTTCTGGTAGAGTATCATATACGCATTTTATCTTTCATGTATAATGTGTCAAAAAAATAAGATTGAGAACTACTGAACTGGAGATCAGGTATATCGCACTCAGGAAGGACTAGCACTAAACTTGATGGAAGGTGGAGAGGCAGGAGTGAAAGAAATGGGTTTTTTCTTTTTCTGAAAAAATTTAAATGATATCATGTGTATACAGTGGTAAAACCTAAAATGGCACTTGATCCTTTCTTTCTTGCATTTCCTTCCCACTTCTCCACTTAATCTAAAACTCACTTAAATACATAACTTGTGACATTGTGTTTAATTAAACTATGTGGAAAAAAAAAAACATACACTTTGCTCAGGCTGATATTTGGCCAGACTTAAGAGGTAAAATGATAACCTATAGATAAATTCATAATCAGTTCTTGGGTTGTCATTAATATTACATGATTTTTCTACCACTGCATGCTTTCTGGCACTTACATATAACAAGCAGAGCCATAGAACAGAGTAGTACGATGGAAAAAAAAAAATAAGAGAAAGTAAAGCTTACCTATTTTCCAAGATGCTTGAAACAAAATACCATGACACACTTAGTATTCATTTGATTGGGAAAGTCATGGAGCTGATCTATGTTTTTTGTCATATACCATAACTTATGTTGGATACATTGATGTGTTTCAACTGAACATTTTAACAAATTAATTTAAGGAATATTTATTAAGCACCTGTTTTGACAGTCTCTAACAGTGCTGAGTGGGGGAAGGTGTATGTGTGTGTGTGTGTGTGAGAGAGAGAGAGAGAGAGAGAGAAAGAAACCACGTGTGAGAGCAGGGAGTGCTCCTGAAAGTGTTAGGCAAGGTCATACTGAAAGAGAGTTTACCATAATAGGAAAAATATAAACACCATTTCTGATCCCCACTCCCAGGAAAAAAACTATTCATAATAAATTGTATTTAGTTTATTTTATAGGAGAGTTGGCCTGGTTATTTATACAATAAATTTTAGCACTTTACACAGTACAATTGTGTTAATTTAAGGAATATATTTTTGTAATTTAAGTAACAATAGTGGAGTTCTTTTATCTTATTGAATAGTACATTAAAGTTGAATAAGTTAATAAAGCAAACTTTTCTTCCCAATGTTAAATTTAAATGCTCTCTGATAAAAAGTTTACAAAAACATTTAAGAAATACATATTTTTCTTTGTGCCAGGTGAATATTTAACTTCCTGGTATTTTCTTATGACTTTTTAGGTTCTAAGATTGCGTTTAAATATGGTGCTTGATATATATGGGAATCTAAGCTTTCTACCTTAAATACTAAAGAACAAAAGGAATATAAACTTGGTGCAAAGCAAAAATATTATTTTTCTATAATTAATTTAAGAACTTTCAGATTCTGCAGTTGATAATCAAGCCTTTGAGCCTCAAGTTAGATTTTATATTTGGCTTGTCATTGGAGCTGTACCTTGGCTAGAAGTTTACTAGTGTTTGTGTTGTGTTCCTTCTATCCTGTAAGTGAAGAAATCCTCTCACCTTTCTAATTCAAAAGTCAACAAAATAAAAGTTAATTTTTAAAAGTCGATGAGCTTATTATTCTCTTGGGTTGTCCCTCAGGAGTATTTATGATAAATTAATAGTAATATAGATAAACCATGAGTTTACTCCACCCATAAGTTGATCCAGCAGTTGACTGCCACCCATAAATGCAAAAATCCTTCCAGAAGACCCCTGCAGCATGTTATTTCTCCAATCCAAGTACTAACCAGGCCTGACCCTGCTTAGCTTCCGAGATCAGATGAGATCGGGCGCATTCAGGGTGGTATGGCCGTAGACCAGCATGTTATTTCTTATGTACCTTCCTATATAAAGAAAGCCAAAGCATATGGTTATAATAATGCATTTATTCCAAAGGTCTTCATATCAGTTTGCATATAGATGGTCTCCAGATTTAACTGCAGTATTGCACTCATGTCAATTTATGATTGGATGCTTAGTGATGGTGAAGAGAACACTGATTTAGATGTCATTAAATGAATATAATATCTACAGAGATACATACAATATAAAATTATCTTTTTATTTATAACTTTTTACTTATGGCTTTACATAATAAATGTGTATTTTTGGAATATTAGGCATCATAACTTCTATGCTAGTTCCTTAGCAAGAAGCAAACTAATCCTATTTAGAAATAGCACGATGGTACCATTAAAGCTGGAAAAGAACATAGAATTCAATGAATGTCATAACCTCATTTTATAAATACAAAAACTGGGTCTCAGATAGGTCAAGAATTTTTCCAACAATGACCAAGCATTTTCATGATAGAACTAGGATTAGAACCCACTTATTATGTTTAGTTCAATCCTGTCTCAGAATGATGTCATTAGAAAAATGAAAAAAAAAAAAGGTATGGATTAGAACTGTGCTTGATATAATCAGTGATTTCTTTGTAATTCTCTTCTTCTTTGTCTTTCCTCTGAGAGGGAAGTAAAAATGTATTCTTGCTCCTGTGGAGGTTTTTGTAGAGTGCTAAGAACTACAGATTGCAGCCACATAGGTCATATTCTCCTCTGTGTCATTCGACCCTTATTTGATCATTCAACTAAAGGCATGAGTGTTTCTCAATTTCCCCTGCCTTTATCACATGTATATTTTGAAAACATTTTAATCATGCTTTGAGATGGTTTGTTTTATTACATACCAAACTTCTGGCCTGGAATCTCATGACACTATTGATTGAGGAGGAATTTTGTTAGTGATTCAGATATAGGAATGTCTGTCTCCAAAATATGTTATATTAAAATGTGAAGGTTCATCTTATCTGTAACTAGAACTAGAGTTCCTGCAGTGTGAGTCTAAGTCTTCCAAGTAAAACAGTTTTTAATGTCATTTATTTTCAACTGTTTACAACTTCCCTCCAATACATACATTTCTATCTTTTTATTTTTGAAATTCAAATTTGATCATATAGTGTAAAAACCTTACGTTCCAAGGGAGTTTTGGGGACTTGGAAAAAAAAAAGTGTGTGTATGTGTTTTCATATCTTTTTTGCGGTGTCTCCACTAAGTTGGAAAGTCACTCTGGGTACAGACATCTGGGTACAATGTTGCTGATAGAATTGAGCAATTTTTGTTTTTCTAACTTTTGTAGCTCTGGCCAGCTTCACATGGGCTTCTATCAGTTGAAATGATATCTTTGACTTTAGCCAAGTGTAGGTTACTGGGTTATGAGTGCCAAAAATCTTGAGTGGTCTCCACACTCCATCCACTGTGGATAAAAGCAATATTATAAAATAATTATAATCTTTTGAAGCAGAGCCAGCCACACAGCCTGAGCCCATCTTCCTTCAATAATTTGTATACAGTTCCTATTTTAACGGAACAAACTTTCAGAGGGTACTCACATGGGACTGCTGAACCAGCTGTTCAACTTTTATTTTGAAGAAAAAAGTTGAGCCTCAGAACAGGCTGTTTTAAAGACAGGGAGGGACTTAGCTTTTCCGAGCTTGACCAGCATGTGGAAGGAGTGCTCTCATGGCTCCAAGAACTCAGGGAGCTCCTACCTGGGTGCCACTAGGGTAGGAAGTTTTCTGTTTGTTTTGTTCTGTTTCCGAGGGTCCTGTGCACTTCTCTTGCCTGGATCACCGTGACTGGTGGTGGTTTCTGCACACCCTGCTCTGTGGGGGAGTGCCCCAACGTGCCTGTCTTATGTGGCCTCTATGGACACACTGCTTAGCTGGCAGAGAGCAGGGAAGTTTTCTCCCAGCACCCAAAAAGAGAAAGAGGAAACTACTTTTTCCTTCTGGGCTCCTTGCAGCACAATAGACCAGGATAAGCTTCCACATTCTCTCCCTGGATTTCTGGAGTGGTTTCCAGGAAGAAGTTAAACTTTTACCTTTAAATGGATGACCATGTCACAATCAGGAAGAAACATCTCCAAAGACCCATCTTTAGGTAAGTAATGCTACATCCCAGTTGGCTCCAGGGCTTTCAGGAAAAATAATTTCTTTCCCTTATCCTTTACTTGGAAATTCTGGCACTGAGTTCCAGCAAAGTAATAGAGTGTGTCTAAAGTTTAACTTCATGCATACCTAAGGAGTCCTTTTATTTTCTGTTTTCTGAAGCTGTGCACAAGCTCTTATCAACTCCTCAAAATATATTTTAAAAGCAAATTAGCTATTCAGGCACATGAATGACATAGCACTGGAAAAAACTTCTAAAACATTATGCAATTCCTCGCTGTTTCCAATGGTTGCACAGCCCTCTAAATTGGAAATACTGTCCTTGGTTATTTCAACTGATTACACTCAGAGATAGTGTTTCAGCGCAGCAAATGCTATACCTTTTTGCAGTAGTGTGTGGGAAGACAAATGTGAATTTGATGGCTATATACTAAGGTATATATATTTACAGCTAGTTCAGAAGTATCTTCCTGCAGTTTAGGAAACAAAAGGACAACAGGAAAAATTTTACATTATGGTGAAATCTGTGGCCCGAAAAATGTAGATACAGTATAATAGATTGAGTTAAGGTTTTATTTTTTTTGGCGGGGGGCTCACTCTTTCTCTTGAGAACAGGAATTTCTTCATTGACTCTCTAACTCTTGATTCTTTAGTTACTTATGTACTTTAGAAATCAGAATTGGGAATTACGACTTTTAAAGAGGCTAGAAAATCAACACAGTTTCTGCCTTGTAAGACAGAAGATCTTAAAAAAAGAAGTAATTTTATATTAATTTTGTGCTTCCCAGCAAATAACATCCTAAACAAAGCAGAGATACTACATGCTAGCAAAACTAGACATTAAAGTCAAGTTGCAGTCACTGGTTGTTGATTTAGAATTAACTATAGGATAATAGAAGTTTATGGATGAAATTCCTGGCATTCTGTGGTTGTCACATAATGAATAAGAATGGGCCTCAAGGCATATGTTTTAGGTATTGATTAAGCCTTGTTACAGTATTATAAGTAGCAACAATATACTTTTGTAATGCTTAGAACAAAATGCTAGCTCAAATCTGTTTTATAGCCCTCTTAAAAATAAATCATATTGGGGCGCCTGGGTGGATCATTCGGTTAAGCGTCTGCCTTCGGCTCAGGTCATGGTCCCAGGGTCCTGGGATGGAGCTCCACCTGCTTGTACGTCTCTTCCTCTGTCCCCTCCCACCACCCCCACCCCACTTGTGCTCTCTCTCTCAAATAAATAAATCTTAAAAAAAATCATATATAAATCTGTACCTGTGGATTTAATATCATAATCTGTGTCTATATTTTATGCAGTGTTGGCAATAAATAACCAAAAATCCAAAATGACCCCCGAATGTGTATTCACCTGCCATAATTCCTATGTAATTAATTTCTGTCTTCTCCCAAGTGCATGTGTGACTTCAAAAAGATATGATAGTAGCACAGGTGATTCCAAACTCAACCCCAATGAGGCACCATTAGAAGAGGGAACCTGTGCAAATTCAAGAAGCCAAGATTGTGTTGGATAAAATCAGATCCACTTGGCCAGTATCTTTAGTATGTTACCCCATTGGGAAGCTGTTGGCGATTGAAGCAGGTGGTCCTTCTCCACTGGTTTATGGCGAATCCATAACCCGTCCTGATGAATTGTATGCTAAGGTGCCACTCACAGGGAAATTGCAACTCATCCATGCTTCTGTTCTTTTTCGTATAAAGTAACTGAGATTCTTTGCCCAAATAATTAGAAAAAATTTGGTAAATTCAAGTGATTTACTTCATGATCCTGGTGACCTAGAAGAGAAAACATAGCTGCCAAAGAGGACATACTTTCACTCAGGCAACTTTCTTTTTTTTTTTAAAAGGTTTTATTTATTTATTTGAGTGAGAGAGAATGAGAGATAGAGAGAGCACGAGAGGGAAGAGGGTCAGAGGGAGAAGCAGACTCCCCGCCGAGCAGGGAGCCCGATGTGGGACTCGATCCCGGGACTCCAGGATCATGACCTGAGCCAAAGGCAGTCGCTTAACCAACTGAGCCACCCAGGCACCCAGGCAACTGTTTCAAGCAAGTATATACATGGTCCCTGACTGAAAACAGTTTAAGGCCAGATGTGGGGTTGGGATTAATGGGTCAGTTGGCACATTGATAGATGGCTTTGCTTTTATCAGGATATGATTTTTGTGAGGGAAAAGGGAGGTAGAGAGTATCTTAATAAAGCATTCAAATGACTAGACACAATTCCTCAGATAAAGTGTTAGGCTATATTTCGGTAAAACACAGCATTGACTTTCTGATAGCTAGTTGTACTTTAGGGCAAGTTGGGAAGTGGTTTAAGATTGCTTTTGGAGCCTGGGTGGCTCAGTTGGTTAAGCGACTGCCTTTGGCTCAGGTCATGATCCTGGAGTCCCGGGATCGAGTCCCACATCGGGCTCCCTGCTCAGCGGGGAGTCTGCTTCTCCCTCTGACCCTCCTCCCTCTTGTGCTCTCTATCTCTCATTCTCTCTCTCTCAAATAAATAAATAAAATCTTAAAAAAAAAAAAGATTGCTTTTGGCATCTTATGCCCTTATCCGATGCTCTACTTCATTTTCTTTTTTGGTCTACTTTCTCTGGTTCCTTGTCTTCTTGGACTATTACTTACTGGATTGTCCACCTCTCACACTGAGACATCTTTCTCAAGCCTGCCTTTCTGTTCAGAGAGCCATGTACCAGACTTTTCCTTCTCAGTATGTACTTGTTCACACCCTACTTCCTAAGGGATGTGCATACTAGTTCTCAATCCACTTGGTAAAAAATCAGTGCTAGACTGTTTTGTATGTGTTAGTCACAAGTTTGACAGAAATTTTGTGAAAATAATATTTTGACTGTTTATAAATAATTCACTTAAAATTTTAGTCATTAAGAGAGGATCAGTCTGGGATTTTGGGGGAAATATCTGACATACTGACACCATTCAAGTTTTTATATACAGACTACTTTCTCCTGCAACTGAACCAAGAGCTTTAATTCAATTCACCTGGCCTTCTCTGATTGATTATAAGTGTCCAGAATCTGGACTACTGCACTGGGGAGGTCTGACATGATGAAGAAAAACCGTGTCTGCCTTCACATGACATATCATCTAGCATACACCTAGATAACTATGGCACAGGCAGATGATGGGTGCCAAAAAGGAGATGACAATGTCCTGGGAAATTATAACGAGACAGATTTCAGTGATGACTAATTCTGACACCTACGTGGATTGAGAGAGATCAACAAGATTCTTTAATTTTTGAAACTGAATAGACATCGATTTTTAATTAGCACAATCTCCCTAAATTTCAGACAAGAAAAATCACCCGTCAAGTATAAAAAGTTAGTTGAGAGGCTTTAGAGTAGACAGTGGATGTTGAAATTCCATGGCTGGATATGATATCAGGAAGAATCTGAGAAATCTTACATATTCTTTAGATTCTGCCTCTAAAAATGTCTGTGTCTCCTACAATGATGATTCCTGAATCATCTCACATAGGTTAGCAAATCTATGTTTTAAAAGTCTTTTGTGGAATTTTTAGGTATATATTTTCACACCAGGTCTGTGAGAAAAGGAAAAGGCAAAGGTGTTTTATTTTTGTTTTTGTTTTTATGGCCAAGGTGGGAGTTTACATGATCTCTATTATGCATGTCAGGTGGAACTTGGGATCAGTGAGACTGACTATTCAGCCCTGAGAATATATAAATGGTGCATCTGAAACCTACTTTGAGGTTTTTGCCTGTAGACATTCCTGCAGCTCAGAATTGTATATAAAAATGATGATTCTCCCTTTACTCAAGATAACTTCTTTAGGTTTTATAATTTTTCAGGAAGGAAACACTATGACAAAATGTATATTAATGTGTTTTAAATCAACAACACTAAGTTTGGGGACACCTGGGTGGCTCAGTCGGTTAAGCGTCTGCCTTTGGCTCAGGTCATGAGGTCCTGGGATCGAGTCCCATATCGGGCTCCTTGCTCAGTGGGGAGCCTGCTTCTCCCTCTCCCTGCTGTTCCCCCGCTTGTGCTCTCTCTCTCTGACAAATAAATAATAAATCTTAAAAAAAAACACTAAGTTTGTCCCTCAGCACATAGAAAATAAAATTACATAGAACCTTAAAATCCAAGATGTGAATAAACACTTGACATGAAAGACCTCCCCCCAAAAAAGAAACAGTTTTTTAGGCTTTTAAAAACCTCTTTTTCGGGGCACCTGGGTGGCTCAGTCATTAAGCGTCTACCTTTGGCTCAGGTCATGATCTTGGGGTCCTGGGATCGAGCCCCACGTCAGGCTCTCTGCTCAGCGGGAAGCCTCCTTCTCCCTCTCCCACTCCCCTTGCTTGTGTTCCCTCTCTCGCTGTGTCTCTCTCTGTCAAATAAATAAAATCTTTAAAATAAATAAATAAATAAATAAATAAATAAATAAATAAATAAAAACCTCTTTTTCTGTATTACCACAGAGTTTTCTCTCTGGTAATCATAATTGATCTCTTTGTATAAATAGATTCTTTAAATCCATTTCAAATGAGTTACCTTTATATAACTTCAGTAAGACAGTTGCTGAAGACACTTCCATCTTATTGCATATTCATCTTGCTTAATAAACTTTCTATATTCCCATGGGATAAATAAACATTTAACTTTGATATCAAGAAAAATCTGTTTCTCCTAATAAAGTACATCAGTGGGAATATTTCTTATCTGAATTTCATTGTCATGAAGTTTAAGTCTAGGTTTCTGTTATTATCAACTCCTCCTATTTGATTTGATATTTTATCAAATTCTATTATATGTGCATTGTTTTCCATTTGTTGCTTCAAATTCTTTCTAGGAGTAGGTAAGGAAAAAAATGAACTAAAAAAATAAATTGAAACTTTCCTCACATGTTAAGCCTTATTTTGTGTTCTTTGACGCCAGCAGCCTATTGAACCTCTTCTGTGCTCAAAATGGATAAGTTATTTTTGTGGTGGCTTTCCATTAGAAGTAACACTAAAAAGTCACAAAAGAAATCATGCAAATAGTTGTTCATCAGCCCTAGATTTGAGAACTGGTCTATGCATCCAGGATCAGAGACATTAAAGTGCAAGTCAGATTGCTGCCAGGACCTCAGACTAATGAAAATCATGTTGAGATCTTCACAGCATTTAGAACATGCTGTTTCGTCCCTTTATGCCTTTTCAAAAGTCTTATTTTTACAAGTATCTGTTAGCGGAGGAATTCTGAGTGTGCTTTTGGCAGGCATATTCTCTTCACATGAAGATGGAGAAAGCAGGAGGATGATATAAGAAAGCACAGGAAAAGACAGACAGATCCTAATTTTCTTTGTGGACCTAATGGGCATGGTTAGTAAACTATTGCTGCGTCTGATTTCTAATTTCAAGGGTGTGATCTATGCTTTATAGAAGAATAGCATAAAATATCTGTTACATATTTAAAATCATACACCTTTTGGAGTGTAGTCATTTTTAGCTATTTCCACATAACTCAGTGTATGAACATCAGTGTTATAGCTAAACCAGAAGTTGCTAGTATGCAGGGGCTGCACTGCATTTCAGATTTTTACATGTTCATAAGGTGGGACACCTGACTGCTGATTTATGGTAGTTTTCTAGGTAAAATGTCTGGATAGTATTCAATTATTCAGATATTTCAAACCCATTTCCTTCAGTGTTTTGGGAATAACAAAAAACCTGAACACATATAAAATAGAAAGTCACTTCAAAATTTAAAGAAATAATAATACATGGTTGGACATTGATATTTTTGTCTCGTAAATATTTAAGTATGTATGATATTCTGTGATTTAATTCTCTTTTTAACACCTCCTTCTCACAGAAACACATATTTTAGACAGGAATATATTTAGTACAAGTCATCAGAGTGAAAAGTAATTACATAGAAAAAAAATTAAGTGTGAGCTGATGAAGTTGTATATGTAAAATACCTTTTTTACGCAATGCATTTCCTCATAGGAAAAAGCTCTGTGTAGTTTTATTATATTTTGAAATCCAAAATATAATAAAATTCTGTATTTATGAAAATGTTTTAACGGTTTTTGGTTCTAAGACAAAAGTGATTGTGAATTTGTTTTCTAAAAAAAAGAGAAAAAAATGAATTTTCCTGCAATAGATACATAGTTACATACTGGAAATTTAATTTCATAGTTTCTTTTTTTTTAAGATTTTATTTATTCATTTGACAGAGAGAGACAGTGAGAGAGGGAACACAAGCAGGGGGAGTGGGAGAGGGAGAAGCAGGCTTCCCGCGGAGCAGGGAGCCTGATGCGGGGCTCGATCCCAGAACCCTGGGATCATGACCTGAGCCGAAGGCAGACTTTTAATGACTGAGCCACCCAGGCGCCCCATAGTTGTTTTTTTGTTTTGTTTTGTTTTTTATAAATGATGACTTTTATGTGACAGTTAACAGGAAAAAAAATTATGTTTAAGTTATTCTCCCCTTGCTATGAAAGTGAAAAATACTTCTGGAAAAATAGACACAGTGAAATGAGTTTAACATTTATGATGCTGTCAGGCACAATGTTAGTTAATAGAAGAACAATTCTATTTTATAACAGATATTTATTAAAAATTAGTTTTTCATTGTTTAGGTCAGGATATTTTTGCTGCTGGTCAAAGGTCATTATATGACTCATAAGGCAAGGAACAGACTCAAATTGCTCTTTAAAGTGGACTACAAAGGGACACCTGGGTGGCTTAGTCAGATAAACATCTGCCTTCGGTTCAGGTCATGGTCCCAGTGTCCTGGGATCGAGTTTCGCATCGGGCTCCTTGCTCGGCGGGGAGCCTGCTTCTCCTTCTCCTACTCCCCCTGCTTGTTCTCTCTCTCTCTCTGACAGATAAATAAACAAAATCTTTAAAAAAATAAAATGGACTACAAAGATCAAAGCAAGACAGCAAACACCTAAGAATGTAAGACATAGGGTAATGTTTATCTTGCAAAAGTTATCAGACAGAACTGTGCCTTTTATTTTTCCAGCTGTGATAAAAGTAGCTCTAATTTTTAAGTGGTCATCACAAATAGATAAGCCATAATTTGTCATACACTTTAAAGTCAGGCAGCAAGTAATTTACTCCTGCCTGTATTATTTCATCCACAGTCAAGCAAATTTAAGCTATTTTCCAATAAACTTACCATCACCACCAGCAGTAGCAGCAGTAGGTATTAATGTTAATATTAAGAACTGCTGTTTATTGAAATCTTAGTGTATTTTTAATCATTTACAGACATATAATTCCTTAAAGAAGTAGTAAATCCATAATTAATAATTTTGGGTATGGATCCAGGAACAGAGAATAGATTAAAACACAGAAAAATGTCTCTTTCTCTCAGGAGCTACACAAATCTTGTTTTCTAAGCTAGAGTAGCTTGGTGATAATTGTGTTTATCTTGGCCATTGGCATGATTTAGAAATGGCTTTTGTAATGTTTGAAATGAGGAAAATCAAGATTATGCAGGTAAAATGACCTATTGGATAATTTAATGGTTTTATACCATCTGGAAACTTTTATATTTGGAATAATCAGTCTATTACATAGAGTGTTTAGGTTAAAAGCAGTGAAAAAGAATAAGATTAAGGTGACCTATAGGTTTGTAGAGATTGAATAAGTTTAAAGAGGTCTGTAGTATTTATAAACCATATCTCTTCAGTTCTATGACTAGACATGACATAATTTTGATAGTTCTCATGGGAAAGCTTCCGTTTATTTATGTATTTGATTAAGGCCACTTGGACATCCAACATTTCCTGAATTGGAACTGCTGGAAGTGAATGGGGCAGTCACAGTGCATTTGAAGAACAGAAGATAAAACTTTCAGATTTGTTATCTTCATAACATCCCAAGCCTGCTCCATTAAAGCCATGTGTTTTTGTTTTTGTTTTGTTTTTATGTAGAAACACTAATTCTGTGTCAAATTGGTGACCATTTTTAGTGCTTTGGTCACTCCAGCCTTTAGCATCTTAGGATGTTATTTTTAGAGGAGTTGTTTGTTAAAACGGGTATTTAAATATTAATTATAGATTTATTAACCAGTTGTTTATAAACATTGAATGTCAAAGGCCTTTATTATGAAAATCACTGCTTCAGATTTAAAAATATTACTATTTAATTTGACATTTTCAAGGATCAAAGAGCTTGGAACAAATTGTTTAGAGACCAGTGTGATGAAAAACAGCATGTTTGTATCTTTAATAATATAAACGTGGCAATTTTTGACTCCTAATTGAGGAAGAAAAGGAAAATCCCACTAGGTCAAAGTCATTTTTAATTTATACCATTAAATTAAAATTTGGATGGAAGTAGGGACATGTGTTAATCTGGGACCACCTGTTTGTTAGATATCACACCTAATGAAGATTCCAAATGCTTATAGTTATTCCAGTGGTGATGTCTTTGTGGAACAACATGAAATAGAAAAAAGAGACTCTTGCAAACTTCTGTGCCCACTAATTAAGCATGTGCTGCTCCGTTCAGCTGCATCTACTTTTTTCTAACTCTGAGATCCCGTATCATTTTATCCAGATTCTTTTTACTGTACGTATCACTTCATTCTGTTATAATTACTTGAGTAAGAGGATCAATCCTCCTAAAAAGTTTTTAAGATTTCTGAGGCTAGAATCAATATTGAATTGTATTTCCCATAACTTTTGGTGGAACATGTGTCACAAGTAAGCACTTAACATAGTCTTCAAAAAGAGACTAAGTCAGTATTGTAAATGTGTGAAATAGGAGGTGGAGGGAACTATGGTAGATGGGAAATGAAACCATTTAGTTTCACATTTTTAAAAACAGTGAAAGACTGGGGCACCTGGGTGGCTAAGTTGGCTGGGCGTTCGACTTTTCGTTTTGGCTCAGGTTGTGATCTCATGAGTCATGGGATGGAGCCCCAGAGCCCCAAAATGGCTCCACACTCAGCCAGCGGGGAGTCTGCTTCAAAGATTTTGTCCCTCTGCCCCTCCCCCTGCTCGTGCACACATGTGCTTGTGCTCTCTCTCTCTCAAATAAATAAATAAATAAATCTTTATTGAAAAAATCAAAACAGTGAAAGACTAAACAAAATCCATCTACAGACTGCTAGCTGGTGACCCTTGAAATGAATGAATGATAGGGTGAATAATTTGTTTAGTTAGGTCTACATAATGGTAATCCATTTGCAGGGTAAATCATGGCCCTAAGTCTTTGCTAAAAATTCTGGCAGCCATATCACAGAGGATTGCTAGAGGGATGGGTACTTGGTTCTCATTTCCACTACTAGTTATGAATGAGAAAACCAAACTCTACAATGCACTTGTACTGATAATCTGTATATAATTTTGTAGCATTAAAGGAAAAGATAAAGAAACATATATTTGTTGAATGAATAAAATGCATTCTTATTATCCCCAACTTGAACTATTACAGAATCAGCATATTCAATGCCTATAGCCTATTCCCCCTTTGAACAGTCATGACTTGTTAGAAATTACTTTCTTAAAAGGAAATCTGTCTTTCAGTCAATACAAACTTTTTTTCTCTCTTAGCAGAACTGGAATGAGAAGGATCCAAACTCTCTTTCACAGGACAGTCTTTCCGTTATTGCTGTTCATAAATCTCCCTAAAACATAGTGGCTTAAAACAACATGAGTCTATAGATCAGCTGACTGCTTCTGTGATCCCAATAGGCTTTCTTATGCATCTGTGGCCAGATCATAGGTTTGCTGTGAACTGGCTGGTTTAGGAGGACCTTGGATACATGACTTGAGTTTCTTCCATGTGTCTCTCATATCCCTCTAGCAGGCTAGCCTGGATATTTTCTCATGGTAGTAACAGGAATCCACTGAGAAAGCAGAAACTCACAAACACTTTTATTCAAGTCTCTGATTGAGTCTGAATTGAGGCAAGTTGCTTCTGTCCCGTTGGAAAAATCAAAAAGTCACATGGCCAAACCCAGAGTTTGTGTGGGAGAATATTACTAAAGGGAAGCACATATAATTGAGTCAATTGACTAATTAATTGCTCTCTGAAAACTCTTATGCTTTTTCTGATTCTTTTGTCCTTTATTCCATCTACAGTCCATCTTCATTCAGCCAATTGAAGAGATAGCATATAATTTGAATTTTTATTTCATGTTGTTGAAATCTGAGAGACCAGGGAGGATAGGAAAAAATATATATATTAACAAAGTAATGAAGTCCTATTGATTCTCATGTGACTGATGAGTCAAATATTGCTCACCTGACTCCAGAGTTATAGTGTGCCTGAGATTCCTGGTTAAAAAGAGTTTTAAAAAGTTAACCATTAAAGAAGTTTCACTAATTTCTTAGAACATGAGCTATTAAGCCTATATGATGGCCCACATTTTCTCAATTTCTTTTGGAGGATTGATTTTTACTAAGTGTCTTGCTAACAGTCTTGAGACAATTCATTATTTTAATACAAACTGAATATAATTAATTTTGGGCAATTCAATTCCAATTCCACTAAAACTATGACATGGAGAGGAGGCCTTGTAAATACTGAAATAATGCTTCCTTATGCATTTGAATCATATATGAATCTATCCGTAATGTGTATTCTCTAGGAATTTGTGATTGTTATCTTTTAAAGATTTTTTAAAAAAATTTATTTGACAGAGACACAGCAAGAGAGGGAACACAGGCAGGGGGAGCGGGAGAGGGAGAAGCAGGCTCCGTGAGGAGCAGGGAGCCCGATGCGAGGCTCAATCCCAGGACCCTGGGATCATGACCTGAGCCAAAGGCAGACACTGAACGTCTGAGTCACCCAGGCCGCCCCGTGATTGTTATCTTTTAAAAATTATTTATTCTTTATAGTATAGATTTATGATATTATTTTCTATTACTGAACCCTCCCGAACACCATTATGAGAAAATATTTTCATAAAAGCCAAATTACATAATTCTTCTTTTAAATCAGTGATTCACAAAATGAATCTGTTGACTATTGACATTAGAATTGCAGTTTACAAAATAAAACAGAACAAAAAAAACAAGCCTCTGAAACTCTAATCTCATATATTCTGCTTTGGTAGCTCTGGGAGTAGAAAGCTTTGACATATGTATTTCCACATGCTCCCCAGTTTATGTTGATTCATAGCTAGATTTGGGAACCATTTGATATAATGTACATGAGTAGGAATGGAAGAACAGAGTAGTTTGGAAAACATTTTGATAAGATTAGCATCATTATTGGAAATATAAACCACATTTTTCTTTTAGTTTTTTTTTTAAGATTTATTTTTACTTATTTGAGAGACAGAGGGAGAGAGCACGGGAGGTGGGGGCCAGAGGGAGCAGAAGAGAGAAATCCAAGTGCTCAGTGTGGAGCCTGACCTGGGGCTTGATCTCAAGACTGTGAGATCATGACCTGAGCTGAAACCAAGAGTCGGATGCTTAACCAACTTCGCCACCCAGGAGCCCCTTTTCTTTTAGTTTTTCATTTGAAAATGTCTATGGGTATAAGGGACCTATGAAAATGAAGGGGGTTGTTTCTCTTCTAAAAGCCTTAAACCCTTTTTTAGAATGTAGGTTTATAAAGTACAGAGACAAACTGCCATGAATTCCAAATCAATGGTTTTCAACATTGCCTGTATCTTAACAATCACTGGGGAATTTTCAAATTCAAACACCTGGATTGTATCTCAGACCTATGTATCTCCTGGGTGAAGCCCATGAATCAGTGTTTTTTAAAACCCTTTCGGTACCTCTAATGTGCAGCCAAGTTTGAGAAACACTGTCCTCAAGTGAAGCACATATGAAGTACAGTGACCGAGAGGGAGAAACATTTAAGGTTGAACATTGAAGGTTCCTTCGATTTTGATAGGCAAGTGGAAAAAGAAGATAAGGGTTATCAAGAAGGTTGTATGACTTGAGTAGAGGCATGGGAATACAAAAGTGGGTAGTGTTTTGGAGAGTTTTGGGCATAGGGAGAAATTCCTGATTAGCCAGCATAAAGCTGAGCATGGGGAGGGATGCATGGCTTTAAGTGGTTAGGGCTAGGAAATCAAGAGCCATACTGCATTTATTTTGTGAATATGTGCTGCCACCCATCTGGTTCGTTGCTAAAACTGACAAATCTAATGAACCAAACTCCTAAACTCCTGAGCTCAGTATTTCCAAAAGCTATTTCATCATAGAACACCTTCCCCTGAGATACTCTGAATAAAAGCATCAAATAAGTTTGGGAAATACTGCCTGTCATACTGTCCTCTTAGAAATTCATAAGGCATATTAGATTTTTTGCAGCAAAGCTTAAGTTTCTTGACTCCAATATTTCCCCAAATATATTCTATTGATATATAATGCTTATTAAAAGCTCCAGAAATTAGTGTTCCAAGGTACACATTTCTGTTTCTCTAAATTTTCCCAAAATATACCTCCTTCATTTTTCTGAGATTTACTTTACTTCAGCTAGTGTTTTTTCTTCCTTTAATTCTTTTCTTAGTTATGTTATCTAGAAGATAGTCTGACCCCAAGAAATTTCTCCATAGTTAATATTTTCCATCTACTCTTAGAGAATCTAGGCAAACAAAGTTGCCTAGTTGAGAGAATAGTTAATGTTCTATTACATAACTGCAATGGTGTGAGTTTAAAAAAAGGAAGAAGAAATATTTTGAAAAGATTGAGAAATGATGAACAATATCACATTATTGAAACAGCTGAAGGTAAATTAAGAAATAACAGATGGGAGTTATCTGTGGATTATCACACCCAGGTATCATGTACACACAAGTTTGGCAGCATTTTACCTAGCTCTTAGCCTTTTTCCTATTTCTTCCAGAAGAGAGGTTTTTTTTTTTTTTTTTTTTTTTTTTTTTTTTTTTTTCCAAAAGAGGGTTTTTTTTTTTTTTTTTTTTTAAGCATTGCTTTTGAATTCACATTTAGCAAAATGCAGATGATACAAAATCTATAAATAATACCATTTTGAATAATGATGGCTTATGCTTGTGTAGAATTCCCTAACAAGAGTTTTGAAAAACATTTTTTAACATCTTTTATACTATTTGTTTACACACTATCTTTATGAGGTAGAAAGGAAACTATGTAGATCTCCATTTTATAGGTGAAGAAACTGAAGCTCAAGGGGTCACAACCAGCGAGATGGGGAAACATTGAAGAGTACTGATATTAAGAACAAACAGATTGAGTGTGGCTTGCCATTACAGATTGTATCATCATAATAGATAGTGTTAGGGGACCTTAACTGTGTATGCCAGGCTGGCCATACAATCTTTCTTTGAGGTATAGCCCATTCTCATTAGCCAAGGAAATGACCTTAAAAATCATCTTTTTAAAAAATTACTTTGAGCTACTCAGAATTATTTAATAGTCATTATATTCATGAAAATTTTCTGTGCCAGAGGTGGAGCAAGAAAAAACAATGAGCAAGAAAAGTACATTATCATGTGTTGTTTGGGTCATATAATTTACTGGGATGACCATACAAACACACAGATTTGACATGTCACATATGAGGCACTTATCAGGAATTTTAGGACATGAAATACTTTACTCCAAAAGGAGTAAAGAGAGAGGAGGGAAAAGAAAGATAAAGTTCAGGCATTTGCTTTGAAAGTGTTTCTATACAGAAGAGATTTGTTGCTACCATAGTATAAACATTTTTGTAAGCAGTAGAAAGACCCTTTTAGGTACTGAAGGATGTGGCTTCTAGGTTGTGCAAGACTAGAACTAGATTTCATTATAACTTCATTATGATTTCATTAATAGACATGAATAAAATATGAATTGACCATAGCCATCCTATCAATCTTTCTTTTTTAGGCGTTACTTTCTGTAAATTTTCTCATACTCAAAATGCCTGAAATTTACTATTCAGATGGTATTTTATTTTAATGTACTTTAGACCATTCTAGAGTGCCATAAAACTTCCATGTTTTATTTTAAAATATTTTACTTTATTGTGATTTTTTTTCTGAAATATCATACTAAGAATCTTTTTTTTTTAAAGATTTTATTTATTTATTTGACAGAGAGAGACACAGCGAGAGAGGGACCACAAGCAGGGGCAGTGGGAGAAGGAGAGCAGACTCCTGCTGAGCAGGGAGCCTGATTCGGGGCTTGATCCCAGGACCCTGGGATCATGACCTGAGCCGAAGGCAGATGCTTAAGGACTGAGCCACCCAGGCGCCCCCTAAGAATCTATCTTCTAAAGGGAAAGTAAATCCTACATATTGTTAGGCAGAACAATACAATAACTTTAACAAGGCTATTTTCTCCCTCTCAAGAACCAAATATTTAATGTCTTTACTAAAGACACACACACACACACACACGTGTGTGTGTGTGTGTGTGTGTGTGTGTGTGGTACAGGGTGGCAAAGACAATTTATTTAAAATACATTCCATTTCTAAAGTAGATCCATTCTTTCTTGATCTTTACTTATTTAAAAAATGGAAAACACTTTCTGACTACATTCTGAGGAGCCAAACAGCTGTACCAAATGACCATTGACCTAAATTTTATATAAAAGTTCTTATTAATTCTGTATACCAGCTTTTAGACAAAACCATGTGGAAGTTGAGCTGCTAAAGTTGAATAATTTTGATCAGTATGTATAATCTGGATAATCTGTTTTGCTTTATCCTTCTTTTTACCTAACAACACATTGTTTCCCCCTCTTTTATTAGCCCAGTTGGCAATGTAGCCTCATTTATCTATTTTGTGGAGGCTATGTCAATATTGTGCTGGTAAAGGACCTTAGCCTGCATCTAGTTTTTTAGTTTAAATTTCTTATAGATATCTAGATAAAAATATGATTGTTGCTCCTTCCCACTCCCTGCTCTTTTCTTTCTCCCTCTTCTCCTGACAGACATCAGAGTGCTTAGCATTACCTGTGTGAGGAGAACTGACCATATTCTCAGAAAACCTAATGGCCATGCCAATTAGTGTGTTATCCTAAGGAGTTCTACCTACAACTGTAAACATTAGAACATTTAAGGCCACCTAGAGCTATGAGTTCAAATCTGAACTAACACTGGTCTTATGACTTCCAGACTTTTTGGTTCTGGATTTTCCCTTAAAGATTGGGATGCCAAAGGAATGGTTTAGAATTCCATATTTAAGACTTGTCTTAGATCAGAATGCTTAGGTAATATCTCTATATATAACTTATTAACTTGGAGATGCTCATTCTAAAATAATTTTCCCTTAGGCTTTTTACTCTGTCAAGCTACACTTCAATTTCCCTCCCTTCCATTTATTAGACTTTAAAATGTAGACTGTCTGCAGCTTCCACATCCTCTCATTAACTTTTCTAGTCCCTTGCAAAACCACCTCTCCCCACAATCTCAACTGCCTTCTTTGTTAGGTGACTTCTACATTTATATTTGCAGATCTCAACTCTATTCTGAGTGACAATTTACATCTCTTCCCGTCTCTTAGACATGTCTACCTGAATGACTTCCTGATACCTGATATTGATTCATCCCAAAGAGATTTATTATAACAACTACTTCCTCTATAAGAGTAAGTTCAGGGGAATATGTACACTCATCTCTAAGCTTTGTCCCTTGTAGCATTAGTGCCCCATGACATTTAATAGTTTTACACACACACACACACACACACACACACACGCACACACGCACACACACAACTACACAATTTCCTGGAACTTTATTATGTTTATGTTAAATGTAAATATTTAAGAGGAAGATAAGATATTTAGTGTGTCCTAAATTGACAGTGAAACCCTCTTTGTGTTGAATATTTATAAACATATCAAAGTCTCCAGTAAACTGTCTGAGAAATATCGCTTAGATGAACAGCCTAGGCTGTTTGTTGATAGCTACTAAAGGAAGCATAAAATGTTTCCCTGTACTTTTACTCCCCTTGCAATTTCAGCTTGAAATCTATTATTTTTGATGCCTTTTTAGCCTACTGTCTTCTACAACAAAATGAGTATCAAATTGTTTCTGTTCTGTTTTTTTAAAAATTACTTATTTCTCTCTTCTTTGTGCCTCTTCACTTTAAAACCTTTTCCCCTTTCAATCTAAAATTTTATATTTCTCAGATTAATCTTCTAATCTCCAGCCCTCCTTTCACAGTTCCTTGTTTCTAGTCATTAGATTCGTCTTTAGAGCTTTGTCATGGGTATGTCACTCCCTTCTTCCATAATTTGCAATGACCCATCATTTTCAACTAAGTGAAATACTGACTCTTCTGTCATTTGAAACACTTTATACCTACTTTCCATTTACCTCACCGCCTTCCTCCTTTCACAAATCCCATGTTACATTCATTCTGGGTGCCTCATTTTCCTCTAGGACCTGTCACATGCTTCCCTTCCTGAACATAAGTCCATTCTGCTTCCTCTGCTTCAATGCTTTCCCTCCATCTCCTATTTAAACTTCCTGTCTGTTTTTGTTCTTGCTACAAGTCCTAATTCAAATGCTACTAGTGTCTTTAGGAAGTGTTCCCTGGTTCATTCAGTGAAAATAAGCTTCTCTTCTCTTGGACTATAGTGATAATAGATTTTTTAGTTGTTTTGTTGTTGTTTGTTTATTTTATGTATTTCTGTATCCTGTATTTCTGAGCATATTTGCCAGAAATTGATATGATCATTTATTATTTAGTGGATATCCTATCTTCCCTTCTTAGTATGAACTTATTGATGATTGTCAAATAAATAAATAAATGAAGAGGACGATTAGTAGTTGATGAGTGTACATTTAATTTTTAAATTCTCTGTGTTTACCACGTATCTTGCAAGTTTTATTATTCTACATTGTTAAGGAAAGTGATTATACTACTCTTATGAAATAGAGTTTGAGAAACGGAAATGCTTTACACAGAATGACACAGGGTATGTGAACCCAGCTATGTTATTCTATTATATAGCCATGTATTCATTGTATTACAATTCTTATATATTCATTAGAGAGTATTCCCACATTCATATTTACATTGCTAATCATTATTGTTATAGTTGGAAACAATTCATGTTAAGATACAGGCTTTCTTTGGGGCATGTGGGTGGCTCAGTCAGTTGAGCATCTGACTCTTGATTTTGGCTCAGGTCGTAATCTCAGGGTCATAAGATCAAGTCCTGCATTGGGCTCCAAACTCAGCATGGAACCTGCTTAAAATTCTCTCTCTCCCTCTCCCTTTGCCCCTCCCCATTTGTGCTCTCTCTATTAAAAAAAAAAGATACAGAATTTCTTTAAATAACACTCTAATAAAGGTTTATTAACAGTTTCAAACTGTGGGGACATTTTAAAATAGTAAATTAATTAATTGTTCATTATAAAATTTTGATTTTTTTCACAAATTTATTTTTATAAAGTATAAATTTAGAGCCCATTCATTAAGAGATATCTTATGGAACATCTACTCTGAAAATGGAGAAAGCAGAAAAACACATTTGTTATTTTGAGCTCTTTATAATGAAAATTATTCTTATTATTGACTGTGTTTTGGCTATTTAACGATCTGATTCAAAAGTATCATGAAGAGACACCATATTTAATTTATTTTACTATTTTTACTGGTAGGCCATATGGCACATATAATTTTAATAATTCTGACCACTGCGGTTAAATGAGATCAGGAAGTCTGGAGGTTCATCGATATAAGGAGATCTTGACTTCCCCTACCCATATGGTATACCCAGCAATTCTCCCATTAATTCTGTTGTAATGAACGGAAGGATAAAAAAGATGATTCCATGGACCTATCAAGAAATGAGAACATGGTCATTTCATAACACCTGTAAGTTCCATTTGAAATTTTTATCACAGTTTATAGTTATACACTTACATTTATGATTTGCTTTGGTCTGTCTCTTCCACTGGAATGGAAGAGATAGAGACCCAGACACAGACTCGAGAGACCCTTCTCTGGAGCAGAGCCAGGCAGTAAAAGGAAAGCCCTGGAAAGGCTCAAGTTTTGCCCTGGGGGATCCTGGAAAATTCGAGGTTGGCATCTGCCCTCAGGCTTGGCCTCTGTTCCAGGTGTCCCCGCATGTCTGCTAGAAGTCTGCTGAATGTGAGCTCAGGATCCCTTCCCTGTGAGAACCTGTCAGCAGTCTCCATCTCCTGCTTCTGGGTAGTGTAGCCAAGGCCAACACCTCAGCCATCTTGGACACAATGGGATTGTAGTTCCTTTGGGCCACGTCAGTCACCTCATTGTCTTTGGTGTAAAAAGCCATGAACTTCAGTTCCTCCAGATATTCCAGGATGATGATATCAATGAAGCCTTTTCACACCCTGTGGGCCTGGCAGGCAGGCAGCACCATGTGAGCTGGCAGAATGGATGGGGTTTCATGGGGTTCAAGCCCTGGGACCTCCTAACTCTGCCCTGGACTTGCCACCCTGGAATGTAGGCTCTGGGTCTACAGAATTGGGATTGAGTTTGCACATGTCACATCTCTAGTGGCCAGTGACTAGTACATAAAAGGTGCAAGATAAGTATTTGCCCAATGAATGACTAATGCCAGGGAATTTTTTTTAAGAGACTCTCGGCTTGTCTTACTGATTATAATAATATTATTATTAAGCTTGAACCCAATATTTGAGATTAATCATTGAAGTCATTACTCCATCCAGGTGGAAATTTCTAGCAAATTATTTATAATCGAGGGGTGAACCTGGAGCTAGATTTAGGAGACACTTTAAGAAAAGTGCTAGTTTTTTTTTTAAGATTTTATTTATTTGAGAGAGAGAGAGAGAAAGCATGAGCAGGAGGGAAGGGTAGAGGGAGAAGCAGACTCCCCCCTGAGCAAGCAGGGAGCCTGATGCAGAACTCCATTCCAGGACCCTGGGATCATGACCTGAGCCGAAGGCAGATGCTCAACTGACTGAGCCACCCAGACCCCCAAGAAAGGTGCTAGTTGAAGAAAGAGAAAAAGGTTAGATTTCAAGAAAGAGAAGGTACAAAGATAAGGGTAGAAGGCTAAAGAAAGAAACAAGAGAAATGGCCCGTGTTAGGAGGAGAGAGGAGAATTAAGGAAGAATGGAGGAAGTCAACACAGAGTTGCAGAACAGCAACTGACCAGTATCCAGGATGGAGCTAGTAAGTAGCAGAGCCAAGATTCAAGCTCACATCTGCCAAACTACAAAATCCATGCAACGTTTAAGTACAATGTATTGTCTCATAGCTGGGAGTAATAGCGTGGGGGAATAAAAGATGGGGGGAAGATTTGGGTAGTTACTGTTTTTTTATTGACAAGTACTTTGAAACAATAGTTCTTTTTATGTAAATTGATTGACTAAATTCCACTGGCTCAAACCAGTGGCAATGCCAAGTTTGGGGCAATGGGGTCATTCTCCCTGGGTGCAGGCAGTAATAGGCTGACATTTTCTATAGAGAATTAAGAAGCAGTAATAACCAGTTAAAAGTCAGTCTGCTTTTTATTATCACCATGTGCCAACAATTCTAAACAGTATCAGTGATAAGATACTTCTCAAGTGCCCTAGGCTGGCTTAACTTCTATTATATTGTATTATTGTATATACACAATATTGTGTATATATATATACACAAATGTATTATTATATATATATACATACATACAGTATATATAGTATGCTCTGTGTGTATACATATATAATATATATACATATATATTACTTATTCTTTAATAAATGTTGTGTTCTGTAAGAAAGATATTTTGGGGGACTCTCCAGTTATCCAGTAGTCTCCTGGCACATGCAGACTCAGCTACTTATATTTGCTTCAAGAGTAAGCAGTCGGCCAAGAGGCCAAGTTCTGTTTTTTGGTCACCATGATATCATTTTCTTCAAATATTCTGTTTAAAATATATTGAAGGAAGCAAAAACTGCATTCAAATCAGACACAAATGATCCTGAACAATTATAAACTTTGGGAAGGTTTACCAAGTATATTATGAATTTATGCTGACTTTTCTAGTGAAGACATTTTAGTGGCAATTTTTCAACTACAGTTGCATTTGAAGGCTATTAGAATCAACCCAAAGAAACAATGATATGAATAGCACTTCACTGTGAAATAAGGATTCCATAAATCTCTGCCAAACTTACCTTTGATTTTTTTTCAATGTATTTTTATATCTGTTGCTTCAGTGTGAAGGAAACATTTTCAAAGTGCCCTTTGAGTTACTCTGAGTGAAAATAGATTAACAAATCTGGCTATTGAAGATCAATTTTGGAAGCATCATTGAAAAATATGCAGACCTTAAAGCTCAAAACAAAAAATGTAATATTATTGATTACTTCAACAGAACACCATGTAGATATATGTTTATTCCTTTATACAAAGAAAATACATTAATTAAAAAATTAATCCATTGCTTTTTCAATTTTCAGAAATATCTCTAATGCTTATTTTATTATTTATATTTTTATGTGGGCATACCAGCACAAGTTCAGCTAGAGAAAATGTTTACTGTCTAATTTCCTTTCTAGCCATTATTATTATTTGTCTCATTGAATGATTATATCTGAAAATAATTTTTTCATATGTATGAGAGAAGTGTTAAAAAAATGATCCACTCTGTGTGTCCAACATGCTATGTATGCCACTGGCTAAAACTCAGGGTTATTTTAAAATTTCTTCTTGGATGATTGTGGGAAATAGCTTTTTATTTCTTTGTCTCCACCAGAGTTCTGAGCATAGCAGTTGATAATACATACTTATTGAATGAAAAGACACATGATAAATGAATAATAAACAACAGCTTAAAATAAGCCGTGTTTGGTCTGCTAGCATTACTGGAAATCTACATTTTTACTGTGAGTCTAAGAATCTAAAAATAATTTGACTACGAATCAAAACTACTCCTTTAGGTTTGGCTGAAAGATGAAAACTACTAAATAAATACAGTGAACTTCTGGATGTTTAAAGCCTGATCCCCTAAAAATACTCTGTAAAAGATTTTGGAATTTCAGGCCCAGTTTGACTTTTTATTTTTTCATATAAAATGAGTATAATAATAGTAGTACCATATAGGGTTGAAGTGACAGTAAAATAAGATAACATATAGAAAGTACTTAACAGTGCTCCAAATAGTCTAAACATTTGATAAATGACAGCTGTCATGATCATATAGAAATTTAAATTTTTTTTGATAAAATTAGCTTGACTTCATATGGGTCCATAAATCTTCCCATTTGAGGAGTACGTATTTGTAGGCTAATGTTGTTTTGTTTTGTTTTGTTTAATTTTAGGATACAAGGATTTGGTGCCTGTAGCTTTTGACAGAAATAAGTGAAAGCCAGAAAATGATGAAAATGGAATAAAAAACATAGTGGGAGAAAGGAATCAAATCACTGAGAGGCATATTCACGGTTTCCTACAAGCTAAGTTTATATCAGGACCACTTGACAAAATCCGATCTAGAACTTAGGCTCATGAAATATAAGGTCTCACTGACCCTAGTGGCATCGTGCAAGGTCAAGCAGCAAATAGGCTCCCTTTCAATATCAGCTATGTCTTCTTTTGTTCTTTATATAAAGGATACTGGATCAGTAGAAGAGTAACAATTCGTTTACATGTTTCACTTCATGTGTACTCTTCATTTTATCCTAGGGAAGGGCTGTACCAGTGAATTCTATCTATCTATCTATCTATCTATCTATCTATCTATCTATCAGTCATCTATCTATCCACATATATATTTATATACTTTTAAATTTCTTTTCTCAGTCATGTTGATGCCATCACCCAACATGCCTGTGGTATGCATTGACTATGATCAAGTGTACACCAATTTTGTGTGATTCAGTCTGTTGTCATTTCGTTATTGTTGACACATAGTAGACTCTCTTTATTGCCTGCTTATTTGGTAAAAACAATGGTCCCCTCTCACATTTTTAGTTTGGGCTTCTACAGAAATAATAAACCTAAGTACCTAGGATATTTCTATACATTCTTCTTCTGTTGTTTTAAATTTAAATCTGACACAAGTCCTGAGGAAGGGGCAGCATTTATTATTATGCCTACACATATTGCAAATGAGACAGTTATCAAAGTACAGAGTCGCGGGGTTACATGGTAAGTGGTGAAGTCCAACCTCTGCATTCTGTCTAGAACACTTCCTACTTTATGATTAACGTTTTTGGTGAAAAGGCTGTCCATAGCTAAAAAGCACTGAATTGAGAAGTTGTTATATACAATTGATAAAAGTTAACTAGGAATTTGGATTTTATTTTGAAAGTAAGCCTGGACTGCCATATTTGCCTTTTCAGAATTCCTATTGAACAAATAATCAGGTTAAGGGAGTGCTTTTATTGTTATTGTGGTAATGATTTCAAAAGTGGTTAGTAAGCAAGTCTGAAAGAACAATTTTGTGGTACACATTTTCCTACTGTTATATATCTATGATTTTGGGGATAGGGGATGGGTTGGCCAGTAAAGCAGCAATCAGTACTGACTTATGCCCCAAACTAGATCTTGAGAACCAGTCTTCTGTTATTTCCATTAATAAACATTGTGAGACTAAAAAATTCATTTTCTCTTGACTTGTCTGTCCCTGCCCACTCACGTAAACTTCTTATAATGCCCCTTTATTATGTGATGAATGAAATTCAAACTTCCCCACTGCTTGATACAGATGGGACTTCGCTTATTTTCTTAAGAGAGCTAGAAGTAGTGGTATGCTGGTAAACTGCCACTATGAAAAGAAATGAAAAAGCCCTGATTTGTAAAATTGACCAATTTCCCTGGTATAAATATTTCCACCATGGACTTGGATTTGGAAAGCCATGAGCACAATGAGCTCTCAAGACCTGGCAGGGGTTGATTCCAGCACAGTACTGGGGAGGGGATCCAAGATCATCACACTGTGATCTCTAGAGTCACAGAGGAAAAAAGTGAGGCCAAATCAAAAGCAAATATGTACCTTTTCCTAGCTTTTTCTCTAATTATAGATACTTAATTTAGTACTTTACCATCAACTACCTGAGGGGTGAGCAATTTATCCAAAAGCAGAAGTAGTGATGAGCAGAGGGCAGAATGTTACTATAAAGTATCTATGGGAGATGAGATAAAGGGAACATGTGTTGGTATTCAGAAGCCAAAACAGATCAACAACAGGAGAATGCTATTCCTGCCTACACATGTTACACTATAACCAAAACAGATTAGATAAGCAATTTAAAAATCATTGTGTATTGGACTGGAGGAAATATCTGTAGCTCCCAAGAATCAGTTACAATTCAAGTTTTTATTTTCCTATCTTAGTAAAAAGCAAAGTCACAGAGTGACTTCCTAGTGGTTCACTTAGATGCTGGTCCAGAAGTTTCTGGTGCAGAAATTCACCTTTCTAGAAGTAAACACAACGTATGAAGGAGAGTGTCTTCCAGGATTAACCAGTAAAAAGTAATCGAATTGCCAGATCATTTTTTCTTCATTTTCTCACTTTCTTTTCAAATTCAATCATGTAATTTAAATACTCTGTTAATTGTAGTAATTACATTTTCTGGATTTGAATTAAATACCAGTCATCAATTTTTATCTCCTAAATTTAAATTTCCTAAGTTAATTAGATTTCATTATAAAATACTAATGTCAAGTTTTTGCCTGTGGAGAAACAGTCATGAAAAGGAAAGTGCAAATGGTATTGTAATCGTATGTCTAAAAATAGGAATAGTTGAGTAACTGAACAGTATTTGAAATTGTGGTATATAATCAGATTTATTATATTTTAGACTTAGGAAACATATTAGATGTTCGATACTATTCAATCCCTTAATTATATTTCTCTTAATTGATACTTCTGGTGGGGGCGACTCAGAATCTAAAAGAAGAATTTAATTATTTACTTATTTATTTTTTTAAAAGATTTTATTTATTTATTTGAGAGAGAGAGAGAATGAGAGATAGAGAGCATGAGAGGGAAGAGGGTCAGAGGGAGAAGCAGACTCTCCACTGAGCAGGGAGCCCGATGCAGGACTCGATCCCGGGACTCCAGGATCATGACCTGAGCCAAAGGCAGTCACTTAACCAACTGAGCCACCCAGGCGCCCTAAAAGAAGAATTTAAAGGCTAACAGTACATAGCATTGTTTTATACAATGTTCTAATACCTGTTAGCCAGCTTCAATTCATTATGTAAATAGTGTTGATTTATGGTAGTAAAAGACTATGTGGCCAGGCTCTTATAATACCAAGAATAATAAATCTTTAATTTTTCTCAAGATAGCGTAGATACTAGGTTAAGATAAGTTAGAGAAGTTTTTAAGTTTTTACATGTTTCTAGCTACAAATCAATTACACACACAACATTAAAAAACACTTGAATTTATAAATTGAAACAGATTTTTTTTTGTATTGCGTGTTCTTCATGTTTTAGTTAAGCTGTCTGGCTGTGAACTGTGCACAATTTCATATATTTTAATGAATGCCTTAATTGTATTTGCAGACAGATTTACAGGCTTCAGTGAGTCTTTAGTTCTATTATATTAGTCTTAGGAATGAATTGCATAGAATCCAGACACTGTATAAAGAAACCATTCTTAAGCAGCATGAATACGCTGTCTCCTAAAGTTAGTCTAAAAATCTATCTAAATCCTCAAATAATAATACAAGATATCAAGATGAGAAGCATCACCACTTAGTAGGTGTGTCTTTGCTAATAAGAGATACTGCAAGAATACTGTGAATTTACTGAGGGGTAATGACTGGAAGAGTCAAGGACGGCTTCGTGAAAGAGGTAGAAAATATTTGCACCCTGGAGGAGGATAGGAGCAAGGTAGGTGGAGAGAAAGGCAGTTGGGCTTTTTAGTGGCAATTTGCCTACAGTTTACCTGGAGATGCTATTGAAATGCAGACTCTGAGCCAGGGGTCGGGGGTGAGACGCAGGGTACCCTGCTAACAAGGAGCTTTGAAGTGCTGCTGTTGATGCTCTTCCTCCTGGACCATGTTTAAATAGTGGCGTGTTAGATTTTATCTTCATCTCCAACCCTTCACTTGGGAAAAGTTCACTAGAACTTATGCATAGATGAGACTTCATGGATTTCATCTATTTCTACCTGTAATGACTGGGCTGAAATGACTTTGAAGCAATTCATATCCTTTTAAAAGTTTTCCTGGTTTCAAAATGTTCTGGTCCTAGTTTCTGTCGGCTTGCCTCTTTAATGCAGTTCCTGACATTGGTCAGGCTTGATTTTATCATCTCACTCCCTGTTTCTTTCTCATTACTTTTTTCTGGAATCACTTCTACTCGACAAGTCTTTGCCACCGGTGGGATCGCTCACCTTTCAGCGCCCTCATTCTGTCTTCCTGAAACCTTCCAGGAATATCTAACTGTTACCTCTCAGTCAGCACCTCATCTTGACTCATCTCTGCTCCACCTCAGGTCTCCCGCATCCACCATGTCCATGTTCCTGGTCTGAAACTGCCAGGTGAAAGGTCAAAAAGCAAAGGCACTAACTTTTTTGTCTAATATGTAACTCAACAAATTATTAATTATAATTTTATTAATGATTGATATTTAATTTAATTAAGACCCTCTCAAAAGGCTGATGATTTTAAGTTAAACTGAACAACAGCAAACAAAAGTGATGTGTGTTCCATCTCATATTTGAATTCTTTTTCTGGATATGGGGAACCCAAAAAATTCATTATAAAGTGAACTGTTCAAAAAAAATTGTAGTTGTCAGGTGAGAGAAAAAGTTGAACTTCTTTTTGATCTAGAAGGATTTTCTAGGGATATCCTTTGGTGAGCTAAAGAATGAGTCATCTCTCTTGAAATTTGGTCTATGGAATATAAAAAATTTGATACATTGCTCACAGTGATTTCCCTTCTGCTTTTCTCTTGGGTCATCAGGCAAAAGTTCTCAAAGACAGAAAAAGGTGGAGCTATCAGATTTGGGGCTTGGATGAACTACTTGTCTATCTGCAACATGAAACTTCTTTTTGGCTTATTTTACATTTACCAAGGCCATTTTCAGAGCATACTTTTATTCTTGTAGAATATGGATTTAAAAAAAAATGTTATTATTGACATGTGACACCCAGAATTAAAACTGTCCTTTGTCTCACTCTGTGGACAAAGGTCTTGGAGGATATATAGATTTTTTAGTTTTTATTTTTATTTCATTTTTAATTTTAATTCTAATATAGTTAACATACAGTGTTATACTAGTTTCAAGTATACAATATAAAAAGTGATTCAACAATTCCATATTTCACCCAGTGCTCATCACAAGTATACTCCTTAATCCCTATCACCTATTTCACCCACCCCCCCCATCCACCTCCCTTCTGGTAACCATCAGTTTGTTCTCTATAGTTAAGAGTCTGTTCTGTTCTCTCTCTCTTTTTCCCTTTTGAATTAGTGTTTTTATATTTTGAGGGCAGACACCCAGTAGTACAATTACTGGATCATAGGGTAGCTCTATTTTTTAACTTTTGAGGAACTTCCATACTGTTTTCCACAGTGGCTGCACCAGTTTGCATTCCTACCAACAGCATAGGAGGGTTCCTTTTTCTCCACATCCTCTAAAACACTTGTTTCTTGTGTTGTTGATTAATCAGAGCCATTCTGATAGGTGTAAGGTGATACCTCATTGAGGTTTTGATTTGCATTTCCTTGATGATGTGTGATGTTGAGCATCTTTTCATATGTCTATTGGCTATCTGGATGTCTTTTTTGGAGAAATGTCTGTTCACATCTTCTGCCCATTTTTAATTGGATTATTTGGTTTTTGGTTGTTGAGTTGTGTAAGCTCTTTAAATATTTTGGATACTAATCCTTTATCAGAGATGCCAATTGCAAATATCTTCTCCCACTCAGTAGATTGCTTTTGAGTTTTGCTGATTATTTGCCTCATTGTGCAGAAGCTTTTTATTTTGATGTAATCCCAATAATTTATTTTTGCTTTTATTTCCCTTCCCTCAGGAGACATGTCTAGAAAAATGTTGCTATGGTCAATGTCAGAGACATTACTGCCTGTGATCTCTTCTAGGACTTTTATGGTTTCATGTCTCAGTTTTAGGTCTTTAACCCATTTTGAGTTTATTTTTATGCAGTTTTTTAAAATATACATTTCTGATTTATAAGTAAGGACATAGCAAAAAGTGAACACTGATGGAATAATAAAAACTCCCCTTTGGCAGAATTTATTAATGTTTTGCACTGGACTGGAAGGTCACAGATGCTCTGACATTTTTGGTAAAGGTGGTATTGTCTACTAAGCTTTGTGAAAAAGCAGAGGAGAGAAAGAAAAAGAACTTTGTGACAGGTTTAGAGCAGGTCAACTAAGATAGTGCCCATCATTATTCACCCCAGCAAGCGCTCCTTCTCTTGCTTGCTGTTTTGACCTCAATTTCCTAAACTTTCCCCTAACCTGTCCTTCCCTCCATTGTATTAAACTCAAAATATAATTTCACTTTCTCCTCTTGCCATAAGAAAATGATTCTTTTTAAAAAAGACATTGTTATACTTAGTCCTTTAGTGGCTTAATTGGAAAACTGCCCTCAGGGTTGCCGTTGAGAGTCATCTGGAAGACCAGTTAAGGCTACAGCATCTAAAGAGACATTGAGAGACTCCTGTGAACAAAGCTATAAACAGGAGGGAGATAACAAACATATTTGTGTGCTGAAAACTCTTTTTGCTGTCTTAAACAAAGGCACATCATCTTGGAGCATTATTCCTAAAGGGTTTGTGTAGAAATTATAATAATATAAATGGAGCAAATGTTTCTCACTTTGTAGAAGTATATTCTAAAATGTGCAAATCTATTACCACCATGTCAGAGAGGTTGCTAACTTGAGACAATGCTTGGGAAAGAAAAAAGAAAAAATTTAATTTAGTTTGCTCAGTATCTGCTGTATGTCAAGGACACAATCTTCATTTAGTCATGAGGAAAGCATGAATAGCCTGATACAAAGGTATTCAATGACAAGGAATTAAAGACAAAAATCAATTATTACTAACTATTATGTATCATATGATCAAACTATGGAATATTCAGCAACTATTAAAAAGAATTAAGTAGATTTCTATATTAATCTGAAAGTATTCCCCAAATTTATTAATATTGAAAAAGTAAGCGTAAAGCCTATACTAGAATGATTTCAATAAAAAGAAAAAGGAATGGGGCTTTATAAGTTTAAATATATGTATAAATGCTTTTAAAATTGGGCATTGAGAAAGTTGTAGAATGATATATATCATAGTATTAATGCTGATTAGCTTAAAGGTATGAAATTAACAAGAGGAATGGGAGCATAGTAGCTTTTAAATGTATATACTAATGTATGTATATGTTTAACTCTTTAGAATAGCATGTATTAATTTCATTACTAAAAATTTATAAAATTGAGAGCATATCAGAAGTTCTGGTGATTAGGGGTTGGGGGAAATTTGACTCAAAAGGACAACATAAGGGAATAGTTTTGTTCATGGGACACTTCTGTATTCTGAGTGTGATGGTGAGTGATGATACATAAATCTATGCATATGCCAAAATTCATAGAATTTCACACCAAAAAAAGCACACTTAATTGAATGTGAGTTTGTAAGAAACTGTAAAAGTCAGTGAAGAAAAAACAATGAGTTTTTTAAAAAATACTGAGAAATACGTAATAAAGAATTGTCCTTCAAAATCTACCAATTATAGAGTAGACTGAAAGATGAAATTTTTTCCAAGAGAAAACTATGCCATAATGTTGAAAACTTTAGTGTTATTTTCCAATTTGAAACCACTTAGTCGCTGATGGTCAAGAGAATAAGTCAGAAATTCAATAGGTTGGGTCAATAGGTATTATTCACCCTCTTTTATAAATAGCACCTGGGTGGCTCAGTCATTAAGCATCTGCCTTCGGCTCAGGTCATGATCCCGGGGTCCTGGGATCGAGCCCTGCATAGGGCTCCCTGCTCACTAGGAAGCCTTCTTCTCCCTCTCCCTTTACCCTGCTGTTTGTGCTCCCTCTCTCGCTGTCTCTCTCTGTCAAATAAATAAATAAAATCTTAAAAAAATAAAAATAAAAAAATAAATAGGTAAACTAAAGCTTAGGATAGCTTAGTAATTTATCCACAATTACATAGTTAATAGTACTTTATGTTGAAATCCAAACTTTGAAAAAGAAGAGGTCAAGATTTCTATATGTAAAATATGTATAGGATACAAATTATTTGTATGAATTAACTATAATAAGGTAGTAATAAAAACTAGCAAGATTTGAGATAACAATATATTCCTTTTCACTAAAAGTGATAAGACAGACCTTAGACATAAGTATTTACTTGTAGCCCACATCTATTCAGGCATTCCTGAAGGCTCTATGGATAGTGATCATAAATTACTGTAATCATCTCTGTACATTTCAGTCCAGGATGTTGAAAATAAAGCGATATACTATTTTTATAAAGAATATTAATTCAACTCTGCCAAAGAACTAGACCTCCATACTTGTAAAAGTGCTTTTAATGGAATAGTGGGCAGCAAAGAGTCAATGTTAATGATTTAACATGGGGCCATTGTAGTATAAAAACAGTATAATTAGTCTGAAGCCCGTTTGGTAGTGCTACATTCACAATGCTGAACTCTGTGTTTTTTTGTGTCAATAGGAGTTAAGTGCCAAAAGAGATCCGAACTGTATAGTTATGGTTGACCGTTTACATTATAATTCATGGATATGTCCATTTTCAGTAATAACAGTGAATATTAAACATCTTTCTTACTTTTAAGTGGTCATAATTCAAAATAGCACATTTTAAATATAAACTGTTTTACAAGAGTAGAATAGGAATTTCCTCACTGACTTCATCCAATTCAAGTTCTAATTTTTATTTTTTTACAGTTCCATTTGTCTTTCTTATTTTTTCAGTGTCAAATACTGTTTTTTCTTTTTGCCTCATCTATTTAAAACCACTTCCAACCTTTCTAAGCTCAGTTGAACTTCCATGCTTTTCATGTAAACCTCTTCAGAAATAATGTTTTTTTTTATTTTCTGAAATCTTACTATACATAGAATTTAACATTTTTTGTCCTATGCAAGTTGGTTTTATCTCCAAATTGTAAGTGCAGAATCTATATCCTGCTCCTTTGACATTTTCCCTAGCATCCATTCATTCAAATCAAGCAGGTACTGATCACATTTTCTGTTTAAGGAACCATGCTAGCTGAGGAAGAAGATACAAAGATGACCAAAAACTCATCCCTGATCTCAAAGAATTTACTTTCCAGTAGAAGAGATAATAAGACTTGTACATGTGACTCCAGTACTAGACATTGTATCATATGAAATGATGAAAAAAAAAAAAAGACAAAAAGACACTGGAGTGTTGGTACATGGGTAGGGAATATTTTTTCCCATTGATTTTTGAAATAGTTTGTGATACAGTTTTCCTAATCTGGTTTCTTTCTTTATCTTTTGAATTACATTTTTTCGTCATGACAAGTGTACTCTTTAATCCCCATTCACCTATTTCACCCACCTACCCCTCTCCCCTCTGGTAACCATGAGCTTGTTCTCTATAGTTAAGAATCTGTTTCTTGGTTTCTCTTTCTCTCTCTCTCTTTTTCCCTTTGCTCGTTTGTTTTGTTTTTAAATTCCATGTATGAGTGAAATCATATTGTATTTGTCTTTCTCTGACTGACTTGTTTAGCTTAGCATTATTCTCTTTGCTCTATTCACGTTGTTGCAAATGGCAAAATCCTAATCTGGTTTCTTATCCCAGAAATTTTCTCTTATGTCTGACACCAACACTAATAATTCTTAAAATTATATTTAACATTTTTTTCTGGGACAGAATTTAATTGAAAAATACATTTATTTTCTGATTCATGCATTTTCCCCCATATTGCAATGTCCCTGAAATCAGACTTTGTTTTTTAAATGGGGTCTTACAATGCCTTTTGGGGAAATGGCAATCATGACATACTAGGTTAAGCAATATGAAATTACTGTTGAAATTACTGTATGAATAATTTTTTACCTACAAAACCAGCAATTTTATTTGACATGATTGCCAGCCCATTTATAAGTTTTTCCACTTCTGTTCATTTTATCATCATCTCAGTTGTGTTAGGTGAATTATTCTTACTACACGTGTTGAGTTTGCTGCTCCTCAAAATGTCCTAAAAATATCATACTAGAGATGACATTGAAACGAAAGTAATCATGCACGCACAAAGGCACAAAAATAAAGCAGTGGGGCCTATATTTGACATTGGAGCAAACATTTATTATGGAATAACTGACCTTTGGTATCTGTTTTCTTGCAAAGCAGTAATAAAATGTGTAGAGATCTCGACAGGGGGATAGTCACAAGTAGATAAAGCTGTGTAATGCTGTTCCTTAGACATATAAACAAACATTACTTCTCATTTCCTAGGCAATACAGCTAGAGGTAAGAGTAGTTGCCAAATCACCTGGACTGATAAATAAATGCCAAACTATTGAGAAGCATTTTGTTATAGATTAAATGACAATTTTTGTTTTTTTTTAGTGGTATAAAAAATAATAGTGTGTCTTATGCTGATGTTGTTTTAGATTCAGTGCAATGAAATAATTTAGATATTTGCTCTTTCTTGAAAAACTTAAAAAGTTGTTCACATAAATTATGCTATAAAGAAACACAGACTCTTTAAATGATACAAACTTTTGGGTTCTTTTTCCTCCATTCATGGCTAAAACGTGATTTCATTTACTTCTCCTTTGTGTTTTATTAGACATAACTTCTAATTATTTTTAAAGTTTCTTTATATTTGTAAAAAATTCAAATAAACTGTCAAATACTAATCATTTCTATTTTTATGATATAATCTCTGCCCTCAATGAGTCTACAGTCCACAGAGATAATATGAGTTAAATAATAGTTCAAGATGGCATTTGAGATGATAGAAATAAATATGATGGCAAGGTAACTGGCACAGACAAGAAGTACTCAGGAATTCAGAAAAGTAAGAGATCTTGAGGGCAGGAGAAGAATATCAGGAAGGACTTCATGTCTTGAAAGGTGGGTGAAAAAATTTTTATTCAGGTCTTTTGCCCATTTGTAAATAGAAATACTTGCTTTTGGGTTCTTTAATATTTTGGTTATTAATTCTCTTGGATATTACGTGGTTTGCAAATATTTTCTCCCATTTCTTAGGCTGCTTTTTCATTATGTTTATTGTTTTCTTTGCTCTGAAGAAGCTTTTTAGTTTGATGTACTCCCAATTGTTTGTTTTTCTCTTTTGTTGACTCTATTTTTTGTGTCATATCCAAGAAATCATTACCAAGTCAATGTCAAAGAGTTTTTCCCCTGTATTTTCTTCCAGGAGTTTTATAATGTTAAGTCTTACATCTAAGTTTTTAATCCATTTGAGTTGATTTTTGTGTATAGTATAGGATCAAATTTTATTCTTTTGCATGTAGATACTGAGTTTTCCCAATACCATTTGTTGGAAAGAGTATTCTTTTCCTATTGTATATTCTTGGGACTCTTGTCAAAGATCAGTTGACTGTATATGCGTAGGTTTATTTCTGGGCCTTTTATTCTGTTCCACTGATCTATGTACCTGTTTTTATGCCCTTACCATATGTTTTGATTACTATAACTTTGTAAATAGTTTGAAATCAGGGAATGTGATGCCTCCAGGTTTGTTCTTTTTTCCCCAAGACTGCTTTGGCTATCCAGAGTCTTTTGTGGTTCCATACAAATGACCAATAGGTACATGAAATTGGTGCTCAGCATCACCAGTCCTCAGGGAAATGCAAATCAAAACCACAATGTGATATCACCTCATACCTGTTAGGATGTCTAGTATTAAAAGACAAGAGATAACAAATGTCAGAAGGGAGAAAAGGGAACCCTCACTATTGATGGAAATGTAAATTTGTATAGCTATTATGGAAAATAACATAGTGGTTTCTCAAAATACTAAAAATAGAACTACCATATGATCTAGTGATCTGACTCCTGGATGTATCTGAAGGAAATGAAATCAATATCTTAAAGGGATAATTGCACTCCCATGTTTATTGCAGCATTATTCACAATACCCAAGATATGGAAATAACCTAAATGTCTTTCAGTGGATACATATCCAGGGAGATATTGTCCAAAGGGCACAAACATTCAGTTATTAGAAGGATAACTTCTGAGGAGCTAATGTACAACATGGTGACATTAGTTAATAATATGGTATTGTATACTTGAAAGTTGCTGAGAGTAGATCTTAAACATTCTCATCACACACACACACAAAAGTTAGCTATGTGAGATCTGGTGGTATTAATTATCTTGATCTCGGGAATCATTGCATGATGTATGTGTATGTAAACCATAATGTTCTATACTTTAAATACATACAATTATATTTGTAAATCATTTTAATAAAGTTGAAAAAGAAAAAAAGAAAGATGGGTGGAAATTAGATAGGAAGAGACGAAGAAAAGGGAGTCCAGGTATGGATGCAAAGAATATTAGAAAGACCATGTGAGAAAACCACGAAGAGAAAACCAAAGAGATTTTCAGATTATGAGGAGAATCTGAGAAGAGAATTAATCATAAATGAGGTGGGGGGAAGATTTGGGACCAGAATGAGGGGTCCAGATATAGATTCTTGATTTTATTATGTTGGTGGTGAGGAGTAGTTAATGATTATCTTGATTAGGAGTTGCAGTAATTAAGCTGTGGAAACTTTTAATTTATCAAATATAATCTTTTATTAAAAACATTTTTTCACAAAATGTTAATTTTCAGACTTTTAATTATTAAATTATGCAAGATGTTGTAGTTCATATTTTAGGAAATGTCCGTTTAAATCTTCTAGGAATAATGGTATGAGTTCCAGAACAGAAAAGATAGATGTTCAATGAATAATAACATGTTTTTGAAATATTCTGTGCAAAAAGAAAATATCCCTAAAACTGAGCTCTTTTTTCTAGACAGTAAACCAAGGTTGTGTATTTCATGGTTTTAGATGCTGTATTAATTTTCTTTGCTAAGTAACAAATTATCACAAACAATGGCTCAAAACAACACCCATTTATTAGCTCAGAATTCTGTAGGTCAGAAGTTTGAGCACATGAGCCTGGGTTTTATGCTGAGAGTATCACAAGAGTGAAATCAAGTTGTCGGCCAGGCAGGGCTCTCATTTAGAGGCTCTGGGAAAGAATATACTTCCAAGTTTATTCTTAATGTCGGCAGAATTTTGTTATTTGCTATGAGACTGCAGTTCCTGTTTCCTCAGTGGCTGTTAGCCAGGAGCCCCTCTTCAGCTTCTAGGTGCTGTTCTTCGTCCTCACACATGGTCTCTCCATCTTCAGATGGAGAGTGGTATAAAAAGAGAAAACTTTCTCTTGCTTTGAATTTCTCTGACTTTCTCTTCTGCCTTTCTTATATGCCACCATCCAAGGAAAACCCTCTGCTTTTAAAGGACTTGTGTGATTAGATTTAGACACCTGGATTATCTCCCTATTTTAAGGTTAACTTTTCCATGTAACATATCATAATCACAGCAGGAATCACAGATATGTCATCATACTCACAGGTTCTGCTCATACTCAAAGGAAGGAGGTTACAAAAGAATAATGATCATTGGAGATTACTCTTAGAATTCTGCCTGCCACAAATATATATTTGATTATTGTTAAAACCTACCTTTAACATTATGAAAGGTAGAAATAGTGTAAATAATAATTGTTACAGAAATAATGAGTAGGTACTAGTGGAAAAAAAACCAAAACATGTAGTCCAGAAACAATGATTATCTCTAAGCAAGAATAAAGTAAGTTAAAAATTAAAAATACATAAAGGTTATTCTTTGGTAGCAAAATTGAACAAAATTAATACAGGTCTTATGAGCAATTCCTACTTTATGTATAACACATGCCTTTATGCTGACACATTCAGTTAAGGACCTTTAAGAAAGCAGTTGCCCCCATCCCCAGAACCATATAAAGGGACTCTTCACTGACCTCTCTGGCAACCATTCAAAATCACATTTTGAATTGATAAGATACCCTAATAACAAATTCAGAAGTTTTGTGCCTAGGTTGGAAAGGGCATGATGATATAGAGTGGGAGGTCAAGAAAATTCCCTTTTCTCCCAACATTCTAGATGAAAAACAATATTGTGAGTGTGTAAAATCTATCAGAACTCCATTAGTTCTTTTTTTAAATTTTTTTTATTTTTAAAAGATTTTATTTATTTATTTGACAGAGAGAGACACAACGAGAGAGGGAACACAAGCAGGGGGAGTGGGAGAGGGAGAAGCAGGCCTCCCACTGAGCAGGGAGTCCGATGGGGCTTGATCCCAGGACCCCGGGATCATGACCTGAGCTGAAGGCAGATGCTTAACGACTGAGCCACCCAGGCGCCCCAGAACTCCATTAGTTCTATTTCTTCTGTGAAATGTAACAAAACAAAGCAAACCACCCACAAAATTACACATGATTAATGAAGAAAATCTATCACATTCACATCAAATTAATCATATAATATGATTACTTATACCACTTTCATGATCACCTTTAGATCCTTAAATGCTCTGAGTTCATCACTCCTTCTCAATGCAATCATTGTTTTTATTTAAATACAACCATGACTCCTGGCTAGTAATCTTGACTATGAATTGATAGACATTCTTTTCTAGTCTAACACCAGCTTGCTCTGTGTCTGACTTTTTACTTCTAGGACACTGGTACATTCTCAGGTGATCTTCAGTGCACTTGAAATAACTGGTCATGGGCCTGCTGAGGTTTACTCAGTGGTATTATCATTGATTTATTCAATGACCATAATTCTTTAATTAGCTTGTGAGTTGGATTTTATAAGTTCCCATCAATGACATAATTATCCCCAAAATGAAGAAATAATTTTCCCAATTAAAAATATCTATAAATGATTATTAAAAATAGACAAAAAGAAAAAAGATAAAGTTACTTAAAATGTAAGTATCAAAATTTTTCAAAATGACTCTTTGCATGATCCTGTTTAAGATAACTTTTAAATTAGATATGAAACCTAGCATGCATGCCGTTGTTCTCAAAATGAACAAGGAGATGTATCAGAATGGGCAAAGGGTACGGTTTATTCTACTTGGACAGGAGACAGCACACTTGGAAAATTTAAAGAAGAGCTGAGTCTTTTAAGATGAATTGCTGTTGGGGAGGGGACCAGGAAGAACACAAATAAAGGCAGAGGCATGACAGAGCAAAGTACTAGTGGAGAACATAAAGCAAGGGGGTGCAGGAAGAGAAAAGAAATAAAAAAGGATAAGATTTTGGTGGATCTTGTCTGCAGTGCTTCAAAGTGTGTCATGATGGAGATCCAGAATCTCCAGGCTTGCTGATGAGTTGCTGGGAAGTAAGGTGCTCATTCAAGTCTCTGGGTTAGCATGGGTGAATAGAATAGAAAAGGTCTTCATCCTGACACAATTCACACCTGGTGCTTTCAACCAAGTAAGATGATCCTGACAAATATCCACTTTTGGAAAGAAAAGATATTTCATAAATATTACATGACCATCTTTATCTCAAAATAAGAACAGCCCTATTAACACTTTATGCTTAAATTCTTATTTTATATTATGTTACTGTACATTTCTTTCTACTTAACCTTTACAGAATGATGCATTTTTATTTCCTCCATTTGCAGGAGTATTTACTTTTACAAAATCCTTGCCTGTGAGCATTGCTTTATTCCTGTTTGTGTTGTTAAAGTTCAGCCAGATGGAACTCTTCCAAGCCCTTATTTCTGTCAGACATTTGAACAGCTGGGATTATGTAGTTTCTGAGCTTGAAGGAAAGGATCTGTAGAGCTCATGTCAGCAAGGGCCATGAGCTCTCATGATCTCTCTCAGTAGCTTTATATTCACACAGTTTCACTTGGAAAAAAAACTAACATTTGTAATTTGTGCCAAGATGGAAGAGAGAATGAGAAAGAATTGCATCTAATATCTGACTTTCAACATTCTAGGACACTTGTAACTGCTTTATTAAACCATTTTAGAAAATTGTAATTATGTCATTATTCTATGTTGTGAAGTCATTTGGTGTGAAGCATGGATATAAGCAGTTCTAGAATGAATTTTTTTTTGAAAGAGTTGCAATTCACCGTGTTCAATTTAGATTGCTAAGTGGAAGATAATTAAGAAAAACTGGTATTGAGGTAGCATGTGAGATTTATCTCAAAGATTAAGTAGGTTTCAAACACTGTTCTTTATGCTACTAAAAAATGGAGTTTATTATTTAAATTTTGAGAGTAGTCATAAATGGGATTTAAAACAATTTCTTCCCCGTTCTCATTTGTAATGGCCTAATAATATTCACAAAAACAAAATTTAAACCTTTTTGTCAAAAATGATTTTCAACTTGTTGTATGTGCCTTTGTGGAAAATGTTGAAAGTCTAAGCAAATGCTATGTTCAGATTAGAGACTACTCAGTTTTGATGCAGATAAAGGTATGCTAAAATAGCAATGACCCTTAAAAATATGAGAATACCATATAATAAAAAGATTTTATAGTAGAGTTCTAACAACAAAACAGGATTTTCATAGTAATGTAATTCTGAAGAAGATAAGTGGGAAGGTTTAAAGATTGAGAACCTTTGAAAATACAATGAATGACATCTGAGTTACATATGGTGGCATTTTATTTGAACAGTTCATTAGTTGCAACTGGAAACTCATTAAAGAGCTATATAATGTTAAACTTTAAATGTAACATGCAAAGGGCTCCAAGTATGCTGTATAGCATTCCTTCGATAGTTATTTTATCAAAGCTAATACTTAGAAAATTATTGCAATCTTGACAAAAATATTAGAATAGGAAAAGACTCCTAGAAATCATTTGGTCCAATTTTAGTTATTTTTATTAATTGAGGCATAATTTATATATAATAAAACTCAGATTATAAGTATTTAGTTCAGTGGAACTTATAATCATAACTCCAAATAAAATACTGAATATTTTCATCTGTCCAAAAAGTTTTCTCAATTTTGAAACCCCCTGCCCCACCATCACCCAGAGGCAACCTCTGTTCTAATTTCCATTATCTTACCTTGGTTTTCCCTGTTTTAGAACTTCATATAAGTGGAATCACTTGCTATGCACTCTTGTATCTGGCTATTTTAGCTCAACATAATAACTTTTGAGGTTCATCCATGTTGTTTTGTTTATCAGTACTTATTTTTTAAAAAATTATTTCTAAGTTTTATTATTTCATTGTATAAAAATACCACAATTTGTTCATTTGTTTCTGTTGTGGACATGTGGGTTATTTCCATTTGGGGACACTATGAATAAAGGTACTATGAACATTCTTGTACAAATCTTTTTGTGGACACATGTTTTCATTTCTCTTAGATAAATACCAAGGAGTGGAATGGCTGGGTCATAAAGAGGTTGTATATTTAACTTTATGAAAACTGTCAGGTTAATTTCCAAAGTAGTAATAAAATTTTACTTTCATCAGCAATGTAGAAGAATTCTACTTGTTTCACTTTCTCATCAACATTTGATAAGAAAATTTTATCCTGTTCTAGTAGGTTCAAAGTGGTAACTCATTAGATTTAATTTGTATTTCCCTGATGACTGTAGTTATGTTGAATATCTTTTTATGTGCTTATTGACCATTTGTGTATCTTCCTTTGTGAAACATTTCATAAAATATTTGTCCGTTTTTATTGGGTTGTTTTCTGTTTATTATGGATTTGTAGAGCTCTTTATATATTCTGTATGTAAGTCTTCTGTAAATATATGTCTGATGAGTATTTTCTCTAGCTTGTGACTTGGCTTTATGATTTTTTAATGGAATTTTCAATGGTCTCTTTTGAAGAACAGAAGTTTAATTTTGATGAGATTAACTTTATCAATTTTTTCTCCAATGGTTAGTGCTTCTGGTGTCCCAAGAAATTTTTGCCTACACTGATGTCATAAAAATACTTTTGCATTTTCTTCTGTAAGCTTTATAATCTTATCATTTATGTGTAGGTCTTTGATTCATCCTGAAATTAATTTTTTTGTGTGATGTGAGGTAGAAGATACAGTTTACCTTTTCTATATGGATATCCAGGTAGTTTTGCTGATATTCATTATAGAACCTATCATATCAATCTTTAAGAGTTGTTTATTTTAATTTGATGCATGAATAAATGCACACACAACTTTTTAAACATCACATAGGAAAAAATAATAGTAAGTATATGTTACAAGGAGTTACTCATTAATCTTTTATGTGGATTTGTCTACCTAAATAAATTTTCAATTTTTGAACACATTTATACTCTGGTTAATATTTCTCCTCCACCATTTCCCAAATGCTTAGTAAATATTTATTGATTGAATGATTGGATGATTAAGGTGGAGGATCATTAATATTTATTAGTTTCTGTCCTTTTACATTTAGTACCTTTAAGTAGTAACACATGATTTGGTAACTCAATTCAGTCATTTAGTGAAAGTCTAATTTCTTTTCCTGTGCCACTAGTATTTTCACTTGCTTTTTTGTCATTTTCTCCCCCAAATATTCCCTACATTTATAAACTCTACTTATAAACTTGTCTCTCTCTTAATTCCTTCTTCACTGCCTTCAAACAAGCTCAAGTGTGAAAAAAAAAAACTACCCAGTTTTCAATTTTGCTATTCCCCAGGTACCACTCTTTACCTTTCTTCATTCCTTTACTTCTATGTTTCTCAGATGGAATGCTATCATGTATTGCAAGGGTCTGTGGTTTTCACTTTAAGGAAAATCTATGAAATAGCCTTCTTATTCTGGTTCATCCAAGGGACCATCTTAAAACCAAGTTCTACCATAGTTTTAGAACTGCCCATGGAATTTGTGTTTATAATTTCACCATGACCAAAAATGATAACCTAAAGATAAGTTTGTTTGAGTTCTTATACAAGGAGTGTGGCTTTACTAGTAGATTATAGAAGAAGTAATTTACACTGTTGCTCTCTTCTTCCCTCCTTCCTTTCCTGACTCCTTGTCATTTGGCTTTGCCTTCCATTGCCTTGTTAACATTGGAAATTGCTCTCTTGATAGTATTCATATCATATTAGGCCACCCCCAGTCCCCCAAAAGGCAGGTTGCATAGTAATTGCTCCCATTCCATTACTGCTAAAATACAGTGTTTGATACTGAACATTCAAATTCAGGATGTATGATCCAAGTAAATCAGCTGGGCTCCCATGATGCTTTTTTTCCTTCTAGTCTTCTTTACTGGCTACCACAAGTGAGACCTGGTGTCCTGTGAGGTCCTGAGGTTGCCCAGCCTCAACAATTCCTTCTTGTCATTACGTCGTGTCCTACTTCACAGGATTTGGGCCTTTTTCTAAGTCTCCTTTCATTACTACTGAGTTGACTGCTGGCCTACACTATCCCCCCTCTGACTCCCTGTCCTTAGGAAATCTCTGCTTCTGAGCTGCCATGTCCAGTCTCTCTACTGTCCAGGAAATGGAGTCTTGGCTTATTCTTCAGGTTGGTGTTTAAGCATTTCCTTCCTATGGGAACGCTCCCCAGGTGATAACCATTGGTCTGGTCTACCTTACTCCTGAGTATTCAGCACATTCTTGAATTTCTCTGTGCTCTGACCTACTCTGCAGATTGGTTCTCCAGTATGAAGAGCTTCTGAATTTGGATCTGAGGTTGTGGCATTGCACCCTCTTGGACATTGCACCTGCTCACTTTCCAGAGCCAGACCCTGGTGTGGAGGGTGTGCCTCCCACCTCTTGTCCTGCCTGGCCCTGGATTCCTCAGTAATTCAGGAAGTCATATCTCCTTTATGCTTAAGGAATTGCTATGATACTGGCTTATAACAATGTTACCTGTTTAGTTCTTTGTCATCACTATTTCAAACACTTCTCGGTGTCGGCTGAGATACAGTGGGGAGAATTTGTTCATATTTTTATTTGCAGCTGTGGATATCTTGTCTCTGTGCAGTCCTCTCCCTTTGTTCAGCTCCTTTAGTCAGGTTAATGACAAGCTTTTGTCAGAATAAGTTTTCATTTCGGGAGACCTGATGGCCATATTTAAAAAATAACATTTCAAATAAAATATTGCTCGGAGAAATTTCTTCTGGCTTTCTTCTCTTAACAAAACAAAATTTGGCAGGTTCTTGACCTTAAATAGGAACTGATGCCTGTAGGTATTAAAAGAATAATTTAATATGGAAGAAATCTATATTTAAGAAATGTTTATAATGCACATTTTATAACCACTTTTTCCATAATCTTTTTTGGGAACTGTTGCTCTAATGTTTTTCAATGATTTTGGAGTCAGGTGACATTAAGTTGTGATTCCACCCAGCTGCTACTTTGGATAGGCAAAGACTTTCTGCCTAGCCTGTACCCCTGGGAGGTTTTCCTCCTGTATTTATTAGACATGTAAATTCAACTTGTTTGAGTCATTCCCGCTCTCCTCTCCATCTCATGGGAAGCCTTAAAAGGCCTCTCTTTGCAGTTTTTCTCTTTCTTCTTTTCTTTGTCTTTGTTGGAAGGTCTCTGAAGGCACCTGAAATATCATAACTTTAGTATCCTCAATGATAATCCATTTCACAAACACTTAACCTCCTCTAATCCAGTGACTTCATTATTTTAGCCTCACACTCCCAAGGTGCTTCTCTAAGATCTTGAATTTTGAAAGTGTCCTTTCTGACCACAGTCTTTTTTCTCATCCTTCCATAGCCTCTTACCTCATCATAGTCCTTCTTAGATTGGTGCTCATTCGTGGCTGTCTCTTCCTACGTTGATTGGAATTCCTCTTTAATCTCTTTAACAGCAGGTCTTACCAGTAATGCAGTCTTGTCACATTCTTTGGGTTTTGCCTTGTCTCCTCTCAGCTGGATCATCAACTTATGCCACGCTTGGTCCTGGTCCAAGTGGTGCTCAAGAAAGACTGCCTGACACCATTGCCATTCATCCTTAAAGAAAATTTCCAGTCACACTCAGCCCTTCTTGATTCCTAATCAGTCTCATGCACATTCACTCACCGACTCCTGGAAGTCTTTATATCTTTCCTCAAAAAACTCAACCAACTGTCCTTAATTATATTTTCAAGAAATTAGAGTCCATCAGGCATGGACCCTATTCATTTCACCCGTCTCCATTTCAAAGTTGATCTCATTAACCAGCCACTCTTTTTTCCTCTTATCTGAAAGGAAAAGATTTCTTTCAAGGCTGCCTTCATACTCATCTTCATGTCAAGTAATGAACCTATCTCTATCATTTGCTACAAACTTAATTTATATTCATTGTTCCTAATTAATTCTTCGTGCCCCTGCAGTTTTAACCTTGGTTCTTATCATATCACTAGAAGTGCTCCAAAGTCTTGAGGCATTACCTGATGGTCAAAGTTTGGTTTCTGAGTCTCCTGCTCTCATTTTCCTTGACCATGCTCCAGGATTTACCACTGCTGACTACTCCATTGAATGTTCTGCATCCTTTATTTTTATAACATTCTAGACACCTGGAATCTACTTTAGTTAACCTTGGTAAAGATGTGGCAACCTCAAGGCATCCCTCCCTTTTTCCAGTAAATGCTTTATTAAACTGGAAAGGGATCACTTTACTTATATTACTACTGTAGCTACATTTTAATCAATTAAACAATACTATTTTAAATAAATTGAACTTAATTTTATGTCCTCCAAATGTGAATAGATTTTAACAAAAAAGAAATAATTACCAAACATGTGTGATAAGAATCTATTGTATAAAAATAGTGCATCAAGAAGATTAACTTAATAATGATGTACACTGTTCTGGGTTGTAAAAAGAGAAAATGGTGTCACTGAGTTATGCACATTTGCTAGATGACTTTTGGGGGTGTACCTTAGGGTAGAGACGGAATGAGAGTTAGAGAGGAGCACTAAACATCCTATAAATTGGGCTTTTTACAATGGATCAAATCCGGCATAGAAAGATGGGAGAGAACTAAAGTGCTTGATTTGATATTCAAAAAGATTTAGTGACTATTAAACAACACCTCATCCAATTCTAACTCCTTACCATTAGGCCTATAGTGGAACCAAAATATGCTACTCTTTTTGCTCAAAACTAACCTGGTGTTTTCCAAAAAGATAAAAAAATATAATTTGAAATAATAATGTAAAAGCAGTTAGCATTTAATAAGCATTTTATAGGCAAGGAAGGAATTTATCATCATCATTTCTCAGATGTGGAAAATGTGGTTCAGAGAATCTAGGTAACATGCCTAAGGTCACTCAGCTACTAAATGGAACTGGGCATCTAGTCCAGGTTGTCAATCTCCAAACTTCTCACTCTTTTTCTTTCCTACACTATAAGGCTGTAGATTCAACAGCAGAGAACCTGACTTCCAGTCCTACACTTCTATTATCTCATCCTGTAACAACAGATGAGTTTTGAATCTCTCTTAGCCCCAGTATGGTCTTCTGTAAAAAAGAGGTAATAAGAACGGTGAGAGGGAGAAAATCAGCCAAATCTGAAATGTGGGAATTTTATAAGATAAATGACATGAATAAAAAGGAGTGGGGAACAGAAACTGAGACTTAATAGACATATTAACCAAATACGACGATGCCTGGTCCTCTTGGGGGTGGGTGTTGTGGCAGGGGCTGCTCTTGATTTAAACAACAAACTGAAAAAAAATATGTATAAGCAAATCACAAAATTTGAACATGAACTAGATATTTGGTGATATTAAGATTCTTAGGAATATTGTAAAATATGATAATAGTATTCGTAAATGTTATAGAAAAAAAAGTGTTACCTGCTAATGACACATATCATTATATCCCCAGTGATATTAAGTGTGAGATTTGCTTTAAAATATTCTTGTAAATATAAGTGAGGTGAAGATAGATGAGAAAGATTAGCAAACTGTTAATAATTGTCAAAGCTGAGTGGTGGGTGCATGGGAGCTCATTATACTGAATGCTCTACTTTTGAATGTGTTTTAAAATTTCCATAATACAAAGTAAAAAAAAAAAGGAGGGGGAAGAAATAAAAATGGTGAGACAGATATTTCCAAGTTCACTTTCAGATGTAAGACCGAATTATGAAGAAATCAGATACAACTTTCTTATTATGTATTATGGCATTTGTGCATGGGAAAGTATAATTTTATTTTTTAATTAATTTTTAAGGTATTAAAGAATAACTGGGTTTTTAAAATTCCCCTGACTAACCCATAAATGCTACTTATCGCCACCACATGCAGTTTCACACCTGAATTGGCTTTGCTAAATTAGTTTGTCAGGACACTTTTATGAAGAAGTTAAGTACCCAGGATTCAGGAATGTTCTTTACTTCCACCTCATTGATTTTGTTGGGAAAACAGTGTCTCACCACGAGAATTTAAAATTTTTTAAAATGTTCTTCCTAACGTTTAGTACAGATTCTAAAATTTTAACGTGTATTTGAACTAGAAATATAGGGAGATAAAAGGATTACAGAAACCATGGTGAGCAAATTTGCTAATTGTGTCATGTAATATGTATATCAGTCCTGTGTGAAAAAAGGAGCAAATTATTTTACATTCAATTTTAGTCATAAGAGACAAAATACTAAAAAGGATTAATAATAAATCAGTAAGAGATGGCTTTTACCTTAAAGAGCCTTAATATTTACCCTCAGCTGGCATATACTTTTTTCATCTTTTCCATGTGATTTCCAAATCAACAGAACCAATGAAAGAGGATTGCGTATTTTTTGTAAATTTTCTAAATTTTATAAATCATTAAATATTTTTGACCAGAAGAAGCAGGCATTTTTTGCCATAGTGACCAGTGATAAGTTGAAGAAAGATGCTCAACAAGTACTTGAAACTCGCTTTTATTGTTTGTGGCATTTTGTCAGGTTTATGGTTATCTTGTCAAGTAATAAGGCCCATGGCAATTGAACATGAGCTTGTGACAACGATGCATTCCTCTGTTTATTTCTGTACTACTCTGATTGCTCAGGGAGCTGCTTTCTTTGTCCCACGCTGGCCATGACTGCCAAGTCTACTAGTCAAAACAATTTCACAATTGAACATTAATGGACTCAAGAACATTAGCAGAAGCAAATATAAGCAGGATACCATAGTAACCCATGGAGTCTGAGGAAATGGTGTTCTACTAAAGGGAAAGATAATGTCCCAAAATAAAGCTTGACATAAACAGATTGGCTTCTCATACTTAAAGTATCTCTTAATGTGAAATGAACTTCGAATTTTATTGTGTCTATATTTGCCACTATCATCATATTTTAAAAATTCTGTTAATGTTTAATACATTTTTAAAATAAGAACAACAGAGTATCAAAGTAATGGGGGAAGGGAGATAAAATTCTTTTAGATGGAGGTAGTTAGTTTAGGATTTTTAAGGTTATGTGAAATTTTAAGAGAGGCAACAGGCAAGTATTGGCTATAAATCAATATGGTTTTAGATTCAGCACTAACAGAAATGTCACCTCACCCAGAAAGGAACATAGGAAACATACCCTTCATTCTCTTTTTTCTCATTTTTTAAACTTGCATTGGTCAATCAGCATTCTTCAAATAAACATTTATTACAATGGGTCTCAAACTTTTCATGTTTGAGGCAAGCTCTTTAACATTCAAACTACCCTTGAAGGGATTAATAGCACTAAACACAGAAAAAATAATTAACTTTTAAAAACGGCTATAGTAGAGGAACTTCTCCTAGTGTCTATTCCTATGAAAATAATCATAATTTCAAAGAATTCACATCATCACCTTTCAACATTGTGTCACTGAATATAACTGTTTAGTGCCAGACAAACCTCTCTTAGTAGTTGGAGTCAAATTCCTACACATTGCAGGCACCTTCGTATCTTTCAGCATTTGGCTACATACCAAGGAAGAATATGGTAAATAGCAGAGGTGAGAACCACTGATTTATTGAGTGTCTACTGGGTACAAAGCCCTGTAATATGTTCCATGCACTCTTTCCATCGCTTAGTTTGTTTTCAATTACACAGAGGACAATACAAAGTGAGAAATAGATTTCTATACAAGAAGCTAGCTAGTGAATACTTGTATCTATATTCAATCAAAAGAATTGTAGAACAGGTCAGCACATTTTTAATGTTGAGAAAAAAAGGCAAGTCTAAACAAGATTAATTCTGTCACTGCTGGCCCGAGACGATAATAAGAGAAAGGGGGAAATAAGAAGAAGAATGTAAGCTGAAGAGGAAAAAAGAAAGATGGAGCAAATAAGGAGCCAGTGATTTACAGGCAAGAATTAATTTAGGGACGTGTATTAGTTCTCTCGCTTGTCTATTTTGTGATTGAGAAGCTTTAGCTTGGAATTCAGTTTAATTTGATTCCTCTTCCTTTGTAATACATATTTAAGATATTTACACTAAGCTAAGTTAAATGTATAGGGTTCAAAGTCATGCCAGCAGAGGAATGATCCAAGGAAATGGAGTCATGTTTAATTTCATGAAAATGAAAGTTAACAGCAATAATAGAAATCATCAGTTATTTTAAAGGATAGCTTGTAAATGAGGAATTATATATATTCATTGTGACTCATACATAGGATGGTTGTCCTTGTTCATGTGCCTGGCATTATCTCAGGTTACACCTGCTATCCCTCCAAAATTACTAGGAGTGTCCTATTTCAAAAGTGTCCTGGTTTGCATGATAGAAAATATAGCCACCTTACTCATAAAATGAAGTTATAGTGATACAGATTTTTACTCAAAATTAGGAAGAACTTTGCACAAGTTAAAATTTTCTGAAATGAGAGAAATCCTGTTACAAGGGAATTAAAACATTAGAAGTTCTCAATCAGATGCTGAAAAATTATTGACTGTTTCAGGGTGCCTAAACCAGATTATCATTAGAGGAGTAGAACTATTAGTTTGAATTATATAAAAGTACCAATATCTGGCTGTTTTAGACTTACAAAAATGTCAATTTCATATAGTTCAAACTAATATAATGTCCAACAACACTCTAGGAGTCTATTTTATGTTTATCGTATTATAAAGGCATGTTATGTATTTGCAAAGAAACCTAAAAATTGTTTTATTTTAAAATCTTAGAAGTTTTTCATTAGGAAGAGTGAAAATTAAGATATCTTTTTATTGGATATGACATTAATAAAATGTCAAAGCACATAAGTCAGAGGGATAGCATTGAAAACTGAGAGGAAAGTTGGATGTATTTTGATGCCAAACTGTAATGAAATGTCAGAGCTCTATACTAGCATTTCCTGTAAGGGATAAGATTCCTAGGAAATAATTCAGAATACATTTTTTAAAAACAAAGTGTTCTAATATAGTCTGGGAATGCTATAAAAGCCATGTTAAATTAAACCATGATTGATAACAGTTAAGATTAATGAAAGGCTTACAAAAGTAGACTACTATTAATTGATTTGTAAGATTGCATTATAACCATGTCTTCCAAACAGGCAACAGTCACAGGGACCCCTTTCATGTGGGAAATTACACTGAGGCAATGGTAGCCTCCAAGCATATTAACCGACAGACATTCCCAAGAACCAAGGGATAGAAAGACTCACAGACCCATACTAAGTTGCTTGATTCACATAGTTTATTGAATCAAATGAAAACACACAGCAAGAAGCAAGAAGAAAGAGTTGGAGATGGGTTAACATACTTGCGATGGGATACAAGAGGGGTGGAAGGACCATCCTACTGGAATCCTGTGTTACATAACATTCTATGTCCTATGTCCTGCCTCTCCCTCTCTCTGCCACATTGGCCTTTATTATCGAAGATGTGGTTACAAGTAACATTGAACAAGGAGGCTCAGTGAAGGAAGGCACCTGGAGTCAATGCATTCTTGTTCTACTGGAGGTGTTTAGGGGCAGAACCTGGTCAGTTGTTCTCACTTTCACTGACCTGGTGAATAGCCTTGACTTTTCTCTGCACATGTGGGGTAGAACATACATGGGACCAAAATGGAACCATGATGTGTGTCACAAATAGGTAGCTGACTTAGTGATGATATATCTTTCAATCTGGAGGTGACATGATTTGTATCTTGTGACTTGGTCTTTGTATCTGTTTCCATCTCTAAGTGATACTTCTATTTATTCCATTTATTTTTATCATATATTTCATTTATTCTGTGAGAGATAGATATTCATATCTTATAAGTTACTAATTTGCTTTCTATTTGTAATTTTTTTCTAATTATACTTAACACTTCTTATGAATATTACCTATGTTTTAGAAGCCAGTTGAACTGTTCACCATCTATACTTAATACATCTTGTGAGTTTCATCCACCACATTTTGTTTCTGGTTTTTTACTTAGCAGAATTGGACATTCTTAAATAATACAGCAAGTACACAATACAGACCCACAGGAGGGAAGTAGGAGAGGAAAATAAGGGTAAAGGCTGGTTATCCTCCATTCAGCTTCAACCTGGCTATGGTTTCTACTTTTACTATTTTGCACATTCTGTATGAGATCTTCTGTGACAAGATCTTCCTGTGCTACTAATAAAAGAAACTGAAAGCCAGTGATGCATTAGGTTACTTTATTATTTAATATTTAGGTTTGATTAGTAATTCCATAATTATAAATGAAATTTTAAAATACATAGTTGCCACATTGTTAGGGGTTGAAAAGAAAATTGCTATAGGAATTGCAGATAATATATGAGCCTATTATTTCAAACCCTGTAACATAGGCATTTACCCCTGATGCAAATGCTAATGGCTGAAATTTGCTGAAAATCAGATTTCCTGTTTAAAGTGAATGATAGCAACATAAAAATATCTCCACAGATGAAAAACTATGGTTTAAATAAATTAAGTTACCCAAAATGATAGTCCTTATTTATTCATTCATCAAACTATTAATTCTTCCATCTTTCTAACAAGTATCACTTAGATGCCAGACACTGTTCTAAGAGTTAGATATACAAAGATGAGTAAGTCTCTGCTTCCATGCTCAAATAATTCAGGCTGGTGGAGAAGCCAGAGAAGTAAAACATCTGTTAAAATCCAATGTGATAACTCTTTTAAAGGGTCTGCTTTGGAGGCACAGAGGAGGAGTAGGGAGGGGAGGTACTATAAAGGAAAGCCTCATAAAGGAGTTGAATATTGAACAAGAATTAATGGAAGTGAGGAAATAATTGGGATGAGGGGAGAAGAAACACATGAGTTGTAAAGAGAAAAAATAACATTATTGGGGGCACAAAAGGAAAACAGATATAGATTCCACGTGGAGAATTATCAGGAAATGAAACTTTGACAGATCTGGTCATGAATGGCTTTTATGAAGATTAACATTTATTCTGAAGTTGAAGAAAAGTGCCTGAAGAATTGGAAGTAAGAGGATGGCATGATTGCATCATCATGTTTGCAGCTGGAAAGATAAATTTGGAAGAGGAATGAAGAGAAGCAAGAGTAGATTGATTAATAGTCCATTGTCTGTGACAGCTGTCCAGTTAGTTGTAAGAGGGTGGAGGAGGAGACTCTCAAGTCATTAGAGAGCTACTGACGATTGGATCACATCTTTCCACTTCAGAATAGTCCAGTAGTATTTCCAGCTCTTCACACCACCATGGTGACAGACCAGATGCTGGCTAATACCATATACACCTGCAAAATATCTCTTGGCTTACTCTTTAATTCTGGAAGGTATGTGTTGACTTTGTAGTCACTTAACTTGTTACATCAGAAATGTTTTCCTCCAGCTTGGCTCCCTGTTATGAAATTCAAGACTGAGGAAATTCACACATATTTGTGAAATGGAGTTAGTTTTGTTTATTAATATCAATATAATTAATATCACTGTTGCCTCTTGTTAAGATACAAAGCAAATATAAAATGACATTATTAATGTTATATAGAATATTTTCCAAAGTAATTTATCTGTTTATTTTTAAACATAAAAAGTACTGACTCTGTCTTTCCTTAATCTATAAAACTGAGGAGATGTATCATATAATTACTGCACGTGTTCATCAGTGCTCTAAGCCTCTCAGACCTTGTTTCTGTAGTTTGTGGCAAAGATCTTTTACTGGGACCATTGCCTTGTTAGTCTCTAGAGGCATTAGTTTCTAATTCCCCCTGAAAGAACTGTTTTGTGGTTAATGTTTTTTAAATGTCTTTAGCAGTCCAACTTTGCCTACTCTACCTCACATGATGTGGTTAAACAGGCTAGGAGAATCTGAATTTTCTGTCAGGCTTCAACTCTTACTACCTTGCTCTCAGCCCACAGTGGACTTTCCTTCACTCCTCTTCAAACACATAAGGCTTGCTCTCTAATTAGAGTCTTCATATGTGTTGTTCCTTTTGCCAGGAACACACTTCTTTCCAATAATCCATGTGGCTCACTCTTTTACCTCCCTCAAGTCTATATTCAAATGTCACCTTCTTAGTGAGGCCCTTCCCTGACCATCCTACTAAAAAATGTTGCTGCCTTGGATCAATTCTCTTTCTCTGTTCTATTTTTTTTTAATAACACTTAGAATTTTGTAACATTTATTAATTGTGTTTATTATCTATCTCTCTTCCCCCATTAGAACATCTTTGAGGTAGGGATTTGTATCTTGTTTTCTTCTCTATGTTCTGTGTAGGAGTGTGTTCATTTATTTGTATGGTTATTAAATATCAACAACCACATTCTCAGCAGGCAAATTTGAAAATAAAAGGAAGAAAAAATGTACATTGAAAATTTAAAGAAAAACAATGTCTTTGCATCTTTTTTATAATATTTTTTAAAAGATTTTTTAAATTTATTTGAGAGAGAGAGAGAGCATGCGCGCACAAGCTGGGGGGAGAGGCAGAAGGAGAGGGAGAAACAGACTCCCCCTAAGCAGGGAGCCCAATGCAGACTCAATCCCAGGACCCTGAGGTCATGACCTGAGCCTAAGGCAGCCACTTAACCAACTGACTAACCCAGGTGCCCCGTCTTTGCATCTTGTCCCGATTTTCCTGAGACATTCTTGGTTTTACTACTGAAAATCCTGTGTCTCAGGAGCCCTGTCAATCCTGTGCCACCCAGAGAGTTGGTCAACTTTCATTCTTGTAATTATTTGTCATTGTTTAATGATTTATCACCTATTTCTGTCTTGGTGGGAGATGGCTATGCTATACTATGTGTCCAATAATTCTTAGTAAGATTGCTCATGTTCACACCACACAAAGGCATCAGGGGCTTTCCCCATTTACTGATAAGTCTCTAAATTGTCATCTCCTTGGTCTTCTGGCTTGATTTGCAGAATGAATACATGTTCCTCCCACTAATATTTCTCATGTTATTATGAGGGAAGTACTAGACTAGCAAACAGATTCTGCCACAAATCTACTCAAATCATCTCACCAGCCTAGCCTTGGTTTCTTTCTTTCATAAAATGAGGAGACAACAGATGTTAAACCATGTCCTTTTCACCACTAATTCTAGGGTTCTATTCTGTGGTATTTCTTCTGACCTGCAATGGAAAATGTTCCTTTTACCCAGGAGATGGCTTAGCCCCTACTGCCCTCCTCAGTTGGAGAATTTGGCACTTGGGAAAAAGCATGGGCCTTCTCAAACCATGAAAGGAGGAAGAAAGAACTCTAGTTCCCTTATCTTCTCTAAGTTAGAGCTTTACTTGCCTTTTCCCTAGTAAAATTTCCACATGGAGAAAAGTGTGGTCTACATTTTGCTTCTAAAGTGGCTGTGTTTCCTACTGAATGAAGTTGTTTTTTTAAAGATGCCAACTGTCTTTTGAACAATTTAAAACTTAATTTGAATTTAATAATTGGCCAGCAATTTCCTCATAATATGTACATGTTTATGACTAAAATAATACATTTTATACACATATACACACATATTAGACTAGGTTTATGTTACCATTTCATGAATTTGAATAAAACCTAGATGACAAAATCTACATGTAGCTCTCATATGGAAATCAAAAAAATGCCTTGGGGAAAAAATGTTAGCAAAAGAAAATGCTATCATTTGCAATTAACTACTTACATTTAAATGATGCTTAGGTGTTTAGAAATCATTTCCTTTGTCTACTGATCCTCACAGTGACTCTGGAAAGAGAACAATGTTCAAATCAGATTGGATTCAGATTTTTGCTCTACTACTCACTAATTGTGGGTACGTGGAGGAATCAGGTCAGCCCTCTGATCCTCAGCTTAGGCAGGTGTATAATGGTGATTATAGTGCCTGCTTCATTTAGTTCCACCCTTTTCCAAGTTGTGCTGGCACTAAATGAGTTAATACTTGAAACTAGGAGAGTGCCAAATACATAAGCTGCTAATATTATTACTACTGTTTATAGATAAAGAAATTGAGGGTAGAGGAGGTTAAGTGATTTGTCCACTTGACAAAACTCATAACTTGTACAACCAGGACTTGTTTATTAGTCTAGGGCTCTTTCTCTGAGAACCACAGTAATATGTTAAAAGCCTGTCGAGAATCCACACAGCACAAAGATCAACTAAGATCAGGGCTGCATTATGACTTTCTTGGGCCACGAGCACTTCTGCCTTCTTGGGCTCCTTTCACCAAAGAAAAATATAAGCCTAGTTTGGATTCATTAAGATATATGCATTATTATTCACTTTTTATTCATATTTTAAAGGAAATTGGAATTAGAAAATTTCCATGAGTCTCTAAATATAGCATAGACCCTAGGCACTGTGCCCACTGTGCCTAATGGTTAAATCAACCTTAAGTTAGAAAAAAACTGCTTCATACAGAGACATACAATAAAAATAAGGGATCTTCTATCCCTATGTTTGGTCTTACAATTGAGAGAGTGTTCTAGTGAGATCTTTTGGCTGCCCCCACAGTGCCTCACAAAGTGTACTGTAGTTAGCTTCTAAACCAAGTTAGATAAAACTGGGACACCCGCCAGATCCTATTGCCTCACTCTCTGTGAATGATGGATGGGATTATACAAATTTAAAAGTTGATGATAAAGAAGTTAATATTTTAAGACATGTAAAGTATGATTCTTCCATGTCAGATAATGAAATCTAAGATTAATCACAAACAAATTTGTACTGGGACATGTTGTAGTAATTCATCATGTCTTCTCCAGAAGTGGTATCTATGTTGAATGTTCACAAACAGTGTCAAAGTCAGTGTCTGGAGTAGATGTAATCAGGAAGGAGAAAAAGCCCAGAGTCACGCATTTAAAATGTGTAGGCTTTATATGATAATCACTGTGAGGAAGAGGAATGCTACATTGAAACTTCTGTAGCACTTCTTTCATGGTATTTGAGTTCCATTTTGAAAGAATCTATAGAACTTAGAAAATCAGGGCTTGACTGTATAAAATCATTGGACTGTCTTCAAGAAATAAAGCTAAATAAATACGTCATTGCTTGGCAATCTTAGGATAAGCCTACCCTTCCTTGCTGGGTAATTTTTGGTGTGCGTGACCATCTGAGTTTCCTCAGACAGGAAGGTTTATGAATGCAGGGAATAAAAGCTCATGGGAAAATGCCTTCTGTAACCTTTTCCCTGTTACTTTTCTTGATTGCTGGGAGCTTTATTCTCAGCAGCATAAAGTGTGTGTATGACACACAATCCCATACAGATTTTAACTACTCCATTATTATACTGACATGGACATCAAACAAACAAAAAAACAATTAAAGTGACACCAGTTATCTTTCTGATGCATAAAAATGATGTTTCAAACTGAGGGAAATGTATTAGTAGAGATATACACTTAGGTATATGAATCCTTAGACCTAGAAACTGATTTCAAGTGAAAAAGTCATTTACATTAATCATTGATGTGTCAGCTAAAAGCTTGTAAATTTGTCATCTCTAAAAGCAGTTTTACGTTATAAAGTCACTCAATAAAACCCTTCAAGTGTAAGATGGAGGGGTTTATTGCCATTATTTATTACATGTTTTAACGTTTTAAAATGATTATTTTTGGTTTGCCTTTTTAAAAAAATCAATTAAATGAATTATTGTACTCTGAAAGGGTGTACTTAAATTTTGCTTCAAATGGATTCTGGTTAGCATCAGTTTCAAACTAAGGAAACAGAATTGTTTATGTATAATTTAACTTGGATTTATTAAACTTTTTTAAGAGTTTGGGAAGACGCTATACCTACCTTTTCCTAAGACTTACCCATGTTCAGATAGTGTTAATTAATTTGCTCAAGAAACATGTACAGCTACATGTTAGGAAATATAATAGGCATTGAAAAGGTAGGCAGACAGGCTGGAAGTAGAAAGAAAGAAAAAGGAAAGAAGGAAGGAAGGGAGGTAGGGAGGGAGGGAGGGAAAAGGCTGTGTAGGGAATTGATTAGGAACAAGGGTTATGGAGTCAGAGGGTCTGAGTATGCATACAGTCTCTTCCAATAGCAAGAAACAAAACCTTGAAGAAACTACTGCTCTCTGCTTTAGTTTTCTTATTTTTAACACTGGGATAATAATCCAACCTCCTAGGGTTCTTATGAGGATCAAATGGGTTTATGCATGTTAAGTGCTTTGAATCATGCCTTGCACTTAGTAAGCCCTCAATAAATGTTAGCTTTTAACTGAATAACCCTGCTGCCAAGAAACTCAGTGTATGAGGAAAATGAAAAAATACAGATGCAGATACACTATAATACAATGCAGTGAATAGTGTTATAAAATATCTGAACAGAGTGCTAGAGGAGGCACAGAGATGATACCAGATGAAAAAATACCATGGTGATTAGGAAATGGAGATGATGGGGGATAAAAAAACATCATGGCAGGGTGACACCAAGGAGGAGAGTAATTCTGATTAGGTGAGTCAGACCAAACTTCCAACAGGAGGTTACGTGGGAGGATGTTAAGATTTTAGAAAGCATGCAGATGAAAGCACATGAGCAAAAGATTGGGGGCATGAAAATACAGATTCAAGAAACGGTGATCAGTTAGGTGTCCTGAAGGGAGGAAGTGTCAGAGTTGAGGGAGATGAGTCTGGAAAGGAAGGTTAGGATCAGGCTGTCTATAGCTTCTCGTGATCATATGAGCACTACTTAAGCCATTGAAGGATTTACGTGAAAAGGTGACATCATTGAATCTGTCTTGAAAAGATAACTCTGAATGTGAAAGGGTGGAATCTTGTACACCCAAAACACAGAACTGGGAAATTCTTGCAATTGTCAGGAAAAGGGAAGGTGGCTAAGAAATGGTTGAGAGGCAACCAATAAATGTCCCCCTACTAGAAGTAAGAATTGCAGCAGTGCTAATCCCAGGTGAAGGGCTACCCCTGCTTGGCCCACCTCCATCTCCCTTAACCTATAATTCTGGAGTTCAGGCCTCAGTGGAGCCAAATGCTGCCTTGAGACAAACTGTTTGGATATCTAATACTGTATTTTCACGATCTACTGGAAGCAGTCAAGTTATTTTTTTGATGCATGTGCTTAACTCAGTGGAAGTGTTTTAGAAATGCATAATGCAGCAATTTAAACTCAAGTCTGGAATCTAACATTATTTAGAGAAAGCAGAGTTATAAAGCTAGTTTCTTCCAGACTCCATCCAAAGCAATTTAGCAACTAAGATACAAAAAGGGTCCTGTAATAATGTATTCTTACTATTAGGGATTATATTTTTTTTTTGTTTAGACTTTGAGTTAAGCATTACTATGAGGCTCTTTTGAAAAGAGTGATCTCTGTGGTCTTCTTAAGCATTTATCATCTTTACAAATGCCAAGTGTTTTGAGAAGTTCACAGATGGTATAGAAACATGTTGAAACTTCCTGCAGCTTTTATTTGGAGTAAGTGTCTTGAGTGGTAGTTGAGTGTTTAGTATGAATTTGAAAGTAATATTATTTTGTACTTTTGTCTTTTTAATTTGAATTATTTCAGTTTCAGAAAACACTATGAAGTATTTTGTACAAACATCCAAATTTCTCATAAGTCTTTCACCAGGGTGTTATTAATGTTAATTATTTTATTAATTTGATATAGGGAGTAGTGATATTCTTATTTGAATCATAATGATCCTAGCAGCCAAAGAAATAAACTTTATGCAACTCTCCAAAGCTTGTTGGCAGTATAATTCAATATAACTTAGTCTTTTAATATTATAGGTTGATTTCCTGTTCTAAATAAAGGCCACTGAACTTGTGATAATTCATGTAATATTGTTTTTTAAGCTTTTCCCCTATATATGTTACGATGATTTGAAACAGTGAACTGTTTTTGGGGGGTGATAGAAAGTATTGATGTCACCTAAGTGTTTAGACCTAGTTTTCTTCTCCTCTCTGGTCTTCTCAATTCTCTCTCTCTCTCTCTTTTTTTTTTTTTACTTTCCTCCTTGCTTTTTCTCTCACCTCTCTTAGTAGCTCTTTGAACTATTATTTCATAAGAACTATTTATTGGAAAATGATTACATCATAGGAAGTTAATTTCTATTTTATTATTAATAAATTAATGATTCTTAATTAGTATTAAGAATTCTCAAGATACTATTTTTCATTTCCAAACAGATACAAAAAGGTATTCAACATAGTATATATCCCCAAAGCATGTAATCTATTCTTTTTGTTTTTGAATCTGTAGCTTTTTGTGCTACCAAAGCACTATTAACGTCTTCTATCTCTGGGATTCCAGCAATTTTGTAAAATATCCTAATATTTTCGTATGGTTCAACTGTGTATTTATATCAACACTTGGCAGGGTAGTTTAAAAATCTTGTTACAAACGAATTCACCTTGAGCTGTTTTCAAATTGTGCAACTCTTATATGTTAGGTATTACCCAACTCAGACTTTCCTAATTTTATTTAATTTAATTAATTTTATTTAATTTTATTAATTTGATATAGGGAGTAGTGATATTCTTATTTGAATCATAATGATCCTAGCAGCCAAAGAAATAAACTTTGTGCAACTCTCCAAAGCTTGTTGGCAGTATAATTCAATATAACTTAGTCTTTTAATATTATAGGTTGATTTCCTGTTCTAAATAAAGGCCACTGAACTTGTGATAATTCATGTAACTGTTATAAAATTGATGGTAAACTCAGTTTCTTTCAAAATCTCTACAACTCGAAGCAACTTGAAAATGTTGCATTTTTATTTTAAAGGAAGAGTTTTTTGAAATCAAAAGCCTAAAATTTCATTAAATGTATCCTCAATTAGAATTGTTCACTTTGAATCCTACTTTGAAGGAACTATGCTGAAATCATGCGTTGTCATAGAAACGGCATTGCTGCCATACTCGACCTTAATTAAAACCTTTAAAAAAATTATCATGAAATGAGTTTTAAGAAATAAATGCCTTAGGCAATTTGAATTTGATAGCAGTGATTTTAGTATTAATGGATACATGTAAAATTCAGATGATGGTATATGCTTGTAAAATAAGCCATGTAGACATGAAATCCAGTCATTCAAAATTACTGAAATATTTTTTGATATGTTTCTTTGCTTTACAATTTTATTTTCAAAGCTAGATTTATTTTGTAAGAACAAGAAATATCAGAATAAAATTTACTTTTTAAAATGACAATCATTTTGGGCTGAAGTTTTATAATATACATATATACTAGGGTTGCCTGGGTGGCTTAGTCAGTTAAGCATCTGACTCTTGATCTCATTCATCTCTCATCTCAGGTCTTAATCTCAGAGTTTTGAGTTCAAGCCCCGTGTTGGGCTCCATGCTGGGCATGGAGCCTCGTTCAAAACAAAACAAAACAAAACAAAACAAAAACCAAAGTGGTTTTACAATATACGTAGATACTTAAATTTATCTTCCCTGTAGTATGAGTACCAAGACAAATTCAGAAATTAATTCATTTTTAACTGTTGCTGAGGATAAACTGCTAAGTTTTAAAGATAAGAGTATCCACATTTATTTAAGTGTAGTGCAGCTACTGATATAACTGGCAATAGAATATTGACATACATATATTTTATTTATACTTTATTATGTTGCTTGTGTGAATGAGAAAGATTGGCTCATACTAAATATTCATGTGAGTTAAAGCGCAAGGCCTCTACTTGTTCCCATTGGTCTCTGTGTTTGGTTTGTATAGGTATTTTTTTTAACCAGGTGCATTAGCAAGTTAGTCAACTGTATTTTTTATTTATACTTCAGTACAGAAAGGCAAGCATTAGAATGTATATGTTCAGATGTAGAACAATCAGCATTGGCATTCCATGAGTATATTTGATTTTCATAATATGCATTTCACACCAAAGGATTCTGGATTTAGCAAATGTAATTAAGCTGCTACCATTGATGAATGCTGGCAGTTTAAATAATTGGTTAATTTTGAGAAAATAGATGAAATCAAAGTATACTTGAATTCAATGTGCTTGTCTGCTATGACCATTAGTGCTTGTTTTTTAGCTTTCAGCTATAAAATACATATGACTTTTCCATATGTAATTGGAGTAGCAGTTGTCAAGGTACGTTTTTATCTATTCAGATGTTCATATTTAACTACCACTATTTTATAGTTATCTCATTGGAACTCTCAAGTACAGCTCAAGTGAAATGTACTATTCAAGTATTGAATTTTGATTTATGTATGCCTCACATATTTGAGATATACTAGGTTAAATTGTGATTTTTTTAAAAAGTGATTTTAAAGTTCTCACTCTGGAAGCAGGTTGGCTAATGGTTTCCTTGACTCAAGATGAAATGTATTCACTGCTTAACTGATGGTCACAGCTGTGTTTTGTTCGCAAAATTTTATCTAAAATAAATGCTTTCTGTCATTTATCAAGACAACTCTTGTAGGCAACTCCTTTAAGTCCAGCTGACAATTGGGCAGAATACCCGCACAATTAACCATTGTTTTTAGGGAAGGAACATTACTTTATAGCCAGTTGAATGTTCTTGCCTTGCTGTCTATAAAATAATTTCTTTCCTTTCTTCTCTAGTCTATTTCCTTCTTTCCATTTTCCTTGGAAATGAAATGTAAAGTTAGACTATTTGGATATTCCATTTTAATTTTGTTTTAATATTTTATATTTGAGTCCCTTTGTCTTGGAATAAATTTAACCCTCTTAAAAGCTAATAAATTAGCCTCATAGATGCTACCAGAAGACATGAGGTTCCTAGGTCAGAAGCAAGATGCTGTATTCCTCAGGGCCCTGTGTAAGCAGTATGAGTATCCACATGTGCATCTAGTAGCCTTGCTCCCAAGTTCCATAGGGGCAACGCAAAATGGGCTCAGACACATTGACTGCATCACACCTGAGGAACACTGAGCTTGGGGAATCCACGTGTTTATAGCTGGCAGTAGGCAAGCCTGTTCTTTGTCCCAAAGGGAGACATTACCTCAACTGTGAAGGTTGCTTACTGCAAACACAAATGGAGAAATGGCCTTGGGGAGAAGCAGTCATGGTCTTGCAGTCTTGCAGGAATGCTAGAGATCCACAAAGATTCTATCACATAACACTATCAATGTTTTGACATGCATAACCCTATTTTAGGTAGGTTTGGATGCATATTTCTTGTATTTTTTTGCATATGACTCACTGAATGTGTATATGGCAAACTAGGTACTTACCAGTTCCATTTCTTTTTTTAAAATTTTTAATTTAAATTCAACTTAATTAACATACAGTGTATTAGTTTCAAAGGTAGAATTTAGTGGTTCATCAGTTGCATATAACACCCGGTGCTCATTACATCAAGTGCCCTCCTTAATGCCCATCACCGAGTTACCCCATTCCCCCACTTCCTCCCCTCCAGCAACCTTCAGTTTGTTTCCTATAGTTAAGAGTCTTTTATGGTTTGTCTCCCTTTCTGATTTCATCTTATTTTATTTTTCCTTCTCTTTCCCTATGTTCATCTGTTTTGTTTCTTAAATTCCACATATGAGTGAAATCATATGATATTTGTCTTTCTCTGACTTATTTCGCTTAGCATAATATCCTCTAGTTCCATCCATGTCATTGCAAATGGCAAGATTTCATTCTTTTCGATGGCTGAGTGATATTCCATTGTGTGTACACACGCGTGCGCACACACACACACACACACACACACACACCCCATATCTTCTTTATCCATTCATCTGTCAATGGACATTTGGGCTCTTTCCATAGTTTGGCTATTGTGGACATTGCTGCTATAAACACTGGGGTGCATGTGCCCCTTCAAATCACTATGTTTGTATCCTTTGGGTAAATACCTAGTAGTTCAACTGCTGGGTCATAGGGTAGCTCTATTCTTAACTTTTGGAGGAACCTCCATACTGTTTTCCGGAGTGGCTGCATCGGTTCACCTTCTTAATTCAGATTATTTCCTAGAAAATCAGCATCAAGTAAATTATTAATATTAATTAGTTATGGTTCAGATTCATTGCCTTCAATAAGTTGACATGCACACAACACAACAGGGATGATTTTACCTTCAAAAGCTAGAATAGACTGCTGTGACTGATGTCAGTGTAAGGTGCCAACACTGACTCTTGACACACCTTGAATGAAATGATTTGTTTGTGACATGCATGGAAAAGCATTTCAGACTTCTGAGGTAAAATGATTTATTCTCTGATAACACCTTGTCAGATATTTTCATCTCACACCCTCTATTTTTTTTTAGTTTTTATACTCTAAACTGCTATTGATTTTCCCTCACTTGATAATCAGGTCCTAAAAAGATATCTTCCAAATTCAGCCAATCACCCAACAACTTTCAAAGTTATTCTCTAGGAAATTGGATTTCTTCATTTTGAGACACTGAGAGAAAAACAAGCATCTGGAAACTACCCCTCACTATGGCCATTAATAATATCTTAGAAGATTTAAGCCCTTCTCTGAATTTACAGCTATTGAAAAAAATGGAAATTTTGATGACTACTTTGGAAACAGTAGGTTAAATTGTAGAAGCAGTGAACTAGGAGGGCAAAATCTTCTGTAGTGCTCAAGTGGTGCTAGAAGATGTAAGAGATTAATGAAATTGTTTCTAGAGTCCCTAGAAGACAGAGTCTGCCTATTTCAAATTCATTTTTTTCTTCAAATTTTCATAAGAAGAACATGTTCTATTGGTCAGTGGCTTTTTGTTAGTATTGCTGAAACAAGGAAAAGCAAAATGGCCATCTTTCACTATAAGCTAAACTTGAATTTGTCATAATTCATAAAGATAAAAAGAAGCTATATAACTTACAGAGTTATAACAACCGGAGTCATTCCTTGGGATGAGGAAAATCAGGGATCAGAATATTATAGGGCAGGGAGTAAAGACTGATGCGTGAGGCGGCTGGTGAGGGTGATATTGGTGGTAGTGGGGGTTGGGTGGTCAGTACTGTCTTAGCTGAGTACTGGGGGCCTCTACCCTGGTCCCTGCTCTGGCTCTCCTCTGGCCTTGCCCACCTCACTGGCTGAGGAGTCCACAGAGACAGCTGGAAATGTTCTCTTAGCATCTGTGTATTCCTCTCTTCTTGATCACAGTTGAGAGACCTGAAATGCCAGAATTCTATGCCCAAGTGGATTAGAATCTGCTTTCTAGGCCCTGCATGTCTTTCTGAGGGTGGACTGGCCTGTTGGTGATAATAGCTACCATTTATTTACTCTGCCATGATATGTTTTCCTTCACAAATATTGTACTTCAGTTGATACATATTCTCAGAAATTCTCCCTTAGCCCCACCCCTAGGTGGGGCCTGGTATGTTGTGGAGGCAGATTTCACCTAAATGTCTTAAAACTCTGTAGCTGTAGTGAATATCCATCGGTCTAACTTCACCTACCTGCAGTCATCAAGCAATATAAACAGTCATATTGCAAGTGGCCTCAGTTGAGAGCTCACCAATCTTACTTTCAGGTATTTCTTTCGGCTGAATCTCTGACTTCTAGAACGAAAGTTCACAAAAATATGTGTTGTGTGTTTTCTTTCTAAGGACATGTTTGACTTATAAGAGCTCTGGAACTTTTCTGCTCCCTATTACCTTAGCTGATCTCCTTGAACCTGACACCTTGCTTGCTTGCTTTTGCTATTTTTCAGATCTCTCCTTTTCAGAGAGGTTCCTGTCCTGTTTCTTTTTGGTCAAGCCATGATACTTTCGCTTTCTTTTCACTATCATTCCATTTTCTCTAGAAGATTGTCTTTTACAACATCTTTTTCTCATCAAAGATGCTTTTGTTTTTGATATATAATAATTCAACTATGTTCAAATAATTCAAATATAACTGCGAATGTTGCTGAAAAGTATAAGAAGATATAAGGGATCTACCATAAGGGACCTACCACTTTCTTTTATAGGAGTCCCCTTCTGATCAGCGGCCATTTTTGTATGTTTCTCAGGATAGCTTCATGGGTGTGCGATTTCTGTGTATGACTGACCATGTTGTTGGGCTCAGAAGGGCCTCACATTTGATTTAAAGCCATACTTATGCCATTATAACAGCCTTACAAAATGTATTTTTCAACTCCTATTTTGTAAGTGAAGCCCCCGTGGGACAACGTTTTATGTGCCAGGAGTTTGGAGCCTAGGTTCATTCATGATGACACCTAGCACTACCCTCCTGGTCACCACTCTTTTGTTCCCTGAGCCCAGACCCTGCCTGACCTTCCCTTTCTGTCTCCCTGCCTTGTCCCATGACACTGCTGCCTTCTGGAGAGTGGAGGTAGATAGCCCATTGTGTCCACTGAGTGTGATTAAAAGAAAAGGGAGATAATTCAGCTCACTACCTCTAACACTGGCAGAGTTCTGGACAGGAGCATAGGGTTGAGGAGGATTGGGGTCTGGCACTGGGAAAGTCTCGGGCAGGATTGGTAGCAATTGTCCCCACTATGGTTTGGCAGCAACACTGCCCATTTTTTTAAAAGAAACTTGGGAGTCACCTGTAGACTGTAGGTTGGGGCAGTGGGCTCGTGGAAAGGGGAGATACCTGCTTCAGTTTCTCCAGAGCCCATCCATGGTGGGCTTTGTGGATTGCCCAGCAGCTGGTGGAAAAAAGAACATGTCATTCATCAGACCTGAGCATGCACCTGACCTATCCATGGGGTGGCCTCCTGGTTGCTTGTAAGGGTCTGCATGCAACACTGAAAATTCTGTGCTCCATAGACTCATTGGCCAGCTCTGTGCTTTGGGGGGCTCTATCTTCCTTGTGCCAACCTTCCTGAGTCTGACTTGTGCTCTTTCTGGCCAGTTCAAAGTTCCGACTGAAATAAGAATTATGCAGTTTTGGTGATTCTTCATATGAATTGAATGCTCTTAAATTTGCATTTAATGCTGACATTGTATATCGTAGATGTAAAGGGCAAAATCCATGCTAATAATTTCAATTAACTTTTTTCCTTAGAATCAAATTATATACCAAGTTAAGAGAAAGATCACAGAAAAGAGGAAAATAATACTTATACCTCTATCTACAATTCTTGCTTTTCCAAAAAAAAAAAGGGCCCTGTATTTCTAGTTTGCACTGTGCCCTGCAAATTATTAGCCAGCCCTATATGCAGTCATTTTTTTTTTTTGGAGAAGTCATTTTTCCTTATCCTCAAATAAATATACAGCAGCTAGCCCATTAAAGCTGGACATAAGCATTTTTTATAACCCAGCAACTCAACTCCTAGGGAAATACCAAAAATACATGAGCATATTCATCTAAAGACATGAACAAGAGTGTTTGTAGAAACACTACCTAAGCAGCCCTAAGCTGAAAACTACACAAATGCCCCAAATTGTGGAAGCAGATTATATCTACAAGAAACTATGTAAATGAATCTCACAAAGATAATGAATCTATGTAAACTATGTAAATGAATCTCACAAGATAATGCTGAATGAAATAAGTCAGATATACAAAAGTACATACAGTATAATTCCATTTACATAAATTCAAAAAGAGGCAAGACTAACCTATGGTATTAGAAGTCAGGATAATGGTTACTCTTTGTCGGAGGGGTTGGGTAAGTACTGAAAGAAGGCATAAGTGGAACTTCTGAGGTCTTGATAATGTTCTATTTGTCTTTCTTGGTCTTGGTGCCAATAATATGTTCATTTGTGAAAGTTCATCAAGTTGCAACTTAACATTTGTGCACTTTTCTGTATGTTATACCTCAATAAAAAATTCAAAAAAATACACTAAGCATAAAAAATCCTGTATTCTTTTAATCACTGCTGCTGTAAAGTAAGACCTGATTCAGTTAATGTGCAGTTCAGTGGAAGAAATGATATAACCAAAGAAATTCATTTTCTTTTTTATGCTAGAGTTATAAGCTATGTAGATGAAGAAAAAACCATTGTTTTTGACCAAAACTTTCAAAATGTAAAGAGTAACAAGAGGCAAAATATATTACTACTACAAAGGTCGCCCTAGACAGCCACTGGCAATGGCTTGGGGGGGATGGCATTTTATGAGCTGTTCTATGGTGTGTAGTTCAGGAGTTAGAACCAACCTTGGTGAGGTTAAAGCAATATATTTTCATAATTAAGTAACAAGTGGGTGTGTAAGAGGAATGCATTCCTGTTGATTTAGTCTGGTTGATTTTTTCCTTTTTTTTTTTTCTTAGTTGTTAATACTGACTTAGGGGCAGTTTTTAAATACCCTCAAATTTTCCTTCCTCATAGGAGCAGGGAAAACTGTACAAACTTTGCTAAATTGGAGAGGAGCAGTCAAATGCAATTTCCTACAAATATAAGAATTGTAGAATATTTAAAGTAATTGATATTCTCTGCATTTCCGTCATTTGTCAAATAATTTCAAATCCATGAAGGATGGAAAATAATAGAAAAATATATGTCCAATGACAAAATATTTAGTGAATTTATTATCTGTCCCTACAATATTAGCAGATTCCTCTATGGGTTCTTTGTCAATAGTCTCTTAGGATTAGTTCACCTTCCTTTCTATCACAAGTTAATTTCCTCAAAATCAAATATAATATTAAATCTATGCTTATAAGCTTCAGTTGACTCTCTATTATGTATTGAATAAGATCCAGTTTACTTAGTTTGTTCTACAATGCCATAGTTTGCTTGTAACCTGATCTTAGACTATTCCTCTCATCTTGTCTTCTGTCATTTCTTTCCATCTTTCCTTAGCCCTGTAACCCTGAACCTAGTGTGCTTTCAGGATTATGTCATGACCTCTCATATGTCTGCTGCTATGCTTTGCCTAGAAAGATTTTACTTCCTCTTGTCTACTATGCCCATCCAGAGTTAATACTCCCCATCTCGGTCATTTAATGGAATCTTGTTCATACCTCTGTAATAGTTCTTAGCTCAAAATATATTTGTATATCTGATTGCATGTCACTAAACATGAGAAAGTGAAGTGAATTTAATCCTCATATTCTAAGGGCTTGATCCCGGGGTTTGGGATTGAGTCCTGCATCCGGCTCCCTGCTCAGCAGGGAGTCTGCTTCTCTCTCTGCCCCTTCCCCACTCAGGCTCTCTCTCTCTCTCTCATGCTCTCTCTCTCTCAAATAAATAAAATTTTTTAAAAAATAAAAAAATAAAAAATTTAAAAAATAAATAAAAATTGGTAACTAGATGGAACCCAATGAACTAAAACTATCAAAAGGAATTTCTACTATAACTTGATTCTAGAAAAAAGATTTTTTATTCTCAAAGCTTCAATTATGCAAGATGAACAAGTCCTAGAGATCTATTGTAAAGCATAGTGCCTGCATTGTATACTTAAAAATTTACTGAGGGCAGATCTTATGTTAAGTATTCTTATCACAAAAATAATAATAATAACTACTAATAATAAATAGAGAATGCAGGAGGAAACTTTTGAAGGTGAAGGGTATGTTTATGACATAAGCAGCAGTGATGGTTTCACAGAAATATACTTCTCCAAACTCATTAAGTTGTATGAAGTAAGTATGCACAACTTTTCATATGTCTATCATACCTTCATAAAATGGTTAAAAAATATTTTCTGTTAGTGCTGAACATTAGTTTGAGCATTCTCTCAGCATTTTGGATAGTTGAAGCAGTTCTAGGATGAGGCATTTTGTCTGAAATTCCAATCTCCTGTCATTATATGATCTTACTTGACAAAATATTCCCCTACTGTTACCCTCCAGAGACTTTAAATATCTTTTCTTTTGAAATGTCTATGTGTGTGTATTTGTGCTTGTGTTTTAATTTTCAGCTTAAGTACCGTGCCTAGAAGTCTATGGCTTTGGAAAGGAAGGCAGTTTGACAAATCTTAATCTTCTTAACCAGAAGATCAATGGTTTGCAGAAATTTAAAGTACCTTTCAATGTCATAAACACTACTAAAAATTCTACCAACTTAGTCTCTGACCAAGAACAATAAAAAAAAATGACAGAAATCTAAGCATAAATGCCTGTAACTGAAAAGCTTTCCATTCAACTTGTTGTAGTTAAGATCCCATGGACTCAATGACCATATTACTTTACTGACTTGTACTGGCTCAGTTGGAGGCCAGTATGTGATTTTGGCAAAGAGAAATGGAAAGTGTGTCTTTTTCAGACATATTCTATGTTTATCCTGTTTACTTGTGATATTTTAGAAAATTAAACTGTTCACACACGGAGGCTACCCTTTTTCTCAGTGAGCTCCATTTTGTAATCTGAACTTTAGTATATTGAAATACTACTCCTAGCCTCCACAGCAAAGAGCTTTCTGACTAAATAAACTTAGCAGTCAAAGGTCTGGTCTGTACACTCACTTGGGTTATTTTCAATTCTTCTGAGACTAAAATCACCATAGCAATGACATTTTACTCTACCTACCGCCTTATTGGAGATGCCTATTAATATACCATTTATCAGAACAGATTAGTTTATTTTGGTGTTATAATAACACTTTTTACAGGCATTTAAACTATCCCACCTCCTTTGCACAGCCTTTTCTATCTTGAATGCTTTCCTCTATTCAGAGGCAGAATCATTGAGCTCAATCTGTGTTAGTAGGGAAAAGTGTAGAACAGTTTGAACTTAAAATTTAGAATAAGATTTAATAAACTTCCAGGCCTGTAGTAACCCAAAGCTCTGGCACAAGGTAAGATTTTGAGATCCAGGACATCAACTGAGAGGATGGCTAGACATAAAGCTAAGGGGAACTAAGGTCTGCTTTTTGGATTAAAAAAAAAAATGGGAAAAGAGTGGAATGGACAGGGTAATGTGGATTTTCCAAAGAGTCGGTTGGCTAGATGTGATGTACACACCTCAGTAAAATGTGCCAAAGAGAGGAAAAAATAGCCAATCCATGTGAGAAGAATGAGGAGAAATCCCCCTGAGCCATGTGAAAACACAGGAGGAACCCTCTTCGATGGAACCTGTGGTCTTACTGTTCGGTGGTCTGAGACAACGCTTATGAGTAACGCATACCTCCAAAGCCAGAGACCACAGAATCGTGAAGTATTCTATACATGTTTATTGGCCTCATTCGCCTTTCCTGTCTACTCCTTTTCTCTTTGATCCTTCCTACTAGAAAGTTCTAAAAACTGGCTCGAGTTCGTGAAGATTTCTATCAACAGTAATAGAATGGAGAAATGATCTCTTCCTGCTTTTCCCCATACTGGCTTCTTCAAGCCTATGAATATAAAAGCAGTCTTTAATTCAACAGGTACATTATTTTTCTTAAAGATTTGGATTTACAGCTAAGTAGTAGATCCCCAATAAATGACAGACATACCAGTTGGCTTTACATCAGCATAGTAGGAGGTAGTTTGAATTCAATAATGTCTTCAAATATCCAGGTGTACTAAACAACTTAAATGTATCATTTCATCTGTGGCTGGCATGAACAGTCTTTTCCCGATCAAAGTGCTTTTGCTTCCCTTGAAGATGACCATGTATCACTATAACTCTATGCCTTTTACTTACGCTTCTTCTCTTATCTAGCATAAACATCTGTTAATTTCCAGCTTTCTTGCCCCTCTTCATGAAGCTATTTCTGAACCTCTCTGTTAAAATCAGTATTCCCTCCTTTGTGCTTTCATTGTGCTTTGTTTATATCTCTTTGTGATGGCTTTGCATTATAATAACTTATGTGCATCCCTGTCTTTCCCACCAGACTGTAATCTCTTTGAGAATAGAGAACATGCCCTATTTGTTCTTATTGTACAGTATTCTAACATGGCACCTGCCTTAAATTAGACACTTGGTATGTATTGGGGAGTTTCACTACATGATGGATAAAAAACAATTTTCCAAGGGCTGAATGCATGCTGCAGTTAGCAAAGTTTTCAATCTGTGATTGTATCAGAAGCAAAGGAAGTAATAAGTTATTAATGGAGATCATGAGGGAGACATAATTTTAACAAAATGAAATGGATAGCCAAGTACATTAATATTGAAACTGAATATATGAGTTAAACAGAACCATAGCACAAATTAGCCATTAGACTGCAGTATTAGTTTCTGAGTTTACAACTTTAAATTAGGTTAATAGTCAAAATGAGGGAAACTGCTTTCTTTGTAGTAGTGTCTGTTCATCCTCCCTTCCCCCGGGATTATTAACATGAGATAGGGCCAATTATTTATCAAAGGGATATCAGAAGTTTTAAACAAAAATAAATTTAAAAAATTCTTTATCAAGATTTAAATCAAGCATTGATTTTTAATGGCTTTTACATTTAGGCTGAAGGGAAAAGCAAACTCAGCTTTTTGCTACCTTCTTTTTTTTTTTTTTCTGACATAGATGAAGACATCACCATTAACAGTCAGATCTGCCTTTACAAACCTTTATCTCAGACTTTGCCTCAGAAAATTTCCCAGAAAAGAATAGAGGGTTTTAATAGTTTACTTCTTAGCTAGTTGCCCAATGAAGAAAAAATGTTTCTATGGAGGACAAGTTAATTTTCTCAGAGGTCTTGGGGTGAAATACTTGAGATTTTTCTTGGTGTGGGCATTAAGGTCAAAAAGACACACTCAGATGCAGGCTCTGCCATTTATTCTCCGAGTGATCATGGGATGGCCATTTAAATACTCTTGAGTTAATTTTCTCATTTTTAGAGCAGGGATGAACTACCATTGTGTAAAGATATATCAATAGGCATACATTTATATGTGCATTGATCACCTCTAAAAGGTTTTAGAAGAAATGGTTACAATCTTTCCCTCCAGGTGGAGGAACTGGGTGCCTTCCAGGTATCACAGATGGGAGAGAGACTTATTTTTTATGGTATACCACTTTCCACCTTTAGAACATTGTACTATTACATGTATTACCCTTTCAAAAGTAAAATGTTTGATTTAAAAATTAAAACATAATAAAGTATGAAATTTCCAACACAATTACTGACATGATATTCAATAAATACTGTTCTCTCTACCTTCTCTATTGCATCCCCCAATTTACCCTCTTTGATCTGGTATCCATAGGAAAATATACTCACCCTTTCATAGAAGTTTTAGTTCTACCATATTTTAGAAAGTTAAGTCTTTTAGATTAAACTAAACTAAACTAAATGAATAAATGCAGAAGATATTAATGTTTTTAGAAAATTCAAACTTTGATGACTTAGCTTGTCATCCTTTTGTAAAAGACATATAGATCTAAAAACCTGATGATAGCACATTCATTCCTCTAAGAGATATTTTCATTTTCTGCTGTGGGCTTGTCAGACACTATTCTAGACTCTTGAACAAGGCAGAAAAATATCCTCCTTGCAGAGGGTTAGCTTATAGAAGACAGTGATAAATAATAAACATGATGCATAAGTAAATTAATTTAGTACATTAGAAGGTGGAGTATTCCATGCAAATAAAACAAAGAAGATGGAGATAAGGAGAAAAGAGAGAGCTGGGATGGGTGGTGACTTTAACTGTGGTGAGTGTGGTCATATTGAGAGAGGCTTGAGCTGAGACTTCAGATGGGGTTAAAGCCACACAGATATGTGAGGGAGAGCATTCCAGGCAGAGAAAGCAACCATTTCAGAATTGAAACAGAAGCATGCCTGTGTGTCCAAGGAGTAGCAAGGGAGTGGCTAGAGGAGGTGTGATTCAGAGGAGGTGTGTCAGGAGAGGAGATCTGGGAGGAAATAGGTTAAGATCATGTAGAGCCTGTAAGCCACATTAAAGAGGTCAGCTTTTATTTGTACTGAGAAAGGGAGATATGGAGGGTTTTTGGCAGAGGAATGACAAGTGCTGACTTCTTTTTCAAAAAGGATCATTCTGGTTGCCTTGTTCAGAATAAACTTACGGGAAGGGAAGAAAGAAAGCAGTAGATAGTATTTAGCAGTGTAATATAGGCAAGAAATTGTGTTCAGAGTGGTGGTGCTAGGTTTGGTATAGGGTTGTGAGTGAAAGATAAAGCCCAAGATACTTAAAGCTACGTGGGCTGAGCATCTGGAAAAATGACATCTCTATTAATTAAGGTGGGGACAACTGAGAAAGGATCAGAACTGAAAGGGGAAATATTGGCAGTTCATTTTTTGAACAAATTAAGTGTGAGATGCCTATTAAATATCCAAGTGGAGATGGTGACGAAGCAGAGAGGTCCAGGCTGAAGATACGAATGTGTTAGTCATCAGCCTAAACACAGTAGTCCCCTCTTTGCCCACATTTTTGCTTTCCACAGTTTTAGTCACCTATGGCCAACCATAGTCTGGAAGCAAATGATCCTCCCCCTGATGTGTGGTCAGCAGGTCAAAAGTAGCCTGAGGCTACATCACAGTGCCTACATCATTCCCCTCACTTCATCTCATCATGTAGGCATTTTATCATCTCATACCATCACAAGAAGAGGCGTGAGTGAGTACAGTACCAGAAGATATTTTGAGAAAGACCACGATTATTTAACTTTTATTACAGTATATTGTTATAATTATTCTGTCTATTATTATAATTCTATTCTATTGTTAATCTCTTACTGTGCCTATTTTATAAATTGAACTTTATCATGGGTATGTATGCATAGGGAAAAAAGTATATATGCAGTTTGGTACTATTCATGGTTTCAGGCACCCACTGGGGGTCTTGGAAGTATTCCCCCTCAGATAAGGGGGGGGAGGACTATTGTAATGACTCTTTGAAAGCAGTTACTTCTTGCCACCTCCAAAACCAGGTTCAGGGATCTATCAACATATAAAGGATATCCTGGTTGACCCCAAGAGCACTTAAGAGAAAGCCAAGGGAAAAAGGCAGATACCACCAAATTCGGATATAAAGCATGTAGAGTGTTTTCTATGATTACTTCAGGATGAGATACTCATTCCTGTATCCTGTGTTTGCAACAAGCTGGTTTTTGCTGCGGAGGCTCTGGATAACATACATGTCCTCCTGAGGTTTGTAAAATCTTGTGTGTGTGTGAGAGAGAGAGAAAGAGAGAGAGAAGAAAAGAAAAACAAAGAAAATCCAACACACAATTACAAACACTATTACTTGAGAGATGCGAGTAGTTTTTTATCTTGCAAAGGTGAAGATGTGATTATACCTTTGGTGCCAAATACTTCTTTGTTCAGAAAAAAATCACAAACACTGTATCAATCAATGACTTTATGGTATATCTATATTTTTTAAATATGAAAACATGATCTTTTGAATTTTATCCTTTCAGAAACTAGTGTAGTATGTTTCTTCTAATATATAAAACTAGAAAATATGTCATTACAATTGCCCCAACCTTTAAAAAATTCTTACTTTTAAAAATTTTTACAGGCTAACTGACAGACTGGCATTTTACAAAGATTTACACCTTCAGACTATTGAAGTGTTTTTGTAATATACTTATCAAATTTATCATGATTAAATTGAGTATCAGAGTGGGAGAATCTCGCATGTCATATATTATAGCTTCCTGATGTTATTTTCAATTTGGTATTTATCTACTTGGTTGTTTTATAGCATGTGTTTGCTAATTCCAGTATCTGGAGTATCTATGGTTCTGTTTTTGTTATTTGTGCTAGTTTTCACTCATGGGATCTTGTCCCCTTGTGTATTGGTTGAATTATCTGCTAAACACAGAATTCGAAAATTTAATTTGGAAATAATTTGAGATTTAGGCTTATCTTATTTTCCTCCAAAAAGTATTTTAAATTGTGTTTGCTAAGCTTCTGAATTTCTAGCAATTGCCTTAAATAAGTTTATAGTTCAAGTTTATCTAGGCCACCTAGATGACTCAAAACTGGGTACAATTCTGCTATTGTTACTTCTAGAATGAAGCCTTTTCAGAATCCATGCCGAAATTTGGTGAAGATGGTCATAGTGACTTACCAGGACCTCAGCCATAATAGATCCTAAATTCAAACTTTTGTGTACTTACCCAGGTGAAGTTCAACTTCTTAGCTACCTTTTTCATATCAGCCTCTGGAATAAAAGTGGTATTTTATTTTATTTTTTATTTTATTTTAGAGAGAGAGAGTATGCAGGCAGGGGAGGGGTAGGGGGAAAAGTAGAGAGAGTATCTTAAGCTGGCTCCATGCTCAGCATGGAGCCCAATGTGGGGCTCAATCTCACAACCCTGAGAACTTGACCTGAGCCAAAATCAAGAGTCAAACACTTAACCAGTTGAGCCACACGGGCACACCAAAAAGGGGTATTTTATGAAAATGAGCCCACATTTCTAGATTCCCATTCTCTCCCAGATCTTGATCATATATATATAGATACAGATATAGATGTAGATATAGATATAGATATTTTACTATCTCATTATATCTATATTGATTTTTGGAAAGGTTTTAATATTCTCTTTAGAAGCACTATTCTCAATTACCCAGTCCTCCATTATATAAAGAAGAAGTGATGAATAGCCATTATTATATTCACAGTTATAGCTCTATTCACTAACATACTAAAGAGAATGTTTAAGTATATAGAAAACCTTACTCCCTATTATAATGTTTATATTCTGTTTACTGTATACAGCAAAATGTTAGATCCAGGAGAGATTTCTGTCCTGCTTTTACTCCTCCACCAGCAGTTTCATAGCCCATTTCTGAATTCTTTCCCCCACTGTCTTCCCATTCACTCAACATATGATCATGCATTCAAAAATAAAGTGTCTTTAAAGGGTAGGACATTCTAATAGTTGCTATGGAAAATAGTCAAATGTTTCAGTCCTGGTCCCTGAGGTTTAAGGTCTACTTGATAACTCAAAATCAAAATATACTTGCAAACTATTATTGAAAAATAAAGAAAATACCATGAACATGATATGTTCATTGGCTACATGATAGTTCAATACCAATCTGGGTGCCAAAGACAGCAGGGTGGGTTGTAATGATTGGATTGGATTGGATTGGATGTAAAGCTGAAAATTAAGGCTGAAAGAGATTATAATTTAAGTAAATTGTTTCTATCAGTCAGGATTGGAAGTTGGCCAGGGAATAAGTAGGGTAAGTATTAACTCTAATTTATAATGGGTGGGCAGGAGCTAGAGCTACCACTTTATTGTTAAATGACCACCAAAATACAAAGATAACACAGTTTGAGCAGTGACAATACCTGTGACTGTATCAGGCAATGACATTGTATATTGCTCTGCACACTCCAAATAGATGAACTGATTTACATAGAACACCCAGGTGATCAACCAATGAGGATTTTGGGTCTATTTGTGTATAAAACAGTGTGTCAGTACCATAGTCTAATTATAAAAAAAAATAGTTGCATTCACTCTTAATGTGAAATGTGCATGTGTATATACATAAATATATGCCTACATGTACACATACATATAATATATACTCACCTTATCCTGTGTAAGATTCTAAAGAACAGGGAAACTGTCTTATTTTCCATTCAACACCTCCTCAGTACAACACACTGGAGTCTCTAGTGATAAGTACTAAAGAGTCTATTGACTTTATACTAATGCAAGTGTGTTCCACACTAAATTATTTCAGATCATTCAATTTTGTTGATGATTATCATATATTTTAAAAGAAAAATTCAGCATAATTCTACTTAGTGTTCAAGTGATATTTTTCACGTCTGAATCTTTGAAAAAAATTCCTGATTTCTACCAAGTTTGGTCAGGTGTAATAAGAAAGAAGTGAAATATTCTCAGCCAACTCATAAAAGCTTATTTAACAGCTATAAAGCAAACATTAAACACCAAATTCTCATCAACAAATGTGAGCAATTCCCAGCACCATTTGGGAGCAAATTTTGCTAATATATAACAGAAAACTAAAGAAAAGAATATACCAAATTTGGAGTTTCTTCAAAGAAAATGTCCCATATAAACACAATAAAACACTAAAATAAGAACAACTTTCCTCTTATGAGTTGCTCATTCAGTGATTACACAGGCAATTTTATAAGTAAGGGCTTATGCCATGTTTACATAATGGCTAAGATAAAACTACATCTTATACTCATACATTGAAATATCTGACTAGATAAGGATGGAGTTTCTGGAGCTCCTGAATCTCCAGGGAGGGGAACTAGAAGGTAGATTGTCGAGTTCTCATATGAGTGCACACTGATAAATAGAAATGAGAACAACTACAAAGATGTCATTAAAAGATAGACATATGCGGGCGCCTGGGTGGCTCAGATGGTTAAGCGTCTGCCTTCGGCTCAGGTCATGATCCCAGGGTCCCGGGATCGAGTCCTGCATTGGGCTCCCTGCTCCTTGGGAGTCTGCTTCTCCCTCTGCTTCTCTCTCTCTCTCTCTCTCTCTGTCTGTCATGAATAAATAAAATCTTAAAAAAAAAAAATAAAAGATAAACATATGCAAGAGTAACAGCCACAGATATTTCTGTATCTTTTATAGCTAGAAATTTGAATTAGATTACATAAAATAGGGTTATAGTTTCATCAGATAATATAGGTACTTATATTTCAAAAATTTAATAATTTGTACACCAGGGGGTGTACAAATGAGCAGATGAGCCTGGTCTTATTGAAAAGTGAGTTACTGACCTCATTTTGGATACTTGTTAACCTTTTATGGTAACATTTGGTATACATTTAAGAGGTTTTTTAGGGTGTCAGGAGAGAGAAAATTTATCTTTTAAGATTTATTTATTTAATTTAGAGAGAGAGAGCCCACAAGTGAGGGGAGAGGAAGAGGGAGAGAGAGAGAATCCTCATCAAACTCCTTATTGAGCATGGAGCACAATGGCGGGGTTCGATCCCAGGACCCTGAGATCACAACCTAAGCCAAAATCCAGAGTTGGCTGCCTAACCGACTAAGCCACCGGGGCACCCCGAGAAATTTTATCTTTTGAAAACTTTATTTAAAAAATTATTTTTCTCTTGTGATTCTTACAAAAAAAACCAAAAAAACCAAAAACCAAACAAACAAACAAAAAACCAAAAAAACCCTGGAGAACATGAATATGTTTTTGCCCTTTTTCTTAAAGGGAAGTCCACTTTCTATTATGTGTTATTCCTGCTTCAAGGAAATAAAATCTTTGTGTTATTCCAAAAGATATCTAAAGTAGAAGTAAACAAAAAACCAAACAATTTTCTTCAATTAATCCACTTGATATGTGAAAATATTCATCATCAATAAGTTATTTCCAGTACCCAGATTTTAGTTAATTTCCTCCTGTTTTAATATCAGTGCCATAGAAAAGCTAGCTATTGTCCCTGACAATCTAGCTATTTTAATGGTATGTAACATAACCATACAATTTTCAGGGTAAACTTCCTTAACCACTTTTCCTGCTTAAACATCTAAAGATGCTAGATCTAGTTAAGGAGTTGCTTGTTTTCTTTGTTTCTTTTACTTTTTTTTTGTATTCTGTTTCTAATTTCAAAATTTCCATTTTCTTCTGTTTTACAAGAGGTATTTTATGAAGTAAGTTTTTATAAGACAAGGTGCTTGTGGCTTAGATTAATGGTCAAAAGAAAAATGGGGATTGGGGGACCAAAATAGGTTTCAGAAATTTTGTTCATCAGAATTCATTCCACTTGGAGCCTCTCTAAAAGTTTTGACAGCAAGCTAGTCTTCATTGTTGAGAGCAGACATTAGCCATGCAGAAATTATGGTGGGGCATTTTATTGAACAGACTTTCTGAAGAATAATATTTAAATTTGATGTAATTTGCCTGAAAGCAAATGGAAACACAAGTTGCATATTTTACAAATGGCCTTAAGAGCATCCATTTGCTTATTTTGAAACTTTTTTGGCAGTTCTGTAAATATTACAGACTGTGTATATTTCATTTTGCTATTTACCTTGGCCTTATTATAATTCAACAACTCCCATAAATTGTTCTTCAATAAAAGTTGCATTTTATAGCATAATCTCAGTAATCTATGCCCAAACTAAAAATAGGAGCTTGCCTTATCAGGGTTACTTGGTGGCAAGTTTATATCTCTACAATCAGGTAGGATAATGAATATATGGTTATCACCCTCTCTACGTCAAGTAAATTCAGTTTAGGACTTTAGGAAATGAAGCACCTTTCCTTCTTTCATAAAACATAAGCTTAATTGCATTGTGAAATATGTTATGAAACCCACACGTTGTAGACCAGCTCAGTCAAAATCTCATAGAGCGTTAATATTTTTAAAAAGTTCTGCAAGTGATTATGATTCAACTGTTTTGTGAACCATTGTCATAGATAGAAGTAGAATATTTACTTTTTCCTGAAAGGGGGATCAGCCCTTGCCTTATAATTTCTGATTGTTCAAAATCTAGAAATGCACAAGATTCTCCAAGGCTGAACAGAGGTTGTAGAACTTGAGGGTATTTTCATGTGAGCGTTTTGACACAGAAAATTGGATTGAGTCACTTTTCAAAACAATTACATTCTAATGATTATTCACAATTACGTATTATTAATGAAAACATCTTATTCAAATTAAATAAACTTAATTTTATTTTATTATTTATTTATTTATTTATTATGTTAATCACCATATATTACATCATTAGTTTTTGATGTAGTGTTCTATGATGCATTGTTTGCATATAAAAAACTTAATTTTAATGAATCTAGATTGTGTTTGAATTTGATCACTCTTTTAAAAGTATTTTTTTAAGGGTTAGGTTTTTTTACTGCCATGTTTTCATTTATAAAATGGACATTCAAGGATATTTTATGGATAAAAACATCTAATTTATACTAAATATTTCCTCAGGTGACTTAAGAAATAGAAAAGTAATATGAAACGGAGCATGGTAAGATAAGTGCTTCTTTGAGAAATCCAAATTACACTGAAAGATTTCACAATCTATTAGGCAAGTGGAAAAAGCTGTTTCTTGTGTCTCCTTTAGTTTGACCAAAGAAGGCCTCATTCCTACATCCTATAAATGTTTCTTTTGTCTAATGATTCAAAGAAAAGGAAATATGCCTTTGAGGTTAAAGCAAAGTTATTCTTTCGTAGACATATGGAGAATAATAATGTCTTTAGCACAAATCCATGAGGAAGACTTTAGTGAAAATTTATGTTCTTCAGCAGGACACTAAGCATCAAATAAAAACAAGGTTAAGAGTTTCAAATAGTGCAATAAATGCAGTCTGGCTACCATTAAAATGTTGTTTACTGCCATTGGTGCAGTCATGCAAGAAAAAGCAGATGACTCACCTGCTTGTCATCTCAGACCCTTGCCTCCTGGTATCAAAGAAAACCCATGCACTTAGCAGGAAGTTAGGATGGTGCTAGGGACTGCTGCAATGAGCAAAGGTGGTTTTGATTGCATAGGTGCTTATGCTAGTTAATATTCTAAGTGGTAAACCACCAAGAAAGGCACACTCTCATATTAGCCTCAAGTGAACTAATATTGATTAAAAGCATTTTTCATGCTCATTTCCTTAATTCTTTATAAGCTCATAAGCTGAGTGGTATTTCCCCTATTTTACAGATGAGGAAACTGACACCTTGACAGGCCCACGTAACCCCGTGTTAAACGTTGAGTGGTAGAGTCAGAGTTCAAGAGCAGGTGTTTCTGGCTCCAGTACCCTCACTTCTACCCTTGCCCCATTCAAGACCGAAAGAGGGTGAACTCAGTAGATCCAGATGTCGTATCTTTGAATGACTACCTCCTGTCTGCAGTCTTGCTTCTAAAATGATGGTATTAGAATACTTCAGTCAGTCCAAACTGTGCTGACATTGTGTAGGTACTGTTGAAGGACAATAACAAAATGCAGGATCCAGAAGGACAGACATTATTACTGAGCCTCAAATATGATACAGACAAAAAGGCTCTAGAACCTCAAACGGCAGGTAACTCTTTGAGGACCAAAATTGATGAGGAAGACTTTGGCAAGTGTCTGATATTTTACCATTGATACTGCTGACAATAATGGGTCATCACACTTTATTTTCTTCAAGGAAAAAAAAAGCTGTATGTATCTTTAGCACACTGAAGTGGATCATCCTGCTTTTTGCCTAAAAGGCAGCCACAATACATTTAGTTAGTCAGTTTGAAAAAACTCTATCCTGTAATAATTATTCAAATAGATAGCCTGTTAAGATTAGGAATGAAAACATATTGACCATGTTTGGGGAAAGGAAATCAGGAGCTCATTTTGATGAGCTTCTGTTTGCTTTTGTTTCTTGGCTCTCCTAGCATCACTCTCTCCCATACTCTGCTTTTCATTCATCAGTACCCAGGTTGGAAGGCCCTTTCCCCTGCCCCGTAGGATCCTACTGTTGGTCATCTCACTCAGTGTATGCACTTCCTGGAGGTCCTATTTACTCTCAGGGCCTCCCCAGGTGCTTTATGTGGCTGGTCTCCAGACGCTGTGCTCTACTTCACCTCTTAAATTCCAGAGGACGTTCTACCAGCAAAAAGCAGATTGGTTGTGGCAAAGTCACTTTCTCTTAAGGGCAGGTGGGGGTCTATGAGACTACTTTACAAGTGCTGATCAGGTGATTCCTGATTGACTGGTTTAAGATTCCATTTCTGGGAGAGGCAGAAACCGTAATTAAGTGTCAGTTTGGTAATGTGGGGTTTAGCATACAGGACTCTGTTTTGGGCCTGTTGTCTTATTTCATAAAGTGAAAACACTGGTGAAAGCTAATTTCTAGACTCCAAAAGCTAATTTTTACAGTTGAGGAGATAAAAATGACATGTTAGTTACCAAAAGCTTCAAGTTATTAATAATTTTATGACTTTGAAAATGACAGAATTATTCATTATTCTGTCAGAGATTCCATGTACACTCTTCCATTTTGATGGTAAATTTAATGTAGCTCAGTATTATGATGTGATGAACTAAATATATTTCAAATACTATGTCAGTGAAATTAACTGTGAAACTCTTAACATGTAGATTTTCTTTCTTTCCATAGAGTGTACTACTGTATTTTTTCTTTTGGATTTTTTTTTTTCATGTAGAAGTTCACAATCTTTCTATCTTTCCCTGCTGTGGAGGTCTTGCTCCTTACACTATAGCATATAATGCAAAGGGAACAGACTCTGGCCCCAGGTAAGGAAAATAACACCTAACCTATACTTACTATTTACTACGTACTCTTCTAAAGTACTTTACACTTTTATTTCATTTTAATTCTCACAGCCAACTTATGACAAAGGGACTATTTTTTTTATTTTGTTATGTTAATCACCATACATTCCATCATTAGTTTTTGATGTAGTGTTCCATGATTCATTGTTTGCATATATCACCCAATGCTCCATTCAGTACGTACCCTCTTTAATACCCATCACCAGGTTAACCCATTCCCCCCACCCCCTCCCCTCTAGAACCCTCAGTTTGTTTCTCAGACTCCATAGTTTTTCATGGTTCGTCTCCCCCTCTGATTACCCCCCCTTCATTTTCCCTTCCTGCTAGCTTCTTCTTTTTTTTTTTTTTAACACATAATGTATTATTTGTTTCAGAGGTACAGATCTGTGATTCATTAGTCTTACACAATTCACAGTGCTCACCATAGCACTACCCTCCTCAATGTCTATCACCAGCCACCCCATCCCTCCCACCCCCAACACTCCAGCAACCCTCAGTTTGTTTCCTGAGATTAAGAATTTCTCATATCAGTGAGGTCATATGATACATGTCTTTCTCTGATTGACGTATTTCACTCAGCATAGTACCCTCCAGTTCCATCCATGTCGTTGCAAATGGCAAGTGTTCATTCCTTTTGATGGCTGTGTAATATTCCATTGTATATATACACCACATCTTCTTTATCCATTCATTTGTCGATGGACAGCTTGGCTCTTTCCATAGTTTGGCTATTCTGGACATTGCTGCTATAAACATCGGGGTGCACGTACCCCTTCGGATCCCTACATTTGTATCTTTGGGGTAAATACCCAGTAGTGCAATTGCTGGGTCGTAGGGTAGCTCTATTTTCAATTTTTTGAGGAACCCCCATACTGTTTTCCAGAGTGGCTGCACCAGCTTGCATTCCCACCAACAGTGTAGGAGGGTTCCTCTTTCTCTGCATCCTCGCCTACATCTCTTGTTTCCTGACTTGTTAATTTTAGCCATTCTGACTGGTGTGAGGTGGTATCTCATTGAGGTTTTTGATTTGGATTTCCCTGATGCCGAGCAGTGTTGAGCAGTTTTTCATGTGTCGGTTGGCCATTTGGATGTCTTCTTTGGAAAAATGTCTGTTCATGTCTTCTGCCCATTTCTTGACTGGATCATTTGTTCTTTGGGTGTTGAGTTTGATAAGTTCTTTATGTATTTTGGATACTAGCCCTTTATCTGATATGTCATTTGCACATATCTTCTCCCATTCTGTTGGTTGTCTTTTGGTTTTGTTGACTGTTTCCTTTGTTGTGCAAAAGCTTTTTATCTTGATGAAGTCCCAATAGTTCATTACAAAGGGACTATTTTTTTTAATCCCCTTTTGTAAATGAGAGAACAAGGCACAGAACAGTTAAGTAACTTACCCAGTCCCAAGGTTCAAATCCTGAACTGTGATGCTTCTGATCGGCTGCTCCATAACTGTATGATCTCAGCTAAGTTCCTAAGCCTCTCTGTGCCTCCATCTGCTCATCTGTAAAGGAGGGCAGTGAGGATACAAAATAGATAGTCTACAAAGAAGTCACAGTCTTCTTAGTAGTGATGTTAAGCAAGCAGGTAAAAAGGCGATGAATTCAAGAGGCAAAGGAGAACAGAACTCTGGAGATCAGCCACATACAGCCCCCAGGGAAGCCCTGGGAGTAAATGGGACCTCCAGGAAGAGCGCACTGAGTGAGATGACCAAGGGTGGGACCCTGTGCAGCCAGGGAAGGGGCCATCTGATTTGGATACTGAGGGACGTAAAGGACAGTGTTAAATCAATAGGGGCTAGAGTAGCACTGACTGTGTTGCTAGAGGAGCCAAGAAACTAGCCGACAAGCCCAAACTTAACTTTTTATATTTTGAGGCCTAGGCATGTCATTTGTTTGGCAATGAAGTCATCACTGACCTTTTGAGGGACTTCTTCCTAGAGCTGTTGCGGTGGAAGTGGGGTTGCAGCAGATTTTGAGGTGGGAGGGCAGGAGGGGGAGGTGCGTAGAGAGTGAATGTCCTCCCAGTTCGGTGTGAAGGGGCTGTAGCCGGAAAGAAAGCAATGCTGAGAGATGGGTTTGTGGAGAGGGGACATCTAAGTGTGTTTCTCCTTAACATTTAGGGATCAGAGGAAGAGCAGGGAGAGATGGAGAAGGGGGGAGGTGATAAAATAAGATGGGAAAGAAATAGGCCAATAGCCCTTCTGAAATCATTTGCTCTTTAATAATTCCTTCAGTGCTATTACCCCAGAGATAACTGGTGATAATTTGAGACTCTTCCAACAATTCATATTTATTAAGTGGTTACTGTATATCAGACACCATTTTAAGTGCTGGGAATACAACAACAGTTGCTACTAAACAAGACATGCAGAATTTCTGTCCATATGGCACTTGCATTAGAGACTTTAATAGGGCGCCTGGGTGGCTCAGTTGGTTAAGCGACTGCCTTCGGCTCAGGTCATGATCCTGGAGTCCCGGGATCGAGTCCCGCATCGGGCTCCCTGCTCAGCAAGGAGCCTGCTTCTCCCTCTGACCCTCCCCCCTCTCATGTACTCCCTCTCTCTCATTCGCACTCTCTCAAAATAAATAAATAAACCTTTAAAAAATAAAATAAAATAAATAATAAACATGCAAATGAATGGATAGGAAACATGTCCGTTGGAGATAAGTGGTATGAGGAAAACCAAATTGGAGTAAAAAGGTAGGGGTAGCCCCTGGAGGGGTGGTGGTGCTATTGTAGCTGGGGAGTAGGAAGCCCTATTTATAAGGAGATATTTTAGGGGAAATTTGAAGCAATAAGAGGCTGAATTTTATGAATTTATGGTGAGAAAATGCTTCAGACAGATGAACAGTGAGTACAACAGCCTACAAGTACAAAGATTTCAGGAGTTTCCCGTCCCTGAGGAGTTTATCATCCGGCTGTCACTATAATCATATTTCATAGTGATTCCACAAAGAATTTTGGAATCTCAGCTCTTTGATCCACTTCTGTTATCCCCACTCACTCAATCACCTGTTCCTGTGGTCATAGTTGAGGTCTAAGAATAGTGCCTCTTCCACAATCTCAGTTTCCAGCACTTCAGTCTAACTGCTGTCTCCTGTCTGTCTGGTTTATTCCCTCTAGTGTCCCAGCTCCAAGAATTCTTTATCCAAACGGGATAATTAATTCTATCACCTTTTTACTGCACCCTTGTCCCCGAACTGTGTCCTTATTTCTCTCCCCACACTGCTCATTTATTCAATAATCCATTGTGCATTAATGACCTTCCTTACACTCCCAATATCCTTGTTTCCATTACATTCTTCTGGCAAAACCCCAACATTGTTCAATTCAACTCTCAAACTATTTGCACCCCCACCTGGGCAATGTGGCTGAATAAAAACACAGCCATGCTGTATATTCTGTGTAAATTCATGACACAAACCTCAAATAATCCCTTAATATGTTGCCTTTAACCATATTGTGTCCTTACTGCTTTAGACTCAAATACACCCCTAGAAACAATTTCACACCTTGGTCTCTCCTCTCATATCACCTGTCCCCTCACTCTCAGACGGAGTCTTTGTGACTTTGTTTTCTATTTCACTGAGAAAATAAAAGAAATCAGAAGAAAATGTACATTGGTGGTGCATTTACCCACCCAACTGCACCCACATTTGCATATTCTGCTTTCCTGCCTAGAACTGTAGAGGACCCCACCTGTTACACCCATCACTTCTACTTGTCCACTAAATCACATCCTTTCTTACCTTCTCAAAGACTTTAGCCATTGCTTCCTTTCTCCACCACATCAATTTGTCCTATTGGATCAGTGCTTTCAACATGAAAACATGCTTTTGTTTTTTCATTTAAACAAAAACCTTCCTCAACACACATTTCTCTCTAGTGTTCTCCTCATTCTTTTTATCATTTTATTTTTATTTTTATTTTTATTTGCTTATTTGAGAGAGAGAGAACACGAATGAGCAGGAGGGAGGGGCAGAGGGAGAGGGAGAAGCAGGCCCCCTTCTGAGCAGGGAGCCTAATGCAGAACTCGATCCCAGGACAGTGGCATGATGACCTGAGCTGAAGGCAGACACTTAAATGACTGAGCCACCCAGGTGCCCATGATCTCTCTTTCTTGAGGTAATTTCTTCACTTGGTTCTGCTCCATCTCATTGAACATTGCATCTCAATGACCTTTGTTGATTATTTCTCATCTCCCTACCTTTAAAATTTGGAGTATTTCTTTAAAAGAACAAAACAAAACAAGACAAAAAACAAACAAACAAAAAACCTTTGCTCCATTTATACTGACCTCCATACTCTTTTTTGAACACCCAAGAATATCCTTATCTCAGAGCTTTTACAATTCAATTTTCCTCTTCCTGGAATGCTTCTCCTGTATAAATCCACATTGTTTGCTTTTCCTTTCATTCAGTTCTCTGCTGCAACATCACTTTATCATTCTTTTATCTGAAAGGCCACTGGCCATTTTTTAAAATATCCCTCACTCTGCTACCAACAACCCAGTTACTCCATCTACCCCTTACACTGTTTTATTTTTCCCCCAGAATTGATCACCATCCAACATTACATGTTTACTCATTTGTTTATTGTCTGTCTCCCCTCAAAGCAATGTCAGCTGTATTACGACAGGAACTTTAATACACCAGTGTCCTTAGAGCCTAGACTAATTCCTGGCATGTGCTAGACATTCAATAATTATTTGTTGAATGAATGAGAGATGACAAACTGACTTGGCATCACAGGTTTGTGTGTGACATAATGTTTATTCAAAATAGTCTGTAAACTTTTTGAGCAAAGGAACCATGACTTGCTTATATTATGAATAAGTGGATGAAAACCTTAACATGCTTTTCAATGTTGAATAAATGGGAAAAACTGCATTGTCAATATTCAGAGAAAGGTATGTTGTGTGCCTTCCTCTGATCCCTGACCTCAATCTACACATATACTTATTTTTTTTAAAGGATTGCTTACTCATCCTTCTTATGTAATGGCAGGGATATTATTATTTTTTAAATTGTGGTATAGTATACATAACATAAACTTTACCATTTTAACCATTTACCATGGACAGTTTCATGGCATTAATGACATTTCCATTGTTACATAACCATTACCACTACTCCACTTTCAGAAATTTTGTATCACCTCAAACTAAAGCCCTGTACCCAGAGAGCAACAACTACTTATTCCCTGGTAACTACTATTCTACTTTCTGTCTCTATGAATTTGACTATTCTAGGTATCTCATATAAGTGGAATCATGTACTATTTGTCTTTTTGCATTTAGTTTATATCACTTAGCATAACATTTTCAAGGTTCATTCATGCTGTATTATATACTGGAATTTCTCTTCTGTTAAAGCTAAATAATATTCCATTGTATGCATGTGCCACATTTCTGTTTATCGATTCATTCATCAATGGACATTTGGATTGCTTCTACCTTTCAGCTCTTGTGAATAATAATTCTATAAATACCGGTGTACGGATATTTGTTTGAGTTCCTGCTTTCAATCCTTTTGGGTTTTTACCCAGATGTAGAATTGCTGGGTCATATGGTAATTCTATGTTTAATTTTTTTGAGGCATTGCCATACTGTCTTCCCTAGTGACTGCACTATTTTACATTCCCATCAGCAAAGCACAAGGGTCCCAACTTCTCCATACCCTTGCCAACGTGTATTTTCTGTTTCTTTTTTTTTAATACTAATCATCTTAAAGGGTAGCTATTAATGTCTCATGGTTTTGATTTGCATTTTCCTAATGATTAGTGATGTTGAGTATCTTTTAATATGTTATTGGCCATTTGTATGTCTTCTTTGGAGAGTTGTATACTCAAGACCTATGCCCATTTTTTAATTGGGTTGTTTGGGTTTTTTGTTGCTGTTGTGGAGTTGTAGAAGTTCTTTATATATTCTGGATATTAATCGTTATCAGATATAAGATTTGCAAATATTTCTCCCATTTCTCACAACTCCCATGAGTTGCCTTTTCACTGTTGATCGTGTCCTTCAAAGTACAAAAATTTTAATTTTGACAAAGTCAAATTTTCCTATTTTTTCTTTTGTTGCCTATACTTTGGTATCATATCTAAGAAATTATTGCCAAATTCAATGTCATGGAGTTTTTATTTATGTTTTCTTCTAAGAGATTCATAGTATTAGCTCTTCCATTAGATCTTTGATCCATTTTGGAGTTAGTTTGTACATATAATATAAGATAAGGGCACACATAGACTTTTCAGTCACGTTTGGTGCTATAGGTGAGCATAACATCTATGTATCACTAAATTAATTACTAACTGAAGATTCTAGATTTGACAGTTACTATCATATTCAAGATTTCTACCTTCCAATTTCTAATTGTGCAGCATGACCTTCAGTTTTTACACTTTTTGCTCCTGTTGACTTATCTAATGTTCATTCATACCCTGAGATTTTAACCAGGATGTGTTGTTGGTATAGGAAAAAGAGAAATGCATTCGAAATCCAAAGCTTGGCTTGAATCCCAGCAATAACTAGGTCCATGACCTTGAGCTAGTCCTTAAAACTTTCAGAGTTGCAGGAGTAACAGTACCTACCTCAGTTTGTTGTGATAACCTCAGTGAAAGCAACTGGCACATATTGAACCCGTAAATGTTTGCTGAATCTATTGCCCAAGACAACACTGATTTTTTCTGAGTGACTAATCTCAGCTGACTTGGTCTTGCATCAAGGGCAGTCAATCATACATTACCAGAGGGTGGAGAGGGCAAATCACCCATGCTGAAAAAAAAAAAAAAAAAAAAAAAGGACAGGAACCAAGAGATATCACAAACAGTATAGGTGTGGAGTGAGCATACTTGCTGCAACAGGTACCCACAGAGCAATGATTTTGTTTCCTTGTAGATTTGGGGTAAAACACACAATTTAAGCCAAAAGTAATGGCAATAACAAATCTGACCTCTAAAATAGAATATGTTTGGCATTAGATAGAAAGTCTAAAATGCATGGAAATTGGGTAGAAAGTCTAAATTTTTAAGATTACATAGGAACCCCACTGATTTCCATCTATTTTTAATTTTCTCACATACATGTAATTATAACAATAAAGCTGTTATATATTGAAGTCCCCTAAATTTAGGCATTAAAATTATTTTATGCATATCATTTTCATGTTTAGGATGATTATAACTTGAAAATATGCCTAAAATTATATACATTGAGTATCTCATATGCATGATCCCAAAGTGGGAATTTTAGCAGTTTAATGTGAAGGGTTAAATTCTGGTGAAAGAATTATGGTTTGAAAAATTCTGCTCCCTGTCTCTTAACCACTGAGACATAGAAATTTTAGTGTTATTTCCTCAAAAGTGAAATAATATTTCTTATCCTATTTCCCCCACAGTGATATCATGAGGTTCAAATGAAATGAAACATATAATCTTTAATGAATAATTTTTCCAGGCACTAGCCCAGAAAATGGACAGTAAAAATTAATAGAACCACTAATATTTACGGCTCTGTCATCCACTTTCCTACAATGTCTCAAAACAGGGATGTCTTCTCTCCTGGCTCTGGTGAGTCTCTGATTGACTCTTGGGCCCCCCCAAGAAAATCTGTGCTGCACTTAAAAAAATTGTTTGCTGCTCAAGAAATCTGCTGAGCATCACTTCAATGCCAGGCCCTGTAGCTTGCATAGAAGGTGGGACTACACATTGGCCTAATCCATTAGGATAGAGAAGCCCCTGGAAATTGGTATAGCCTCTCACTTCTGGAAGAAATAGGTTGTTCCAAAAGCTTCTGAATTGCTACACTTGAGATATCATTCTCCTTGTGGTCCGTGAGGGTTTCCTGGCCCTGTTGACAGTTGGACCTACCTCCCAGGCAAGTACTGTACAAGCAGTGCTCACATTGGAGATGTGTTTTTCTTGTGTTCCTCTGACAGGACTTAAATCTTCCAAAGAATTCCCTCTTCCCTTCCATAGAGCTGGAAGAAATTTTTAGCTCCAACTACTAGATGTTAGGACAGGGGTAAAAATATTAAAAAAAAATTTTTTTTGGCCTGGCTCCAGCCTGCATTCAATCCCAATTGTCCCCATCTTCCTTCTTAGAAAAATGCTCATTATTTTAGTTATTGCTTCCCTAGTAGAGAACTTCTTTTTATAATTTTTGGGACTGGATCTTTACCAAAGAGAGAAATAGCTAGTTTCTTATTTGGGGAGGAAAAATGGGAGTTTTTTTTTTCCTGCATAGAATCATAAGATATATTAACCAGTATTGACAATAAACTAGTATTTTTAACTGGTCACAAAAAAGAGAGAAACTAGGTACGTTTCCCTATCCTTTACTTATATGTAACTTCTTAGAACATCCTTATTTTCCACTGCTTTAATTTGTTTACAGATCTGGAGGCTTTCACAAAGCTGTTTATTCTAGATTTGTTTGTTAAAACTCATCAGGTTAAAATATTTGCTTGATTTTTGTAATAAATCAGGAAAGACTCTCAACTGTTTGTGGGCCTTACAAAATGTCACAATAACTGTGTTATATACAAAACTCAGAATATTGAGAACTCTTTGACATTCAACTAGAATTTATTTTGTGGAATCTAAATATAATATTTTATTGACTCATGTAGTTATGATATTATTTTCATGGAATGTCATCTTTGGCTTGATTTCTGGGTCTAAAGCTGGTTATTTATTGATTTCTGAGAAGCCATTTAATTTATCTACTTTATTATTTATTTTCTAAAATAAAAAGAATAATTAAAAAATAATACCGTTTCACCCATCTGTTTCACTTAACTGTTCTACAAATGTTTCCATTCAGCTTTATATAGTATTGAGTGTCTGAAAGGAAAATTCCATCAATATGAAAATGAAAACTGTTGGTGAATCACATAACTTTTTAGTTGTATAGCAGAGATCCTGCATCATGAGCAATGAATTCAGCTTTTAACATCCAGGAAACTATGGAGATTGATTCTATGACTTACTGTGTGCCCAATACCAAATTAAGAAGTTTCCAAACAATAATGAATTCTACCCTAGTGATGTAGATTCTACTCTTATCTCCTTTTATAAAAGAGAAGACTGACTTTACAAACAAACTTGCCCAAGATCACACAGCTGGTAAGTGGAAGGGAGGATTCGAAGTGCAATGTAATTTGGTAGCTTTTATTATCAATGATTAGTGACAGATCAGTATGCTTCTGAAAATAATTACTTCAAAATTATAACACCAGAATAAAACAATATTTCCTAGACTTGTTTAGTGATGAAACTGCAAGAAAACTTAAAAGACTATCTAGCCTAGTGACTTACAAATTGGTTCTTGGCCTTGAAACTCCCTTCAAATAAAAGTTTAACTGGCAGCTCAGATAGGTAAACCATACAGTTTAGAGAGTTTTATCAAAGGAATCAGGGCAGAGGGTGGCCTTGCACAGTTCTTAGTTTGAGGTGCTTTTCAAGGGAGCACCAGAGAATCTTCCCAGAATCAGGTCCTAGGGGAGTAATTTGTAAAATGACCATAAAATCCAACATCTTCATTTCATAAATGAAGAAAATAGATTTTCAGTAATGTAGTTAAAATGAAAGAACAACTATCAAGGTCATAAAGACTCCCTTCTTTATGCTTTTTCTCTCATTGTAGATCCAGACAGTTGGGCACTGACCAAATTTTTTTCTCCTTCTTTTAATCACTGAGACATATTTATTAGCACAGTGCTTGGTACCTAATAGGAACTCAACATTTTTTGTGTGTGAATGAATAAAATAATTGATGCATTTGCTAACTTTCTTAAAAGTGCGCGTGCACATGAGCACGCGCGCGTCTCTGTGTGTGTGTGTGTTTGTGTGTGTGTGTGATTTGGGAAGGAAAAGTAATTTTTATAGCCACATGTTGATATGTAACTAAAATCTTCAAGCTCACTCCAACATATTGCCTTTGGGAGACCTAGTGAACTATTAAAAATGGGACACCATGTCCTTTCAACAAAAAGTGGAGAAATATGCCAATTGGAACTATAAGAGCTTGGCAATTCTGGCTGTGATCTCATGAACTGGAATCCAGTCAGAGGGTAAATGTTCTTACTGGAAAATGCCATTACTGCTGTTTTTAATGACCATCTTGATTTTGTATCTCATTCAACATGCAAAACATCTATCTGCTTTAGATTAATAGTCATACAGAAGTCATTAATAGTCATTTGCCCTAAATACTATTTATTGCTTCTCATTGAAACCAGATTAATTTTTCTCAAGGCACTTTACTACAACCTATTGCAAGAGATTGAACGTGTAAACATTAAGATAAATTGGTATTTATTTATTAAGGATTGTATAACTGCTAGTGATATAAAACAAAATATTTTTCAGATATGTAATCATTTATATAAGTGAGATATTTTTGGTTTAGGATAGTCCTTAGAGAGCAGATTCCATGGAGACAAAGCCGTCACAAAATCAGTAATAGTGAATCTGCTATTATAAACTGTCAAGATACTCTATGAAATGGTATGTGTAACTTTATATTTAACACCGTCTTTTGTAATAAGTAGCCCATTTGCAAATTGTTCAATTGAAGTTAGCTAAGAACATAGGAAAGGTGATTTGATACTAAAAATATGTTAATTTTTAAAAAGCTTGTTTTATTGAGTCCCAAAAAGAGTAAATTCAAAGCAAATTCCTGCTTATGGTTAATATCTACTTACTGAGGTAACAAAGATAAATATAAATTTTAAAAACTTTTTCTTCAATTCCAGAAAGTAGTCTTCTTATTGGATTTATAATAACAGTTTTAAAATATAATTGTTATTTAAAATATTTATTAAATCCATGCAAGGTTGTATGTTTCTCTCAAGTTTCTTTCTCCCACATTCCTCCTGGTCAATGTGACATGTGTGAAGGCAGAAACCTTGTGTCCCAGCACAGAGGATCTGGCATATTACAGTAGGTATTCCCTGCATGAGTACATATGTCCTGTGGTCTCCACACCCATACCCACACAGACAGCCAACTAAACCAAACTGGCACGTGCCTGGCTCTCAGGATATAACGACAAAGAAAATGGACAGGAGGCTTCCATATTGAACTTATGTGGTCACTAACACCAGTGTTATACAAAGCCTTATTTGTGACTTTGAATATTTGTTAATTAAACAATTTACTATGTTTGTCCAGTCCTCACTATGATCCAAGAAAACTTGTGACTCTTCCAGCTGGCCCTTATTTTACAGGTCTTGGTGAATAAAAGGCACTGTGTAGGCAATGCTGAGCCTAACAGTTGTTCTGTCTACCAAGAGAATGCAGACCACTAGCATCACATATATTCTTCCATAGAAGAAAAAAAAATTGAAAGTTGAAAGCTGGTTTTTGATTTGACATAGCCTCAGAATCCAGTAGAGACTAAACATATGTTCATAATCCCAAGGTCTAACATTGAAGAAAATAATCCCTTTGCATGCCAATTAAACAATGTGCATCATATTTATCCACTTTGTCATGCCAATTTTTGGAGGAACTGTGTCATTTTGTGTTCCTTTGTGGGTTGCTGTGCTTGTCAGCAGAAGCTGAAGTCATTCTGTAGATTCTAAAGAACAGCTATACAGAATGGGTGGCTCAGCTAAGAGAAGAAAGAAGAGGGCTTAAGCATACCTTCCATATTTTCCCTTTGAGCCATCAGAAAATCTCCTTGGGAAAAATTATCCCTTAGCTTGGTTACCACGGGAGTAAATGAAGTCTATATAATATCACCCTTTCAACGCATTTTAAGGTAATTGTTTAAGCAAAGTAGCTTTGATTTAGAAGTATAAGAGTAAATAAAGATACAAGTACCACGAAATATGAGTAGCCTTAAGATGCAAAATTAAGGACAGGACCATAGTGAGCATTTTTAAATCTGTTGATTAACTTAAGGTCAGAAAAGAAGGGTTAAACTAGGATTTAGGATTAATTCATTGTAGGACCTTTTTAAATAATTTCCTTTGACAAGTAAGACTTTTATCATCAATGTCATAGATAATAGTGTTTGTTTAATAATATCAATAAAGATCTCATAATATGTTTAAGTTATATAAAGATTGTTACCAGTTTTTCTCCTAAATCCATATAATTCTATTGAGATTTTGAGCCAGCAAATCCCCTTACAGAAACAAAAAAAGAATCATTTTGTCCTGGAGTAAGAGATATATTTCAAGTTTATTATTATTATTATTATTATTATTATTGGCAAAACCAAAAATTACCAAAGCAAGAAAATCAATAGATGTTGAAGAATAACTTTGATCTTTCAGGTAATAAAGTCATGAAGGGCAAAATGAAAGAGGGGGTAATAGAGTGAAAAGAAAATATTCATTCTTAAAGGCAGTTCTTAACACACTTGTATATACATGGGAGGAATGACTAAGATAATGGGGTAAGGAGTAATTCATGCTGACAGCGCTAAGACATACTGAAGTAAATGTGGGCTGAAGAGAGCCTTCTTAAAGGTTATAAAAATTAAGGGACTACAAAGAGGGAAACAAACCATAAGAGACTTAATCTCAGGAAACAAACTGAGTGCTGCTGGAGTGGAGGGGGGGGGTGGGAGGGATGGGGTGGCTGGGTGATGGACATTGGGGAAGGTATGTGCTACGGTGAGCACTGTGAATTGTGTAAGACTGATGAATCACAGACCTGTACCCCTGAAACAAATAATACATTATATGTTAATAACAAATTAAAAAAAAAACTAAAAAAATTAAGGGACTACAGAAAAGCCCATATCATATAGAAGGAATTGGTGGCTTCGGAGAAAATTAGGACTATTAGTGTTCTACAAAATTTTAGAAACCACAGAGAATCATCATGTTGCTACAAAGATATTACTTTCCCCCTGGAATCTCTATGACATTGAAGTGAGTATCTGATGGCAGCCTGGGTCCTATGGGTGAGGTTCTTTTCATTCACATAATTTCCATAAGGGCATCAAGGTGAGAGCACCAGGGAGAGTGTGAAATAAGCACGCTACTACTGTAGCATTTGATTTTCTGGGAAAGAAACTTCTTACCTCTGATCAAAACTTTCTGTAAAAAAAAAATTGTGTCTTGATTTGTAGACTTATGTAGAGAATATTGTCAGTCTTTCAAAGTGGAGGGTACTAAACGTGGCAAATGGCAGGGATCGTTTTTCTGTAGGAAGTAACATTAGGACAGGTAAGGCCAGGAGAGAGCTTGGTGTAGTGTAGTGGTTTTCAGTAAGGGACTCTTGAGGTAGGGGGTGTGTGTGTGTAGGTTGAAGAAAACACAGCTGGCATTGTAATTTTGTATTTGGAAATAAAAAAATATAATTTCATCTACATTACAAACACAGGAATTAAAATTTTTGGCTAGTGAAAGTGTCCAGAGTATAGTGATTTATACCGAGGGGACATGTTAGATCAGTGAGAGTGTGGGGGTGAGATTTTCATGTTTGTCAAAAAGGCAGGAGAAGATTTTCAAATTTTGGGAAACTTGGTATAATTAAAAGAAAATGTGAATTGTGGTTGGGAAATCTTGTATTTGTATTCCAGCCCTGCTTGTTGTGTAGCCTGGGGCATCTGATTTATACTCTTTTAGTCTTACTTCATAGATCCATAACTTGGGGTAATCATATCCGCACATAGAGTTAGACCATTATATCTATTCATTAAGTTTTTTTTTTTTTTTTAAGTTTTGGTATTTAAGGTGCCTGGCACAATGTTAATTCAATATATCCACCTCTCCACCTGTTTGGTTTTTTTAAAATCCCTGTCCTTCTTGCTCTTATTCTTTTTGGCTTCCCCAATCTCTTTCCTTTTCCCCCATCCAGCATTTAAGCATACTCAATAATTGATTAGAAACTCACAAGAGAGCCTCAATTGTTCTCAGGTCCCCACCTTGTTACCACACCGGCTCTCTTCTTCCCTTCACAATAAGAATTCTTGGTCTACGTGCACTGCCCTGACCTTCCCTTGTCCTGTCTTGTCCTCCACCCGTTGCAACTGCTGTTGATTTCCATTTGCTCACTCCACGTGGTCTCACTAACGTTCTCAATTTCCTCAGTCACCAAATTTAATCAGTCATTTTCAGGATTTTCTTTCCAGACCTCATCTTCAGAAACACGGGTGCTGTAATTATTCTAACGCATCCTTTCTTGATGTTTTCTCCCTCAGGTTCCTTGCTGCTGGTTCTTTTCAATCTCCCCTTACAATGCTCATCTTCTCTTGCCCATTCTTTAACTATTGTCATTTTCACGGTTCCATCTTTAATGTCCTTTCCTTCTTTCTTTATAAAAGCTTCTGGAGATGTTTATCCACATTTTAGCATCAACTACGCTTTATCACTGCATGTGTGTCTCTGAACAACCTGCTTTGGAATCCCAAACGCTTAGCAGAAGTGCAGATTTGGAGCTGGACACTGCCCTACACTCCGATGAATTTCAAGTATGTGTTACCGTCACTGAACTGAACGTGTCATTTCTCTCAGCCCAACTTGCGCCTCCCCTTCCCATGGCCACTATCCTGGTGATGCTCACAAGCCTTCCCCAGTTTCCGAAGCCCACACCTCTCTCTCTTACCACTGCAACCCATCAGTCATAAGCTCCTCCTTTCCACCCTCACTGCCTCCTCATGTTTCTCACTTGGGTAAGAAAATAGCGTCAGTTTCCCCGCCATAGTCTCACCCATCTTAGGTTTATCCTCCATCCTACTGCCATACTGCAGGAGTAGTATTCCCTACTTTAAATTGGTTGCTGACTCCTGCACAAGCCTCTGAAGATATTCCAAACTTCTCAGCGCGCAGATGGCCCCTGCCTCCCTTCCAGGATCATCAGCAGAAGCCCCAAGACCCCTTCTCTCTAATGGTTTGCAGTTTACTGCGGGCTTCCTGACTTGCCTGCCTCCAAGCCTTTGCACATGTTATTCTTTATGCCTGGGATTCCATTCATCACTTAACTCCTACTGTAGCTTCAGTTATTTCAAGGATAACCCCTGAAGATCCCCTTAGGAAACTCTCTACCTCATTTGGATTGAAAGATCTACTTTTTTTTTTTTCTTAATAGCATTCTGTGCTTTGCTTTATCACAGCATTAATCACCCCATATGGTGATCATCAGAGCACTTGTCTGTCTGCACTTCTAGTCCGTGAGAATGAGAACTGCAGCTTTCATTTTATAATCTACAACACCATGCACAGTACTGAGTACATAGTAGATATTCAATATATGTTTGTTAACATATTGGCTTGTGAACTAACGGTCCTTTTCTGTGGATGATGTTGGCCTTGTGAGTGGAGAGAAAGGTACTATTCAGAATGTCTAAGACATTCTGTCTTAGAATGAATTATTCTTAGAATGAATTATTGTTTTATCACATAATACTCTTATTTTTAAAAAAGCTTGTGAGAAATCTTCAAAAAGGATCTGTATTCTTAAAAAATTAAGCATAAATACTTAAAACTTAACTCTGGAGCCACATATCACTATCATTGTCATAAGGCTTAAATGCATGAGAGTGTTAACATCTGGTTAGCCTGGAAATACGTTTAAGTGTGGGTATTAAGAAACATTGCATAACTAAACTCGTCTAAACTCCAAACCAGAAATTTGTTATTTGGAAGCAAGATAAAACCAAAACATAAGCCTTTTAAACCTAAACACAGGCTGGTCAGAGGAACAACAATGAAAACATGTCCATCCTTAATGTCTTGCAAAAGGATAAAAGTAATTTTTCATTTTTTAAAATGAGTGCTGCAATCCAACAGCAATTTGGCAGATTTTCCTCACTTAATATTAAGCCAAAATGTATCAGAAATGAGGGAAATGACCATGTTTTTACCTCTGATCTTAAACAGTAATACCCAACTCATAACTTTGAAATGCCCTAATGTATTTGGAGTATGAAGTCTACATAATACCTATTGAAAGTAAATATACAATATATAATAATTTATTGTAATACAGTTTTAAAAAGTATACACAACTAATGAATCGTTGAACACTACACCAAAAACTAATGATGTCCTATATATTGGCTAACTGAACATAATAAAAAAAATAAAATAAAGTAAATAAAAATTAAAAATAAACTCTGTATTCCTGATTCTCCATATATGTTCTTTTCAATTCCCAACCAAAAGTGAAGACTCCAGAAATCTTGTCACAAGTATTGTTAGCTGTTAATAAAATTGGCATTGCAAATCCATTCTTAATGAGATGAGCTTAGTAGAATGGAAAGAATTTTAGATTAGACTTGAAAAGACCAAATTTTGTCTGGGCCACTTATCAAATGTGTGGTCTTCAGCAAATCACTCATCCCCTTTGAATCTCAGCTCACACCTTTGTAAAATAGAAATAATAATTCCTGTTTGCCTACTTGTCATTTATGTAATCAAATGACAAAAATATATGATCTCTCTTTGCATAATTTTAAATATATGTAAACTAATACATCAATATAAATAATGAATTGCAACTTTATAAAACATTACATTTTCTGCAAACTCTGACCATATACATTACTTCATTTTTATATGAGGGTCTTCTGTTACCCTATTTTTCATGAGGATGAATTAGGATAAGCTCACATTGCATTTTTATTTCTTGATAATCTCGGTATTATGTCATGGACCCTTAGATGCACCTCCCTAGTACAGGTCCTCCAGCTTACATTCAGAGACCCACTCAGTCACTGCTGGGAAACACCAGTACGTCTCCTCTGAGCTTACAAACAACTTTCTACTTTTTGTCCCTAAATGCTGGGTCAATTTTTAGTGCTTGTGAAGTTGCTTCGAGGCAGAGCTTTGCCAGGGCCCTATTGCCAGTGTCCCCAGTAGAAATGGTGCCATGTTTGCTGGGAGTTGCTCTCTCTTAGTACCACCAACACTGTATTTCCCAGAACCCTCTCTGCTGAAACCACATGATAGTGCCCTTGAAACTGTGGGATGAATACTCTTCCCCCTACTGTGTGCCATAGTTAATTGTCTGGCCCTAAAGCATCCTACATGTGCTCTCAAAATTGTCCTATATATATAGTACAACCTCAATAATAATTCTAGCAGCCCTTGTTTTGTAGAACATAAAAGTTCATTCTAAAATTCATACAGAAATGTGAAGGACTGATAATAGCCAAAAATACTTTTCAAAAGAATAGATTTGGAAAATTAATACTACCTGATAATAGGACTTATTATTAAAAGCTACAGTAATCAAAACAATGTGGTATTGGTATTAAGTAGAAAAATAGAAAAATGGATTAGAATAGAGTCCATAAATTGACCACAAATACGTTATGGAAAATTGACTTTTATCACAAAGATACAAGTTCAGTGGAGAAATAACAGCCTTTTCAACAAGTGATGTTCCCCAAGATTGGATTTTTATATATGAAAATAAACTCTTACCAATAACTCAGATCATATGTAGAAAAGTAATTCAAAATGAACCATAGATCTAAATGCAAAACCTAAAACTATAAAATGTTTTAGAAGAAATCACAGCAGAAAAGCTTAGTGATCTTGAATTAGGCAAATAGTTTTTAGATATGATAGAAAATGTACAATCCACAAAACAAAAAAATTGATAAATTGGACATCATCAAATCTTAAAATATGAAAAAACACTAAAAAATTGCTTTTTGAAAAACACTATTAGAAAATGAAGAGATGCCATGAACAGAGAGAAAATAGTTGCAAATTATATATGTGAAAAATGACATATCTGAAATATATATAAGAAAGTCTCAATCCTCTATTTAAAAAAAAAACTCAATTAAAATCAAAGAAGACTGATTTTCATCAAAGAAGATCTGTGAATGGCAAAATAGGCACATGAAAAAATACTCATGTCAGTAGAAACATTAATCATTAGCAAAATGCAAATTAAAACCACAATGAGATATCACTATACAACTCTTAAAATGGCTAAAATTAAAATAAATTACTATTTTAAGTGTTGGTGATGTTATTGAGACCAGAACTCATACACTAATGTTTGGAATACAAAATGGTACAACCACTTTGAAAAAAAAAAGTTTAGCAGTTTCTTAAAAATTTAAACTTACACCTATATATAATCCAGCCATTCCATTGCTAGGCATTTATATGAGAAAAATGAAATCATACAACCATACACAGACTTGTAGGTGAATGTTCCTTGGCTGAGGAATGAATAAACAAATTGTGGTTCATCCATACAAGGGAATATTATCTAACGTGGGTCTTGAACTCACAACCCTGAGATCAAGAGTTGCGTGCTCCACTGACTGAGCCAGCCAGGCACCCCAGTTTATATGACATTCTAGGAAAGCAAAACCATAGGGACCAAAAACACATCAGTGGTTGGACTAGTTGTAGGGAGGAAACTGATGGAAAAGGGCAATGATGTAACTCTTAGGGATAATGAAAATAATCTCGATCTTTGTTGTAGTGGTTGTTATAAGACCATATGCATTTATTAAAACTCAGTGATCTGAACTTCTAAGAAGATTTTTTAAATTATGTAAGTTATATATCAATAAACCTGACTTCTAAAAATGAAGTTACACACACTAAACAATAAATAGAACTGATGGATTATAGGGAAAACCAGGAAGCACTGAAGTGGTCAGAAAAGTTTTCCTGGAGCAGGTTGACTTGAACTTGGTTGGAAAATACAGTTTCTATCTGAATAGGTAAAAACACAAGTAAAATTTAATATAAAGCAGACTTACTGCTATAACAGTAACCCCAAATATTAGTGGCTTAACATAGTGTTGGTGTATTTCCTGTTCATATGGTAGTATACTTAAATATTCAGGTAGTATACTTAAATATTAAATATTCTGCATCACTGAGGGGTGACACAGAAACCCAGGTGCCAGGAAGTCTATGTCCTTGGAATCCTCCACGACATTCTCTGTATCAGGAAAAAGAAGATAAGGAAACAGAGCACTTGCATGGCAGACTGAGTGGGAGATTTTAGGAAACAGGCATGGAAGTTGTATATATGATTTCTTCCGGTACTTTATTAGCCAGAACATGGTCACATGGCCTCATTTATCAGCAAAAACTCTGGGTTCTCAGGAGGAAGAGGAAATGAGTTTGGCGAGGACATGGTAGTGTCTTTGCCACAGGTATGGACATGGAAAAGTGAGATATGCAGTCATAGAGTGTGGAGGAGTCTGTTTGGATATAGGAAGCTGGTAAATGCCGTAAGGGAATGTGGGAGGAACTAGAAAAGGACATTGAGTACCAAGATTAAGGAATTTATGTTGTCTTTGGGGCAACAACTGGCCAAAGATGTCTTTGTAAAATAGGATGATACTTGCCAACCACTCAAAGGTATGCTGAGGATGGAAAGAGATAATACACTGAAGCTGTCTTTCAAGGTTTACAAAGCACTAACTGAGTATGTGATATATTCTGTATTAATTTGAAGTTTTTGCAATTGCAAAGCAATTTGTTTTCCTGCTTAATGAGTTTTCCTGGAAAGTTCAAAGTTTGTCCACAACTTTTGAACTTTGTTAATTATTGCCTCCATACCCCCAGAAGGAATAGTTATTTCCTTTGCCTGTCTTGTTCCTCTCTGAGGAGAAGATATTAATAAGTTACTAACTATAAAAGAACAGAAACCACAGGACTTCTTAGAACACTTCTCTTCTTTGCAATCCTGCTGTGTCATGGTTAAGGATTTGGGATTACCATCTGTGCTAATAAAACTAACAATAATGTGCACAAATAATGTTGAAATGTAGAATGATGAAGTATTATTTCAAAAAAATGGAATTAACTCTTGTTTTGTTTCTTTCTGCAGATTTCGATTTTGCCTTATCCATATTTTTCTTTTATCATTAGTATGTTCACTGTGTCTTGCCTCAATTACTCTGATAACTTACTTCCCTCCTAAGGGCTGTCTGTTAACTGATCACTTCTAAAACCAATTTCCTTCATTGCATTGGCATTCTCTCCCTCTTTTCTTTTTAAATTACCTCCTCAGTGCCTTTGAATCCTATTTTAACTATTTTATTGAGTTACCGAAAAATCTTCCCACAGTTCTCGAGCTAGTCACATCCATCACATGCAGATATTTCACCTCTCCATATCTTTATGTGAGCAGCACTCTTAAAATTGTCCTTTTGTTATTTTTCCCAACTGTATTTCCTTGCATATTTTTACCTGACTGCAAGTGTCTGCAAAATAAGTTTTTCTTCATAAATTCTCAGCTTTCAAACAACTGCTCATTTTTCCAATGAGATGCTTCATAATCTTTGAGAATAACCGTGATTTCATCATCAGACAGCTGGCCCTCTATCTTTCTCCTATCACTTTGGATACATATTTGTTTTTTTTACTTTTTAGACCCCACATTTCATTACCAGAAATGGAAATGTTTTAAGTTTTGACTTGGTGGAAGAGCAATAAATTGTTTTTCATTGTGATTACCCATAATTATGGAATTATAATAATGTTATTATGTCCAATGTTATTCTCTATACAACAAATCTCAATATAAACATAAAATATTGATTTTTCTCTACCTAATTTTACAGTATGTGAAGTGAAAACATGGTCATAGAAAATAAAAGCGTAGTTCATCAGTCTTGTCTTTTTTCAGAATTAATAGCAAATGATTCTTTTAAATAAACATAAAAACATATCCAACTTTTACATTGAAGAAAAACTTGAAGCTCTTATTGATTAATTTGCCAACCCTCTGTTTTCTCCCCATGTGAACTTCGTGATTACTTAAAAAAAAAACAAAATTAATGCCTCCTTTATAAACTTACTAAGAGATGTTTATCTGACATATATGATAAATTGTAGAAATAAGAAGTGAGGATAAAGGGAACACTTTCAATTTAAAAAGGAAAAACAAAAATGGCAACTTCCACAGCATATATGTAGGTTTTGTGGATAAATTGTAGCACTACGTTGAATTTTAGTAAATTCTGTAGAGTTTTATGGGATACACACTACTTATAACTACAGACAAAAAAAGAAAACATACACTGTGCTTCCAAATGAATATAAGAAATTACTTGGGATGTTTCATATGCTTTTTTCTAATTTTACATTTTTTTTATTCTGTTATGTTATGTTAATCACCATACATTACATCATTAGTTTTTGATGTAGTGTTCCATGATTCCTTGTTTGCGTATAACACCCAGTGCTCCATTCAGTACGTGCCCTCTTTAATACCCATCACCAGGCTGACCCATCCCCCCCCCCCCCTCCCCTCTAGAACCCTCAATTTGTTTTTCAGAGTTCATAGTCTCTCATGGTTCATCTCACCCTCCAATTTCCCCCCTTCATTTTTCCCTTCCTACTGTCTTTTTTTTTTCTTAACATATATTGCATTATTTGTTTCAGAGGTACGGGTCTGTGATTCATCAGTCTTACACAATTCACAGCGCTCACCATAGCACATACCCTCCCCAGTGTCTATCACCCAACCACCCCATCCCTCCACCCCCCACCACTCCAGCAACCCTCAGTTTATTTCCTGAGATTAAGAATTCATCTACTTTTAACTCTTTATAATGTAACCCATCCTATATCTGGAAAAAAATGATGCATAAGCACATAATTGGATGAAGGTGAAAATTTTCTGTTGAACAACTTATGGATGTAAGAAGGGAGGAGGCAGCCATTCCAAAGACTATGTGTTTCTTTCCCCCACCAATTAATCATATTTACATTATCAGTATTGTTTAAGGTTTTAAAAACTGGACTTGAGCAAATTTCACTTTTTATTATAATTATTTATTTGTTCCATAGCTGTATCTGTTAATTTCTAGATTGCTCCATTGTATTTCATCCTTTTAAGTATTCTGCCTGGATAAAAACTAAAGGGGAGGGAAAATGATACACATAGGGATTTCATTAATTTACAGTTGCTTATTATGCAGAGATTTGCTTTTTAAAATTCTCAGTACCTTGAACATACATTTCATCTTCTTTATTAAAGATTTGTGGCAATGTATTTTATTTGGCACTTCAATATTTAATTTATTTTTAGCAATTTAAAAGTAATGATTTGCATAAACCACATCTATCTTTATTGGAATCAAGCATTGTCTCTTACATTACTTACATAATTGATTTAATTATAGCACCAGGCTATAACAACCTTTTCATGCTTCTAAGTTATTATATGTGTTACATGTAGTATTTCTCCCGAACACTCTAAGCTGGAAGTGATTTCATTTTGATTCAGGGAGTAATTATTAAGCTTGTGCAGACTAATATTGTCAGTAAGTCCTGTCATTTGAAAAAAAGAATAATTACCCCAGTGGATACTATTTTTCCAATTGTGTTTTCAACATAATTGTCAATGCCCTAATACTACACATTCGAAAATAATTATATTCACTACTAAAGATAGTCTAAATTATTTTAAATACATTTTCACCATTAGAGACCTAAGTTTGAAATACAAAGTCTTAGCAATAATTTTTATTTCTATATGCTTTTTATAAACTTTCTAATCTCCTTATAAAAACATTGCTAATCTCTTATGACTTGAATGACTTTTCAAAATGTTTCCTGAATATAGAGACATACAGTACAGAATTTTAGACCATTAAGGAAACATAGGAATAATTTCACACAGGGATTGGAAAACTACAGCCCATGGGCTAAATCTGGCCAGCAGTTATAATAAACAAATTTATTATAACACAGTCACCATCTTGTAAAAGCACCCCTTCATCCTGCATTCTGGGAATCAGTTGCTTTTATACAGCAAATTTGAAAGCTGAGTTCGGAAAGCACAAATCACCCAAGAGGGCCACTAGGAGAGATAATAAAAGGGGCTATTTCTAGATCTACAGAGTCGTGTATTCTAGCTATTAGAGAAACAGCATCATATAATAGCCACTGGTATTTAACGGATAAGATCCCAATCTCACAGAGAGTATCATCCACAAACCTGTGTTTTATTTGTGCCTTTATGAGATGAATCCAACATTCACCAGGCCATTAGATTTGGAATCATGCAATATATTATAAAATAAGTGATATTCCATAGTCATGTAACTTTAGTCACCTTGCCTTTGCTGTAATATGGGTCCTTTCATTCAAGAATATGTTATACAAGATTCCATAATGATAAATCTCCCATTCTCTAAGGCCTGTATAGTATTGCTGGATAAGATACTAAGGCAGAAAAAGCAAACTCATCCCCACAATGTTTATCAATCCTAGCAATGACAAATTACTGCACTTTCTGGGGAGGAAAGGGTCAGATATTACCAACTTGCAGCCAAATGGCTGATTGGTTTACTCAAGGGATTGTATCATATCAAGTGATCACTGTTGGTCTTTGATTATGACACGTCAGTCAACAGAGGCAGTAGCTAGATCAGCCTCATAAGAGAAAGCCTATGCATAGCCTACATCTGTACTACAATAACTTCTACTCTCATGGGCCAGTGGGAAAAATAAACTTTATCTACTAGCCAGGAAATTTTACCCATTTGGTAGTTCAGTGTCTTTACTACAGAGGACATTTATATAAGAAACAAAGATCTACATACCTTGTGTCTACTGCTATAATTCTTACCACTAGTTCTTCTCTAAATACTATTTATTTCCAGCCTTCCAATCCTGTTCTTTCTAAAACCCCTAACCACAGAGTCAAGTCATTCGGCACTGCTTAGAAGTCCATATATATCCTTACCTTGGACCAACTCTCTCTTCACAGGGTTGATGGTCAGATGAAATGCTCAAAGCCCTGCCCACTGGAAGGATTTCCCCATACTATTGACTTTCAGGGCAATCACTGAGTGAGAATGTAGTGTGACATTTTCAGCTCCCAACAGTTTATTGAAATGGCCTATCAATGAACCATGCCCAGATTTTTCTTCAGCTCCACCATACAGAAACCCCTGTGAGGCCATAGGTGTGAGCTGGGAGAGAGGTGTCAGTGCAACATGGAAGTCTAGTCTACCTTTCCTGAAACTAGACTTAATTCCAAATATAACATTTCTCTGCCATTCCACCCAGGATGCCATATTACATGTGATTTGCATTCATGGCCAAGAATGAAGCAGTTTTAAGGACTTGTACTTGGTCTTCTCTACCATAATGGTTCTTATTATAAAGATTTGGAAATCAGGGCGCCTGGGTGGCTCAGTTGGTTAAGCGACTGCCTTCGGCTCAGGTCATGATCCTGGAGTCCCAGGATCGAGTCCCACATCGGGCTCCCTGCTCGGCGGGGAGTCTGCTTCTCCCTCTGACCCTCCTCCCTCTCATGCTCTCTGTCTCTCATTCTCTCTCTCTCAAATAAATAAATAAAATCTTTAAAAAAAATTAAAAAAAAAGAATTAAAAAAAAATAAAGATTTGGAAATCAGTTCAATGTTCTGCTTATTGCTAAGTATATCTATCCAGATTCTACATTCAAAGACTTGGGAAATAATCATAGGATGGATCCATGAACATAATGGATTCAGTATGAGATAGGCTTGGGCAAGGATTCTGCTTATTAACCGGCATCTGTATACCCTAAGAAAGTCAGTGTATGATGGTATTTTAGGTCCCCTGGTATCCAACACACCTCAAAAGATTTTTCCCATTGTATAGATACCCTAGTATTTTGAGGGAAATATTGGGGAATTTCTACTTATGGTATTTGCTATGTGTGGCAGGGTCCTTCTACAAGTGGACTCAACTTTCCTAATTGATGGTTTTGGGTCTTGAACTAGTTCTGCTCTGAAAACTGGCTGAGAGCTTTTAAATTTCCGTATAGCAGTAAATATCAGCCTCCTGCTCACCTGATCTTGATCTTTTTATGAATGTGGGATGTGTGTGTGTGTGTGTATCCAACCTTATTTTCTACTCCTTATATTTCAGTATCCTCAAGACTGATTCTTAGGCATATTGTCCCAGTTTTTGCTAGTATATAATATCAAGCTCCTGCAGATCTTTTGGTGAATAATCTCTTTTATAAAAGGGACACTACTTCTCTAACCAAGACATACTGAGACTTGACCCTACTACTGAAGTAGTAGACACCTCTGTTAGGATTCAAATGAATTTGGGAGTTCAGCGTTACCAATGCATTCCATCCACATGTCCCTACCACATATCCCATGATCACAGTTTTTTTCTTAACAGGGCCTTACTTTAGCATAAATAACTTCCCAGTTCTGTGTTTTAGTCTTTTTAACAATAAGGCTTAATTTACAACATATTCTTCTAGTTATAGGAGATACATGTCTACTTAAATGCTCCATGAAGAATTTCTGGCCTTCGTACCTTCTCCTGAGTTGAGAGTAAGCTCAAGCGACACTGTCATTCTCTCTTTAAGCACTACAATGGCCTAACAATAACCATTCAACTCCATAGCTCTTATAATTACCATTGTCCCCATAGCTGTCAAATAGTATGCATAAATACATTCTTCTATCTATATTTTATCTCAGATCTTCACAAGTAAGTTAGCAGTTGTGCTGGGGCACATCAAGGTTTATCACCATTGCAGTTACAACTAGCACTGGGATTCTTCTTGTCATCTGGTTGGGTTGTTATATAATTCCACTGGCTTGTATATTTGCTTTTTAATGTAGCAAAAGATTGTCTTTGTTTCTGTTCTCCCAAAAGCAGGCCAGCTGATCTCTGGAAACATTAATACGGAAATAGGGAAGTGATATATGGAAGAATGTGTTATCAAGCAAATTACCAGTGTGGGAAACTGGACCTTAGTGGGGAACTCCAGGAAACAGTGTGAAACACATGATTCAGAGTGTGCCATGCAAGGGGTGAGAAAGATAAGGTATTATCCTAGCGACCACTACTGTTGTCAGGTACTGATTGAGGTGGCTTTCAGTGCCAGGTGTGACACAGAGTGGGCGCTGGCATCCAGAGAAAGTCTCGGGTAAAGAGATGTAGGTGCTGGATATTGGAAGTGGGAGAGGCATGGACTAAAGTGGTAAAGCCACTGATAGCACTGATAGCATCTGCTATAAGTGATTGGCCTAACATCCATGTCTATACACGGTAGAATGGAAACAAGACCATGGGCTTTCTGACTCCCGTTTGTGACCCTGTACATTTATCCTCCAAGAATGTTGTCTAGTTTATACTTCAAGGTGGCATATATAAAAAAAATAAAGGTGGCATATATAGAAATGACTCCCAATCCAATTTAATGAGCAAATCTCTTTGTTTTCAGCCCAAGGATAAAAGAAAAATAGCTCTCATCTTTTCTCCTTTGAGCTCAAGAAATCGAGTTTACCGAGCAAAGACAATGCTCTTATGTGAGTGGGAGAAGGAGAGAGGAAGGAGGATAAGTAGGATTTTTTCCCACTGATGGAAAAGATCAAAATAAACAAAAAAAAGGACAGTGAAAGCTTTGTTCAATAAGTAATAGTTTTTGTAACCCCCAGGACAGCCAAAAGTTACTTTACAGTTAACTAAGGCTGCGGCAGAATAGAAATCTTAGCACACCCACTGGCTTGCAGGTTACAGTTTAGAACCTCCCAACGCAATTATGCCAGGTATTCCTTACTTGAAGATGAGTGTCCTCTTGACTATTTGGCCTCATTTCTTTTGGGCAAGAGGTCGTGGGCCACACACTATTATGCCCTTAGGAAAGGACAGAGAACTATAGGATGGTTTCCCCAGGAGCAAGCATGCTACACACTGACATATCAACATGCTTGCAACAGCAAAGGTGCTTCCTTTCTTCATGTACCTTCATTGATAAGCAAGCACATGTCCTTTGACCTCACCCCCAGTGTGTATGACCTCATACACCCTGTGTGTATGACAGTAGGGAGGGGAGAGTAGTAAGTCTAAGAGAAAGACAGTGAAAATTTACATGGTGGGATTGGGCACAGCAGCCCAGAGAGCTTGGGTGTGCATTTCAAAACAAACCCAAAGCTCAAGTGAAGGCAGTTTACTTGTAGTTAGTGGTTTTTGGCCTAATTCCATGGACTCTAAAGCGTCACATATACTTTTATTTCAGCTCACCACGGACATATTTTTAGTTTCCGTGTTCTGACTGGTACTGAAGTGGAAACCTTGAAAGCATTACCTTGCTTGAAATATTCAACTAGTTGTGAACTGAGAGTTTTAAGTCTCATCTGATCTCCCAAGTTAATTAACTAGTGAGACAAATTTGTATGACTAGACCTGGTGGGTTTCTTTCTAATGCCCAGTACATTGCATAAATGTGACCAGAAAAATTATAATTTCTTTTCCTTATAAGGAATCATTAGCAGCATCCAGGATTCGGCATTTTTATAATACTGGTTCAGTAATACTAAATCACATATTTCTTCTCTCTTTCCATACAGATGTCATTCAGAAATAGCTTTTAGCCAGTTTTAAAAGGAGGTACATTTGAAAAGCTAAGTTCCCTTAAAAGTAGACATTTTGATCCTCAATCTGGATGACTGTAACAAAACTATTGAAACTATTGAGGAACTTACTGAAAACTCTGAAACTAAGCCATAGTTGTACATTCAGTAGTTCATGGCAGGACCTGGAAATCTGCGTATTGAAAAAACTGTCTGGATGATTCTGCTGACCCTTTAGATTTAAGAAACAATGGTGAAGAAAACACTTTATGTAGCTTTTAAAAGGTTTGGGCTCCACTACCCCTGAAACACTTAATGACCGCATGATAATAGATATGTGACTTCAAATATAAAGTGGGGATAAATTTACCTATTATTTTGATTGTCTCCTTTAATTCCAATAAACACTTTTATGATAAAAATTTGTGCTATATACATGGATATTTGTATGTATGAACATTGTTATAACCGTGGGGAAAAATTTGGAATGAGAAGCATCAAGCTTCTAATTGGAAGAGACAGAGAGTTTTACCTCTTTGTTCTTCTAAAATATGTAATGAGCGTATACGTGGTTTCTACTTACTTTTTTTGTGTTTCTTGCATTGTAAAAAAATTTTTTAAAAAGCCACATTAAAAAAAAAAAAAGGGATGCCTGGGTAGCTCAGTCAGTTAAGCGTCTGCCTTTGGCTCAGGTCATAGTCCCGGGGTCCTGGGATCAAGTCCCGCATCCCCGTGTCGTGTTGGGCTCCTTGCCCAGCAGGGAGCCTGCTTCTCCCTCTGCCTGCCACTGCCCCTGCTTGCTCAGTCTCTCTCTGACAAATAAATAAAATAAAATCTTTTAAAAAAATGCCACATTTTTAATTATTATTCAATAATACAGAGCTGTAGATGAGAATATACTCTACTAGGATGAGAATATACTATGAATATTGAGTATTCTTACTGTTGTGAAATATGTATTTTAAAAAGAAATCAGTATAAAATTTTATGGCACAGATAACCTAAACAGAAATTAGAACTAAAAATGTTAAAATTTTAATGAAAAATTAATAAAAATATGAAAACTTAGAGAAAAAATAAAAAGCTAGTAAAATAATTCTTTGTAAATGTCATGGAAAACTATTAGATCTGCAGACACTATGTTTTCGGATGGTCAGCTGTTGAAAATTTAGGCGTAAAAATCAGACCAAAACAAGTAACCAAGGAAAAAGCTCTCCAAAATATCTGCAGTCTTATTTGATAATAACATTATTAGAGAAAGAGCTTCTGGTAGTTTAAAAGTTCATACAGATAACATTTATAAAGCTATTTATATACACAAAGCATATCCGATAACTTGAGAATGTTAAAAGAGAGTGAATACCTCCCCCTTTTATTGTACAGATATTTATTTCCAAATTACTGATACTTTTTCATAGATCATAATGTACTATTAGTCTTATTTTTAGAAGTCCAAGAAATATGTCCTTTTTGAAACCACAAGTAACACAGTCCATCGTCCTGAGCATCTGCTTTGCACAGCAGTGATTCAAAAGAATATTTGGGGAAGGGAGACCACAATGCATATATTTGCCCTTCAAACTGAACAGAAAAGTGTGATTAAAGAGATTTAAAAAAATCTTCTGAATGTCAGAATTTAAATTCTATGACTAGACAAATAATCATTTCCTTCAAAATTTAGCAGTGCCCTTTCTACAGACCCCCAGCACTGTCTTTATTTAAGACTCTCATTTCTTCTGTGCTTGTGCCATCACAACCAGTTTCTCCTTGTTTCCCTGTCACCATTTTCCAACCCCTCCAATTTATGTTCTACATCAGTGTTGGGTCATACTCCAAATTAAACAAATTCTATTATTCCTCAGTATTCCCTGATGAATTAGTATATTTTTGTGCTGAACAGTTATCTTCAGTCTCCTCAAAGATAAAAAGCCTCAAAGGCCTCAAAGAGCTTAAAATCCAGAGGCAGTACATTTATGTAAACATACAATCATACTACAGTGTGGTAAATATAAAAACAGAGATGCGTCATACAAGCAAGAATGCTACCAGAAGGAGGGGGTTCATTCTGCTTCATTATGTCAAGAATCTCACAAAGGAGAAAACATCTGATCTAACTCTTGAAAGTTGATTAGTAATTTGTCAGAGTCTTCCAGGCATAGATATGCTGGGGAATTTCCTCTCTGAATTTCTGAAAGCAACAAGGATCCTGAAGAGTTTTACCTTGCCTGCGGCTTATTGAGATCACCTTAATAGGAGTGTATATGAAGGATTGCCTAGGCAGCACAGGAGGATGGGAGCATCTAGACATAGGCACAGCAGTAGATAGACTGAACTGACAGTCCAAGCAAGAGAAGATCAGTGTCTGAACTAAAGTCATGGCTATAGAAAAGAATAAAGGTTAAATCAAGGAGATATGATGGAGAATCAGGGGCATTTAATGACTGAGTCTGATGGGTTAGTGTTAAGCATGAAATCTAAGATTAGACTAATAACCACATTTCGTGCTTGCAGGGCTGGGTGAGTGGTGGTGGCATTATCAAAATACAGTGTACAGAGGAAAGAGCAGGTTTGGGCAAGGTTAGTGAGCTCTAATTTAGTGTTTTGAAGGTTGAAGTTTCTGGGGACCTCTAAAGAGAGAACACAGTTGGAAGTGCTGTATATTGGTTGGAATCTTAAGGATTTGTAGATTTATGCCATCAGTATATAGGTGGCAGTAAAATTCGGGGGCATGTAGACTGTAATGAGAAGAGAAGGAAGGATAGAACTATGGGCAATGCTAACATTCAAGCAGCAAGATGAGAAAGGAAATAGTAAAAGGCTGTAAGAGGGACCAGATTGGAGCAAAATGAGAAGTCAGCGAGTGTCATAGAAGCAATAGGAATACAGAATCTCAAAAAGGAGGACATGGTAAGGATCCTCAAGGAAGGCAGGGAATCTGGACTCTTTACTTTTTATATATAGGGTAGAGACTCATCTGGAATAGGTTTTTTTTTTTTTTCATGTTTTAAGATTAAATTAAAGTTACTCCTGAGTTTACCCTTTTCTTCTAATTTTATCCCTAGTTCCTGTTGCTAGATAATAGTCTTAGGCTTTGAGGAAATTAGTAAACATCCATCTGAACACTTTTTTTTTTAAATTGTGGACTATAAGTTAAACTAGTCTTTCCACCAAGAGATTTAGAAATTATTAAACATTTTATTTTGTTTTTAATGTTGAATATGCTGGATATTCAACTTATTAAAAAAATGCTTACCCACAGACTGCACACCCATATACTAGTACATATATGTTCTATATACCTTTTTTCCTCAAATTTTAGTATTAATGTACATTAAAAATAATAAGAGAATCAGAAGTGAAGATGAGAATTTTAGAATTAAGTACATTTGCCTTTCTTGGGCGTAAGGCAATAATAAACTTCAGATCTGGAAATCAAGTAAAAAAAGAAGGTTGAACTGTTAAAATTGAAAAAGTAACTGTAGAAAATGTCTTTATTGTTAAATGTTAAAATGTCTCCTCTTGACATATGCTTTCTCTTGAAACCAGAAGAGAAAACTAAACAAAGAATAGTTTGTGATTAGAGAAGAGACATAAATACTAAAACACAGGGAGTGATGTCTACCCCTGGTTTAAATATTTATTCACATATTTATTTAGCTTGTTCTGGCTGTTACACTATCACTGCGTCTTTGCCTCTGTGTCCTTCTATGTGAGGCCAGCTCTGTGCTCCAAGTGACTCAAAGGGCTCTGAAAAATAACTGCCCAAAATATGCTTCCTTTTGTTCTGCTGTATTCCCCCAAATCCCAATCGCTGGAGAGTTCAAAAGTTATGTTTATAAAGAAGAAGATAGCAGGAGGGGAGAAGTGAAGGGGGGGAAATCGGAGGGGGAGACAAACCACGAGAGACTGTGGACTCTGAGGGGGTGGGGGGACGGGTTAGCCGGGTGATGGGTATTAAAGAGGGCACGCTCTGCATGGAGCACTGGGTGTTATGCACAAACAAGGAATCATGGGACACTACATCAAAAACTAATGAGGTGATGTACGGTGACTAACAGAACATAATAAAATAAAAAAATGGTATGTTTTTAAACAAACCAATTTTTGGCTGAGAAAGAGAAGTATTTCAGGCTTTGGCTGCCATTAGTATATGCATTAGGATTTATTTTTCTACTTTAATAATATCTAAGCAAAGAGCATTAAGAATAAGGGTAATAGGTCAGGTAAATACTGGTGTTGTAAAGGGTGAGAGGAGAATAATAAAGGAGCAAAATCAGAGAAGGAAGCAAGCGTAGTAGTCTTTGGGAGTTACCAATGTCCAAGGAATGCCCAGCTGTTACAGGTAACTAAAAGTAGTAAGATGAGGAAGTGTGATAGGACAGAAAAACCATGAATCCAGGAGCAGAGGCTGGAATTCTAGCCTTCACAGCCCCTCGTGGCAAACTTCTCTGAACTAATTTGATTCGTTGACAAAAGAAATATCTTAAGCCACATTACTGTAAAAAAAAATCCCTCAAAATCCTGAAATTATTATTTATTTTATCTTATTTTATTATGTTATGTTAATCACCATACATTACATCATTAGTTTTTGATGTAGTCTTCCGTGATTCATTGTGTATAACACCCAGTGCTCCATGCAGTACGTGCCCTCCTTAATACCCATCACCAGGCTAACCCATCCCCCCACCCCCTCCCCTCTAGAACCCTCAGTTTTTTCTCAGAGTCCATAGTCTCTCATGGTTCATCTCTCCCTCCGATTTGCCCCCTCTTCATTTTTCCCTTCCTACTATCTTCTTTTTTTCAACAAATAATGTACTATTGTTTCAGAGGTACAGATCTGTGATTCAACAGTCTTGCACAATTCACAGCGCTCACCATAGCACATACCCTCCCCAGTGTCTGTCACCCAGTCACCCCATCCCTCCCACCCCCCACCACTCCAGCAACCCTCAGTTTGTTTCCTGAGATTAAGAATTCCTCGTATCAGTGAGGTCATATGATACATGAAATTATGAAACTTGATGATTTTCTAACTTCCAATGTAGCATCCAGCTCTAATAGTCTACTGTATTTAAGCAGGAATAGTGTTGGAGGGTGGGTGGGTGATGAAGTAGCAAAGTAAGAAAGGGAAGCAACCACAGTGGTCGAAGCATAGAAAGGCTAGAAGCAAAATTTAATAATTCCATATAGATAACAGGTCTGGCACTGATACCACATCAGTGCTGTGTGTTTCAAACTTCAAGTTTCTTGAAAGCCAAGTGTATTTACCCTCTCTGGGTAGTTTCATGGAGAGACTAACACAATAGGTAGCTCTTGGGACGTGTGTTGACTTGCTGGCCAGGAAAGTCATTCTGGGTCGATGTGTCAGAATCTACTATGCTATCCATGCAGGATGTACTGCATGATAGTTGTGCAGCAAACATAAAAGAATGCCTTAGTAAAATGTTAGTATTCAAAATTAAGATAGCATGATTGTCAGCAGACAAAGCACATTGGCTGCAATCTTTCAGTAGCCCAGGACATAGCCATTACATTGTGATTTGTAAATTATATTTGTACTTGTACTGTGTGATAGCTTTCTGATTTCAGGAAAGTAACTTAACCTCATTAGGCCTCAATTTCTTAAGCTCATTCTTATAAAGTATGCATATACATTGACTGGCACGTCAAAAGTTCTCAGCAACTATTGATTGCTATGATTTTATTTATCTATATCGCTACAAGCATCCTATTGGGGAGGAAACAAAATTAAAAGTCTCCATTTTACATTTAGTTAACCAAACTAAATTATATTATTACAATTTTTAAAATATAAAAAGTCCCATATTATTTTAAGTAACAAGAATTTGGCTTTCTTTGTACTACCATGTTTTTTAACTTTTAAATATCACATTATAAGTTTGTTCTACCTTTGCACTAAGATTTCCTGATACAAACAGGCAGAGTAATTTAATTCATTAAATTGAAGAAGTTATTTTGTTCCAGACTTAAAAATTTAGTGGTTTCACTGCATGTAAAAAAAAAAATGTGTTTGGGAAAAAAGTCCTAAGTAGAGGAAAACATATGTTTTCTACGCCTAGATATTCCTTTTAGATTTTAGGCTCATTGGAAAGAATAAAGGACACAATTAAACTGGTCAGCTAAGTGGTTCTTTAGGCATAATTTGACCAGTTGGTTTCTTAGTAAATATGATTTGCATCCACATGTACCTTTTGTAATGTTAATGTAAGAAACAAACTTGTTTTGTCTTTTTCAGCTCAGTAGAGTTGATTGGAGTCTTAGTTCAGTACACAGAAAGTTTAACACCCTTCATTAATGAGTCAAATTTACTGAACACTAACAGTGTGTCAAATAGTGCTAGCGTCCTAGATCGTTGGGGTCAGTAGTGAATAAAACATCTAAGGATTTCTGCCTATTTACATTACTGTCAGAACAGAGAGGTGAAGAGTTAGATAGATATCCAGACATAAGTAGATAGTTGACAGAAAGAAACATATCAAATTGTTATAAGTTCTATGAAGGATGTTAAAATACATTGATGTGCTAGAAAATGACTGGTGACTATTTTAGATTTAATTGTCAGGGATGGCTTCTCTGAAAAGATGTCATTTAAGCTGGTCTTAGGGGAAGGAAGTTACCAGCATGTAAAGATTATAGAGGCGTGTTCTAGGAAAAGAGAAGAGCTGGTACAAAGACTAGGAAGTAATGTGTTTAAATGGTCTGGGAACAGAAAGGAAATTAATTTGAGTAGACCATAGTACCTGATAAAGAAATTGGTATGAGACAAGTTCAGAAAAGTAGAGAAAGGTCAAGATTACAAACAACTCTGTAAGCCAAGATAGGAGTTTGGGTTTTAGTCAAAGTACTACTGGAAGACATTGGAGAATTTAAACATAGGAGTGAGGTGATTCAATTTATGATTAAGAAAAATACCCCTCTGGATCCTGCCAGGAATTGGATTGTAGGAGAACCAATACTGGAAACATGGAAAACGGTAAGGGAACTGGAAGATTGCATGGCTCGCAGCTCATTATACCCATTACCTCTCCTTCTTGGCACACAGTGGAATTGCCTCTCCCAGCCTTCCTTAACATAAGATGTGACCGTATCACTGATTTCTTCTCAATGTAAGATGAGTGGAAGTTATGAGGCACTTCCATCTCTCAACCAAAAAGCCTTCTACATGCAACAATCTATTTTCTTTTCTACTTCACTGGCTTACTCCACTGATATGAGTGAGTCCAGTGATCATGGAAGCCAAGTACTGAAAATGGTATCATATGAAGGAAGGAATTTAAATCCTAAATCATTTAATAACCAGTAACTCACCACTTGGCCTTTTTATGAGTTGAAAATAAACTTTGATTGTGTTAAACTATTGGGTTTAGAGTTTCATCTCTTATAGTGGTTAGCAGTGCCTTAACTAAGAGTCCCGTAAGTAGTGGAGCTGAACTTTTAACTTCCCAGTGGTTTATAGCATTTGGTTTTAAATATTTGATTTCACATTCATAGTTTTGCAAGTGTGCTGTTTTAATGCTGAACTCATCTGGGATCAGCTCAGCATGACTATAAGTCGTAGGTTAAATTCAGGTCTGCCCCCTGTATTTCCTCATTTTCCTTAGCAAGCTACTTCTTGGGATATGTTCTTTTTTTTGTGGATCACAGGAACCCAAGAGACCAAACCAAAATATGCAAATACATTCAAGACCACTGCTTGTTTCAAGACCCACATTCCACTGGCCAAAGCAACTCACATGGTCAAGGTCAACATTAATGTGGGAAATTTTAGAAGGGGAGAGTTATACTCTATTGTACTACAAGGACACTTAGAAAGAGGGAAAATTCAGAAATAACAACAACTTTGGCACACCAAAGATAAGATGATGCTAGAGAAAACAAGAAAGGAGAACATTCCAGAATGTTCAGAAGTGAAACATGCTGCAGAAAGTTTGAGAAGCTTAAGGACCAAAGAGTATTCTTAGGTGTAGCCATAAAGAAGTCATGATGGTGTAGACAAGTATGGTAGTGGCGCCGTAGTAGAGGTGGAAGGCAGATCTTGAGGATTGAATCAGAGGTAAGAATGTGACTATTTGGGGAGAAAGTTTGGTAATAAAGGGAAGGCAAAAGAATACAAGAAAGGCAGTTAGGAGGGAGTGAGAATAGGATGGTAATTAATAGAATAGTTAAGACTGCATGGCTACCTGAGAAACTAATTAGTAGTTGGGTGACCTTGGGCAAGCTACCTAACCTCCTGGTATCTCAGATTCCTCATTATTAAAATCAAGACAAATATAAATTACTTTGTAGAATTGATTTAAGATTAAATGAGTTAATATATGTAAAGCACTTAAAAAAATACCTGACACAATGTAAATGCTTAATAAGTGTTAGCAATTATTTTGTGTCCTGGATGGGAAAATATTCAACATGTTTATATATTGATGACAAGAGATTTCTACAAAGGCATGATTAAAAAGCTAGGAAAGAGCAATTTTATGTCTTTATTAAAAAAAATCACCACTCATCTGTATTTTCTGTTGACCTAGGTAGATGAGAGAAATCCAATTCTTTCTTTTCTTCTAATTAAGTTTAGCCAACATGTCCCCTTAAAGCAACATCAATTTGTTGTATATCTGATCACTAATAACATTATAGTGAAATTCCAGTTATATTCATATCCCTTAAAAATGTATTTTATATACGTTGTACCAAAGATAGTAAAAAGGACAAATTAACCAATGATTCTTAAAATTTGTGACTTTGTTCAATTTGATTTTATGTTCTAATTTTGTGTTGTAATTCTCAGTTTCTTGGTCAATTCAACTCTTGGTCAGTAAAATCCTCTAATGCAGCTATTTACTTATAAGTATAAATATTTTGGATTTAAGATTCTCTCTAGCTAAGAATTAAGCCAAATAAACCTGCCAAAAACTGCTTTCATCATGACCATTTCCTAAAATCCCTCACGTAGTGTAAGACCCAGACTCCTCAAACTAGAATTTAAAATTATAGACAATGGGGCTTCCATGGGGCTTCAACTCCTCTTGCCAGTAGTTACATCCCTGTGTTCTTCCACAAGTCATCTCTTTACCTTACAGTCCCTTGAAATCCCAAGCTTGTATGCTTTCCTGTAATAGGACAGATTAGGGCTCTCAGGTCACTAGCTGCTTGAAAGCTGGGACCTAATTCAGCTGCACGAGGGAGATAAAAGAGGACAGGTACTTGATCATAGGAATTTTTACTATTACAGACCACCTCCTTGAGTTTCTAATGCCCCAGTAATCCTAAGTGACATTAGGTCTCAGGTATCATTGACATTTTGCATCATTCTTAGAACAAGATGTTAAGATGGGGTTTGATAATGTACAATCTTTAAAGAACCATGATGCTTTCACAAGTGTGGGTGTGTTGCCATGGAATTCTAGCTAACCACTAATTTCTCCCTTGTCTGACTTTCACTTTATAATCTTTAGATTTTTGTCAAAGAAAAAAAAAGCCAAGTAATAGTAATGCTCCATTGTATGTTTTGTTTTGGGGTCAAGACTTCAATTCTGGAAAATGATTTATTTTCTCCTGGATGGATGTGTCTTTTGTTTCCTTCCAGAAAAACTTCAATCTGTGTCTTCCTTTGTTAAACTAATGATCACTCATGATTTGTTCTGAGTTAACAGTTGAAAAGATTTTTTTAAAAAATCTAAAAATTTAAAAATCTAAAAAAACTTTTTTTAAAGTTCAGAAATAAGTAATATCAAAAGCCCAGAGCCTTATATTGTTTTATCATTTTTTTAAATCTAAGAGTTTGTATTATATATCATTTAATGAAGGCTGTCACGGAGTTATAAAGAGTATGTGTGTGTGTGTGTTTATAAAACTTCATGCTAAAACGATGTTCTCATATTGATAAAGTAGACTCCTCAAAGGATAACAGTTTAAGCAGTGTGTTGTATTATCTTGGAAATATTTGCTGATTGACTAATTCCATCAGAATCTCTGTAATCATACCATATAGGGGACCATTTACTACTAAAGATAGGACTTACGTGGCTGTACATGTGTGGACACAGAATAGATATCTGGTATTTTCTACTTCTCTATTAGGTTTGCTAATCCTTAGGAATGATTACATCAAAAGTTGACAGTTTAAACTGCAAGGATTTAAGAAGAAAATATTTTCTCCCTATTATATATTGACATTGGTCAGTATTTAGGTATGACTTCAGTCTTATTACCAGCTTGCTATAGAAGGGAGAAGAATGGATTTCTGAGAAATATAGACTTGGTTTAGATATGCTTTTTCTACTATGCCACTGTATAGATGTGGACAGGTTAGTTAAAACTCTAAGCCTCAGTGTACTCATTTTTAGGTTGAGAATATTTCTTAAGGGGTTTTGTGTGGATTACATAAGGTTTATGATCTTCAGATAGATCCTAAATAGTTTGTCATATGAATGGAACTGTCAGTGTAAATTTAAGACTAAGATATTTATTATGCCAAAAGATACATATGTAAACTATATATTCATATATTAAATTAATTATTTGTAAAGTACAATAAATCCAATTAAATTCTTGGTATATGTGGGAAAATAATGTTGATTTTTGGAACTGTGTGTCCACAAATATATGTACACACACACACACACACACACACACACACACACCCCTACATATACACACACATTATACAAACGTCAATATTAGGAAATGTTAGGATGTGAGATATGATATGAATGTAAGAAGACATCAGTGTTAGGATCCTTGAGTGTGTTGTGTACAGTGCAACTGAGAGTTGAAATTTGGTGAGAATGGACCCTTTTGTGCTGAGGCTTTGTAATCTTGAGTTAAGATTGCTGCAAGCTGTTTATAAAAGTAACAAGGACACCTACGAACTTAATTAGTTCAAAGCAGTGAATTACATCCACATAGAAAGATTTTCTTAGGAAAGAAGATTGATAGCTAAAGTCAGGGCATATTATATACCTAAAATTTGCTAAAAGATTAGATCTTAAAATAACCCCCCACACACATGGTAACTATGTAAAGGTGATGGATAAGTTATTTGGCTCAATTATGGTGATCTTTTCACAATGCATATATATATCAAAACATTAAACTGTACACCTTAGATATATACAATTTTTATACAGGCTTTAAAGATGTCAAAGATGTCTCAATAAAGTTGTTTAAAAATGAAGGGGGGAATTGGAAGGGGAGATGAACCATGAGAGACTATGGACTCTGAGAAACAAACTGACGGTTCTAGAAGGGAGGGGGTGGGGGGATGGGTTAGCCTGGTGATGGGTATTAAGGAGGGCACGTATTGAATGGAGTACTGGGTGTTATACGCAAACAATGAATCATGGAACTCTGCATCAAAAACTAATGATGTAATGTATGGTGATTAACATAACATAATAAAATAAAATTAAGAACAAAAAAAGAGTGCAGTGACTTCTCCCGACAGTGACCATCTCCTCAAGGAGCAGAGGAACAGCCAAGACTGAGTTGAGTTAGGTAATGGAGGAAGGCTTAGATAGCAAGCAGGGAGTGATCAGAGGAGAGGACTCAGGAGCAAGGACCCATGATGGGAGTGGTGGCAGAGAGGTTAAGATTATGGCTAATAGTCTTTGGTGATGGAGGTGAGTGAGTTGAGTCACCAGAATTGACTGGACAGGCCTACTCTCATTTTAATATTGAACTAAGTGGCACTAACATCCGTCTGCAGTAACAGCATCACTGCACTGAACGTGACACTGTTCAGATGACAGAAAGTCACAGGTACTAGGGGAATAATTTATTGGCCAATAATAAACATACAAATTATATCAATAATGCATTGGTTTCTTTTCTTCTACATTTTAGTCTAAGATTTACTTTTCTAAATTCTACCAACTACATTTAATATTAAACTCAAAATCATTTGGCTGTAGTATTAGAAGCTGAATTGACCATTTGCTTATTCACTGCATGAAAAAAACCATTTTGCCTTTTCAGTCATTATTCACTTGCTGAATCAGATTGAGTGCACAACAGTCTAAGGGAGCCACCGAGAGAGATAGTTCAAAAAAGTAACATTTTCACAACTTCATCTTTTGGATATACTGACATTTGTTGCACTCCACTGATTTCTTCAGTTCTCTGGCTGTAAAAGCACAAGGTGAATATAATGTGTATTGAGGGTGCATGGTCATTTTCCCTTTCTTAGCAGCAGTGGCAATATCTGCTCAGCAGCTGGCTCTTTCATGGGACACTTGATTACTAGAACTCATATTGTGTCTTCTAGTCCATGTGGTAGCATTCAGATGGGTTTCTTGACATTCCTTACCTACTTCATTGGTATCATTTTTAAGATTGCATGCCCATTTGTCCCACAGGCTTGTTTTAAGTAGTTTCTTTGAGAAGGAAATTGCAGTAGGAAAACCGGCATCACAGAGGTGAGAGACTATCACATCTTAAAATAAAAATGCTAAAGTAACTGATGAAGACAGAAAATTGATGGTAAAATTAGCAAATGAAAATGACTCATGCATTTGGGAGTACACAGATTCCCTTAGAGTATGTCTCCTTGAGCCTTTACAGTTTTAGAGGGACTAATGAGGTGGAAAATGTATAGAACTGCATAGAAATTAAGAGACTGAGTTTCTAGTACTATCCCTGTAAATTTTCTGCTCGATTATTGTTATTTTATTCAGTTGTTTAGGAACTTCATCAAAAAGAAGTTTTCATCTTAGCTACACTTTATTATCTTCTTTTTGCTAATTTAGTTAGGCAGCAAGAAAAGAACATTCTTACTTTTGGATTAATTAAGATGGTGGATTGTCACATGTATTTACTTCCCTTCCAACTAGAGACCTTCCCTAAAATGACAATAGAAGAGTAAAAATGTATAAACCTACAACATTAAAGAGGGAAAAAAGAGAAGGTATTAGAGAATAGAATATTTTAATGAAATTTTGAAATATATAAATAGGAGAAGTAGTAACTGTCAGAAGAGAACAGAGTGACCAAGCATGTGTTTTTCCTTGGCAGAAGAAGTAAAGGCCAAGTTTTCAAATTTTGAAAGAAAGTGCTTCTCAATCTGGAATATGCTGTCAAACTATCAATCAAATGGGAAGAAAGAACAAAGACTTTTAGCATTCAGAGATTCAAAGATTTATGTCACATGCACACTTTCTTAGAAACTACTGGAGAATGGGCTCTTTCCAGTAAAACGGGAGAATTCAGAGGAGAGGAAGTCATTGAATCCAGAAACAGGGGATCCATACCATAATGAGTGCAGCCAAGGCAAGTCTTAGGATGAGAGCTATGTTTCAGATTTGGAGAGCAGCTCATCCAGATTTGAGGCAGAAGATTAAGAGCTATAAGACACAAGTCTCCAGAGCATTGTGTACATGATCATAAAAATGTAAATATCGATTATTGATTAAGTTAAGAGTTGCATAGAATAGTGTTGGGAATTTAGGGTAATGTAAAACAGTCAGTCAGAAATATGAAACACCTAAGTATTCATCTACCATAATAGGAAGCCAATAGGCAATATCCAATATCGATAAGTCAAGAAATAAAAGAATAAATATCCTGTTTAAAAATATGGAGAAAAATTCCAGAAGAAACAACCAAAATAATCCCTGGTGAACAGAACACAGAGTGGGACTGAGAGGGTGAAAAAGACTGCTAATTTTTATGAAGGGATTATATATATCTGTGCATGATTTACTCTGACAAAAATGTTTTGAAAGTAAAGGCCAAAGAATAAGAAAGAAAAAAATAAAAGCCTTTACATTTTAGATCTTACAAAAATCTTCTTCAAATAGATGCTGGATGCCTGGGCGGCTCAGCCAGTTAAGCATCTGCCTTTGGCTCAGGTCATGATCCCAGAGTTGTGGGATCAAGTCCCGCATTGGGGTCCCTGCTCAGTGGGGAGCCTGCTTCTCCCTCTGCCTGCCTCTCCCCCTGCTTGTGCTTCTGTGCTCTCTCTCTCTGTGTCAAATAAATAAATAAAATCTTTAAAAACTAATAAAAAATAAAATAGTTAGATGCTATAAATTTGAAGCCCAAAAAGATAGAGGTAAGAAACCAGGATTGATACTCTTAAAAGTGCATTCATTATGGGAGCAACTGGGAGGCTCAGTCAGTTGAGCGCTGGACTCTTGAAGCTTAGGTCATGAACTTAGGGGTGGGGAGATCGAGAGCCTTGCATTGGGCTTTGCGCTCAGCGGGGTGTCTGCTTGAGATTCACTCTCTCTCTTTCTCAGCCCCTCCCCACCTGTGTGCTCACGCTCGCTCGCTCTCAAATAAATAAATGAATCATTTTAAAAAATGCATTCACTATGGAAGAAAGAGAAAAGCAAGTTTTTTAAAAAGTCAGGTTCATAAATATATACGCCACCCGGAAGGTTTCTCTTCCCAGTAACCACAACTTCTCTGTTTTGATTGATCATTGGCTCCCCAGGGAACCAACCCTAAAGAAGATGGGGCGAAAATGGGTCTTTGATCTTTGATATCTAGCTATTGCTTTCTAATTCTGGGAACATAAAAGGCAGATAAAATTTCTATACTGTGAGATTATTCTGAAAAACAGGCATAGCTGTTAAGCCCAAAGGGGCATGGACCTTAAATAAATAAGGAAGCAAAGACAGAATAACCTTTCTACCTTATTATATATGTTAGAGAGCGCTCTGGTTCTATGGTGGCAGCATGCTTTGTGAGTTCCATCTATCACAATGATTAAGGTTGTACTGGCTAAGAATTATAGCATGGGATTTTTTCTCCTGCTACAGACTGTTGAAAATCTGCTCATACTCTGCCTATTTATAGTGAACATTCATTGCCTTTATAATAATATAAATAATAAATATAATTTATATAATAAAACCACACAAAAAAATGAAAATCTACCTTTTAAGGATTCTGCCTACCTACCCTATTTTCATTATACCCTAATAATTGTTTAATAGAAGATTACTTACGGAGAGTCTCTAGGAAACTGTAAAAGCCTCTATTATTTGCCAATATAAGGGGCTTGGGCTGGAAAAAGAAAAAAAGAAATGATGTTGAACCTTGGAATTTCAACTTTAAGCTTTTACATTAATTCTCAAGTTTTTACCACTCTGTACAAATCTATTTAAACTGTATTTGCCTTACTTTTAAAAATTAAAAAAAGTACTTCAAACCTTTTGTAAGATCTAAAATGTAAAATTCAACTCTACCAGATTTCTCTTCCCCCACCCCCAAAATTAAGCATTGCTGAACTACTATATAGAACAGGATTGAATTTACCAAAGTGGGACTACTCTTTCTGTAATGTCAAGCAGGTGTTGACTTCTGAGCCTGTTCTAAAATGTCAATTTTACTGATCACTTCTTTTTTTTAAAAAAAATATTGAATTTATTTATTTGAGAGGCAGGGGGAGAAAGAGAGTGTGGTGAGTGGGGGCGGGGAGGAGCAGATGGAAAGGGACAAGCAGACTCCAAGCTGAGCACAGACCCAATGCTGGTCTGATGCCATGACCCTGAGATCAGGACCTGAGCAGAAATCAAGCAATCAGACAACCAGGTGAGCCACCCAGGCACCCCCTGATCACTGTTTCTTTGAAAACTCAGTTCTAATAGTAAATCTTCTCTCTATCTAAGGCTACCAAAACACAGAATCGAAATCTTTACTTTAGCATTTATGCTTAAAGATCTAGATAAACATTGTCAAAAGTTGATGTCCTGGGTCATCTGCCCCAGAAAATTGTTGTTTGTGCCATAACCACTAGAAACTTTGAAATTAGGCTTGATCTGACTCAGTTGTTTAAGCATGTTAAAACACATTTTCAATTGTGCCCACTTCCAGATTAGCCCTTATTTTGATATGAGTTGGAATCTTTGTAAGGATAAAGGAAAGGGATAAGAATTGAAGATTTTCCCAAGAAACTGTCCTGTTTAATCATCGTATTAAAGATACTTTATAAAGAAATCTTGATCTTCCAGAAAAAAGTCATCATGTTCTCGTGGCCAGATCACATATGGTTATGGTTAATATACCATGGGCCTGATGTCTGTCTAGTGCTATGGACTGATTGACTTTGAATCAAGTGTGACTGAGGCTGGTACTTGCCAGGCACTCACTGTAACCAAGTCATGGCTGGGACTCAAGAAGGACTCTAATTAATTTTGTGAACCATTCTAGGTGAAGAGCCTCCTGATAGTGTTTCATTCTGCATTATTGTCTTATGGGGCAGTTGAATTCCTGCAGAAACCCTGTAGCAGTGCATCTCAATACAGATGGGATTGCATTTATCTCAAATTGGAGGAATTTGCAGAAAAGCACATAATATGAGGTTTCACTCTAGCATCCAACAACTCTGTAGGAAGAAAACCCAGACCCACTGAGGATTCCCTGAAAATAAGTCTTGAGAAAAATTGGCCAAAAGAAGTTTTCTTATTGTTTAGCATGCCATTCCATGTTTAAAAATCAGAAATCCATCTTGCTGAATTACTTGCCTTGTTTGCCTCAATTAGGAGTAGCTAAGGACTTATAAGAGGAGCAAATATATGTCAAAAACTCTTCTGTGACTGTGCAGTGATACTGAGATCGGCTCCTGGGACAGACTCAGTGCTTGATCTGTATTTTCAATCATCAAAAAAAAAAATTAGAATCACTATATTGTGCACTAAAACTAATATAACACTATATGTTAAAAAAATAAAAAATAAAAATAAATCAAGTGAGTGAGCATAGCACTACTGCTGTGTGGATCTGCTAGGAAAGTGCTCTTTCCCAAACAAGTTGCTATTTTTAGGGCCAATTTTTGTTGATTTTTAAATCTACATTCTAGGAACTCATGAGAGCTATGTATTAGTTCTGAAAGAAAGGAAAAAAGAACTAGAAAGGAAGGGAAGGGAGAAAGGAAGGGAGGAAGTATTTTCTGGTTGTTATTTGTGTATCTATTATATTCTTCTCTGGAGTTAATGGCATTACTTATTATTATGCTTGCTGAGTTGGGATAAATTGTACAGATATTTGTTGTACTTTTCTTAAACTATACTTTAAAAAAGGTAAAAATCATGACATGCAAATACAAATTGAATACATACCAAGTTTTTGTTTAAATCGCTAATCATGAAGGAATTAGTAAGAAGTTATAACTAGTTAAAAATGCATTTAAGAAGGTAGGTGTACATAGGCAATGTACAATAAGATTATTGAGTTAGATGCACAACTAGCCAACGTCTAATAAGGTCTTAAACTTGTCAGGGTGTCTATTCCACCAGATTAAAAAAAATTTTTTTTTTTCATTTCCACCAGACAAAAATCTGCAAGTACACTGAACAAGTAGCTTCACCACATCTGAATTCTTTAATCACAGCAAAAAGTGAGGAGAACTAAATACATTCCTCTAGATAATTCTTGGTTAGCTTTGCCCTAACATGACAGAGAAGACAGGCCACCCACCTTTCTGTTTTATTTCCAAATCTCAGAAAAAATTTCTGATACTTTCTGGGACTATGTCTTATGTTTCAGGACCTGTTTGCCCTTAGGTCTATTCCTTGCCTTGTTCCTGCTCTGCTCTGTATCATCACAGCTGAATTTCCTAGGTTCCTGTGTAAACTGGCACCTGGCTAGATTCGGCCAACGACAGATACTGTCAGGAGATTGCAGGATAGGTGGGAAGGGTAAGAAAAGCCAGGAGAGTACCTTCTCCCTCTCTGCCTCTAGGAAGCATTCCTTGTGTCAGCTGTGTCTTTTCTGTGGTTTCAGATGCCTGTGCAGGGGGCCTGTACTTTCTTTCCACAGTTTTTTTTTAATGCATATTTCTTTAAAAGTAGATTTTAATATGATCAATTTTCCTTATCTGCTATTGTATTTTTGAAGCCTGTTGTTATGTGGTACTCTACTAATTAAGAGCAAATGTCCTTGGGACGCCTGGGTGGCTCAGTCGTTAAGCGTCCGCCTTCGGCCCAGGTCATGATCCCGGGGTCCTGGGATCGAGCCCCGCATCGAGCCCCGCATCGGGCTCCCTGCTCGGCGGGAGGCCTGCTTCTCCCTCTCCCACTCCCCCCGCTTGTGTTCCCTCTCTCGCTGTGTCTCTCTGTCAAATAAATAAATAAATAAATCTTAAAAAAAAAAAGAGTAAATGTCCTAAGCCCACTTTTAAACATTGTTCCCATTGTTTTTAATGATACCAATTGTTTTAGGAATCATTTATCTCATAAAGTAAAGGTAACAGGAGCTTTACAATTATAATATTTTCCTAGGTGAAAGAAAAAGTCTTAAAAATACTTTATAAGCCTTGCTCCTTAGACTGAGGTTATGATTTAGTTTCCTAAGCACTGACCTGTGGAGTAGACAAGAGAATTTCACTATTTAATGGCTTCTTATCATTTTTTATCATGTTGGAATGAGATGCAACAGAACTTACTGAAAACTACATAGTAGCTTCTTTGTTGACAGTCCCTTTTTGTGGGTTTTTGTGCACTCCTGTGTAAGGCCATCTTTTAGTGTTAATGTTAATATCTGCTATAGATATTCTTTTAGCTTTCCTTTTATGCTTCTCAGTATGGTGTTATTAGAACCATATCTTTCTCACTTTTGCATTTCAATAAGGTCACAAATGGGGATGTTGATAGGGATTTAACAATTATCAATTCTCTTTTAAATTGCATTTATTTATTTATTATTCAGGCTCTATAGCATGAGGGATGCCCTAGACAGTTTATATCCTAGAATTAATAAAGACTTGCATAGATACAGAAGATTTTTTAAATTTTATTTATTTATTGGAGAGAGAGAGACAGAGATAGTGAGAGAGAGCACAAGTGGGGAGGAGAGGGAGAAGCAGGCTCCCCACAGAGCAAGGAGCCTGATGCAGGACTTGATTCCAGGACCCTGGGATCATGACCTGAGCTGAAGGCAGACGTTTAACGGACTGAGCCACCCAGGCGCCTTGGAAGAATTTTCAATATGAAAATATTCTTAGTTCTGCGGGTGGTCCTTCTGCAAGATTGGGTCAGGTAGCAGTATCTTAGAAGGTAACTTAACAGTATTTGAAGTACTGGATTCTGAAAACTACACCAGTTTATATTGAGTATTTTTTCATTTGGAAAGTTGCAGCTCTATATTTGAATAAAAAAATAATCATTTTCTATAGCTAAGTATTCTTTGTTCAAAGGTAGGAATTTTTTCTAGTCTGTAACTGCTTACTGAATCACAAAGCCAATCAGTTATTTTCAAAGACAGTGTTTTTAATTTTCATTTCTGTCTTCTTTTAAGTGTTCTGATCATTAGAAGGTAAGGAAGTTCCTCCAAAAAGCAAAGAAGATCAGAATCTGTTCATAATATTCAGGCTGATATTAAAAGTCTTACGAATTATCAAAGATTAGTGTCATTCTGTTTGGGAAAAGATCATTAGGAGTGTATTTTAACAAAATTGATGAAAAATGAAGATATGTAAGAAGCATCTATTTTGCATATGCCCTTTTTCTGTCTCAAATTACTGGTTACATATTTCAGTTTTACGTTATAATTTGGTAAGTACTGACATATGTAGACACCTATGAAGCCATGACTACGATTAAGAAAATTAACATTTCTGTTCATTTCAAAACTTCCTTGAGCTCCTTTGTAGTCCTTCCGGTCCCGATCCCTACCTCCTCCATTCCCAGGCAACCACTGATCTGCTTCCTACCACTATAATAATCATTTGCATTTTCTACAATTTTGTATACATGGAATCATACAGTATGCACATATCTCATTTCACTCAGCATAATTCTTTGGCATTTATCATGTCAGTAGTTCATTTCTTTTATTGCTGAATAGAACTTCTTTGGATGGATATGCCCTAGTTTGTCTCTTTACTGTTGGTGAACATTTGGGTTGTTTACAGTTTGGGGCTATTACAAATAAAGTTTCTATGAACATTTGTGTACAAGTCTTTGAAAGGACATATATTTCTTGTTCTCTCCACCAAGGAATAGAATGGCTGATTCATAAGGTAGATACACGTTTAACTTTTTAAGAAACTGTTTTCAGAATGATTGTACCTATTTACATTCCCAACAATAGTGTGTGGTAGTTTTAGTTGCTTAACATCTTTGCCAATATTTGGTATGACCAGTTATTTTACTTTTGGCCATTCTAGTAGGTGTTTAATTATATCTCATTATTGTGTTAATTTGAATTTTTTCCTAATGATTAGTAATTTTGAGCATCTTTTCATATTTGCCATGGATATGTATTTTTTTAGTGGAGAGTTTGTTCAAATCATTTGCAAATTTTGTATTGGATTGTTTGTCTTGTTATTACTGAGTTTTGCAAGATCTTTATGTTTTGGATATGAATCCTTTATCAGATATATGATTTGCAAATATTTTCTCCCAGTCTATGGCTTTTCTTTTCATTTTTTTTTAACAGTGTTTCTGAAGAACAGAAGTTCTTAAGATTGATGAAGTTCAACTTATTATTTTTTCATAGGTAGTGCTTTAGGTGCTGTATACAAGATGCCATTGGCTGAGTCAAAATGACAAAATTTTCTCCTATGTTTTCTTCTAGGTTTATAGTTCTAGGATATACATTTAGATCTGTGAGTACATGTATGGATCAAATTTCCTTTTATACATAGATATTTCTATTTATCCAGCACCATTTATTATGAAGGCTATCCTTTTTCCACTAAATTATCTTTGCTCCTTTTTCCAAAATCAATTCTATATATCGGTAGGTATCTTTCTAGACTATATTCTGTTCCATTGATCTATCAACCTATCCTGGTGCTAATAATGTACCATATTATGTTATTTTTAACCATACTGATTACTGTAGCTTTAAAGTAAGTCTTGAAGGGGCACCTGGGTGTGGCTCAGTCAGTTGAGCAGCTGCCTTCAGCTCAGGTCATAATCTTGGGGTCTGGGGTCCTGGGATCAAACCCCTTGTCAGGTTCCCTGCTCAGTGGGGAGTCTGCTTCTCCCTCTCCTTCTGCCCCTCCCCCTTGCTTGTGTTCTCTTGCTCTCAAATAAATAAAATCTTAAAAAAATTAAAATAAGTCTTAAAGTCTTATAAGTATTGAAATAGTGTAAGTCCTCCAACTTGTTCTTTTCATTACATTTGTTTTGAATCAGCATGTCAATATACACAACAATAACAAAAGCCTGCTAGGACATTTATTAAGATGGTGTTGAATCTATAGTTAAATTGGGGGGAAATTATGTGTTAACAATATTCTTTCAATCCATGAACACAATACATCTCATTTATTTAAGTCTACTTTAATTCCTTTCAGCAATGTTCTGTAGTTTTCATGTAAGGGCTTCCATATTATTTTGTCAGACTTATGTCCTTTTTGGTAATGTTTTAAATTATACTGCCTTTCATTTTAATTTCAAATTGTCCATTACTATCATATAGAAAAGATACTGACTTTTTTATATGTTTCTCTATTTTGCAAACTCGTTAAAATCATTTATTACTTTTAGTAAACTTTTGGTATATTCTATCAGGTTTTCTACTTAGAGAATCATGTTGCCTGTGAACAAAGATAGTATTATCGCTTCTTTTTCCAATTTGGATGCCTTTTATTCTTACCTTATTGCATTGGCTATAAGATCCAGTACAGTGATGAATAGCTGGGGTAAGAGTAGACCCTTCCTTATTCCTGATGTTTGGAGGAAAGCATTCAGTTATTTAACTTTACTAATGACATTAGCTGTAGATTTTTATATAACCTTCATCAAGTGAGGAAGCTCTTCTCTATTCCTAATATACTAAGAGTTTCAGTGAGCAATTGATGTTGGATTTTGTCAAGTACTTTTTGAGTATTTATTGAGATGATCACATGGCTTTTCTTATTTAGTCTCTTAATATAATGTTACATTGATTAATTTTTCAATCTTATAACAACCTTGCATTCCTGGGATAAATCTTTTTTATGATATACTATTCTTTTATATATTGGTGGATTTGATTTCCTAAAATATTAAGGATTTTTACATTTATGTTCATGAGGAATATTTATTGATGTGTTGCTCCTCTTCCTCCACCTCCTCCTCCTCTTCTTCCTTCTTCTTCTTCTAATGTTTTCATCTGGTTTTGTTGTAAGGGTAATTTTGACCTCTCAGAATGACATAGGATTAGGACATAGGATTTTTCTGGAAAAGTTTGCAGAGAATATGTGTTTTTACTTCCTGAAATTTTTGACATAATTCACCAATAAAACCATCTGGGCCTGAAGTTTTCTTTATGTTAACATCTTTAACTACAAATTTAGTTTACCCATTTCTTTCTGAAATTTGGTAGCTTGTGTCTTTTAAGGAAATTGTTCATTCTATGAATTGTTGAATTTATTGGCATAATGTTGTATATATTATTGTGTTTTAATAATGACTTTTAACATCCTTGCCTTCTAATTCTATCATCTTTGCCATATTTGGGTCAAGTTTGGCTGGTTGATTTTTGTCCTCATTATGGATCAATTTTCCTGCTTCTTTGCATCCCTCATAATTTTTTTTATTGGGTGAAAAACCAATTGGGAAAACATCATGTACCCAAAATTGAAATTATAAGGAAGCCAGAGAAATTTCAGTTTTGTTAGTGAGGAGTAAATGAAGTGTGGTTTTGTTTCTACGTTGGGAGAGAACACAATGGATGGTAAGCTTCAAAGGACTCATGATATAGGCAGCACCCCAGATATGCTTAGTTACTAAACATGATTCAGACAGTTAAAGAAGGGATATGGAGGTATTTCAGTAAGAGAGAAGAGCTTCAATTTAGGATGATGAGAGAATGTTTGAGGAACAATGACTAAATCAGTTTTCTTGGAAATTAGGGTTGTATAAAAAAAGTAATGAGGAATGTATGCATCTCAACGTTTGACCATATTAGGTGCATATGTCATGCCATCCCCAGAGACTGCAAATACCTTGAAGACAGGTACTGTGGTGTATACACAGGTGCCCATGCATTATGTGTGTGTGTGTGTGTGTGTGTGTGTAACCTTACATATCCATTCATATATATTCTTACATGTATTCATATATATATCTCATAGCCCCAGGTATAGTAATAAATGCTAAATATTTATTTAACTAACTTGGATTTTTAACACTTTTTTGGCAATATCATCTGCTTATAAATAGCTGGTCTATGTTGTTTGATACAATAGCTGTTAACTTGCTTTACTACCCAGCAGGGTAGCCAGTGGAGTCTCCAACCCAGCAATCAGTAGAAGCTGCACAGATTAGAACATCTAACACATCTACTTAACCTAAGCTTCAGGAACAAGAAGAACATACCTAGATCTTGCATTAAGAACACTGATTTTCACTATGCTTCCCTACTCTGATGAAAGAAACCAAATCATGGGGTGCCTCGGTGGCTCAGTCAGTTGAGGAACCAACTCTTGATTTCGGCTCAGGTCATGAACTCAGGATCATGAGAGTGAACCCCATGTCGGGCTCCATGCTGGGCATGATCCTGCTTAAGTTTCTCTCTCCTTCCCCTGTCCCTCCCCTCCTCAAAATAAATAAATAAATAAATAAATATTAAAAAGACCTTTTACTAAGTTAAGAGAACCTGTTTTTTATGCACATGACTGTGATTTCTTTTTTAGTTCTGAGAATTGACCCATAGGATGGCTTAGGAATTAGGTAAATATAGTTATCTTTTTTTTAAAAAAATTAATATTTGTATAGATATATGTAGTAAAGCCTTAATACCTTAGAACCCACTAATTTAGAAATTATGATCATTTGAAAATGATTCACAAAGATGTTTGACCTTGTATCATCTATAAAGAGAGTGAAATAATAGCCTAAATAAGATTGTTGGGGATTATTGTATGCATAAATTGACTACAAAAGCAAGTTCACAATTGGAATAATAATTATACTAATTATTCCATTAACCTGCTGTTCTGATTATAAATAATCTGTTTACAATACAACAGTTTTCCTTTTCTATAAATAGAATTTTGCACTCATTAGAGAAAATTTGGTGCATACAGGCAAAGGAGATAAAAGAGAAAGAAGTCCTAGTAACCCCCAAATCTGTATTTCCTTCCAGTCTTTTTGGATTGACATAGTGAGTTTTGGAGTGTGTGTGTGTGTGTGTGTGTGTGTATATGGGATGTAGAGGTGGTTATGATTTTATAGTTATAACCCTATCTAACTTAACCTTATCTAACTTGATTTTCAGATTATGTGGTAAAACCTTTTTGGAATATTTTTGGAGTATTTTTTCAGAGCAATTTCTTGTCTCAGATTATAGTTTTATACCCATAATAAAATATAAAAATTCATAACCTTTGTTGTTCTTAAACCACATCAAGATGTCTCTGTGAGACAGCATGTTCCTTGTCACTGGTTTCATCGGGTCTTATCTGCTGATGGGATGATACCCCTGGGAACAACTGCAGGCTGTCATGATTTAGGAAGTGCACCTGTGGGTAGCTTCCCAGGGACATCCCCTTTTCATTTTCTATGATGATTTTGCGATTCTCGAGTTCTTTATTTTGAGTCATTTCTTATTTGACTTATCAGTTAGGATTGGGTTCAGCTGCACATAAAAGTCTCAAAATAATGGTAGCTTAAATACAACATTTTTTTCTTCTCATGAAATAACTTCAGAGGTAGGTGACTTCATTCAGGTAGATTTACAGCATGGGACTCAGGCCACTGGCATCTTCTTTCTCTGCCATTCTTAGTGGGTAACTTCCTATTGCCAGGTGTCCTCATGATCCTAAATGGCTGCTAGACCTTGAGACAGTTCCACTACATTTGGGCAGCAAGGAACTGGCAAGGATAAAAGAGAATGCCTTCCAGCTGAGTTAGCCCTCTTCAAAACCATTGTTCTGAAAGTCTTACTCAACAACCTCCCATTACTCTCGGCCAGAAAGCAGTTGAATGACTGTACCTAGTTTCAAGAGAGCTTGAAAAATGTAGTTTTTTAGTGGAGAAAATTGCTAATTCAAATAGAAAAGAGTTTATTTATTCAGAAGACGAGAAGCCAATCATCTGAAGTACTTAGTGCTTTTAAAAGTACATCATATAGGGGCGCCTGGGTGGCTCAGTCGGTTAAGCGACTGCCTTCGGCTCAGGTCATGATCCCAGGATCCTGGGATCAAGCCCCGCATCGGGCTCCCTGCTCAGCAGAAAGCCTGCTTCTCCCTTTCCCTCTGCCTGCCCCTCTGCCTACCTGTGCTCTCTGCCTCTCTGTCAAATAAATAAATAAAAAATATCTTTAAAAAAATAAATTAAAAAAATACATCATATAACCACCAAATACGACCACATTGTAGCAAGTAATTTTCACAAGAAGGATACATGAGTGGTATATGTTTAAGTCATTGTGGAGCTCTGACTCTTTCTTTTGCTCTCACACATAAAAGGCAATTACACTAAGTATAACGTGCTTGGGTCATAAGCATTACAAAAATCTCAGAACACTCTATGTGTTACTCCATTATCATCATATTCAGACAGGCTTAATTTTTCCTTTCTCAATAACCTGTTTTAGTTGTTATCTTTGTTTTGTTTTACTTTGCTGACTGTATGAAGACTTTTTAAAATTAACACAGATTTTATTTTGCATTGTTGTTATCTGTTAATATTTTATCATACAAAAATGTATGGCAAAAAAAATAATTGTAGATTCCTGAAGAAGTTTTAGTCTAGGTGTGGCTTTTTTCCCATGAGAAATAAAGTATTTGTCAAAACTCTTGCTGAAATTTTTAACTCATCTTTAAATCCTTAACCTTGGTATTAGAAATCATCCAAAATAAATTTTCAGAAAATCTGCTACGCTATCTCTAAGACAGTGCCTAAAAGTAGATATACTCCATTCTCTCTAAAATACCTTTGTTCAGGAATAGAATTAAATTTCATCTCCTAACAGGAAAATGGATAAATTGTCCTCACATTGTTTATCTATAATATGTAGAGAGTAAAGATTATGTTTTCCTTTTCTGCCTAGTATAGGGTAATATCTTCAGATACACTTGGTTTGTAATGAATGCACAGAAGTTTCTGAAAATGTTAGGAACTTACAGAAGTATTGGTATTCATATTATCTCACTCCATATCTATTGCTATGTAAAAAATTAATCCTCAAATTTAATGTCTTCAAACAATAATATTAATTATCTCACAGTTTCTGTGAGTCAGGAATCCAGACATGGCTTAATTGATCCCTATGCTTTAAAATTCCTCAGGAAGTTGGAACATTGAATGTGCAAACGCAAGAGAAAATATTGTACAGATTCACCTCAGGTGAAAAATCACTTCAGTAAAAACAAGAAGCATACATACATATATTTTTTTCTCATCATAATTGTATTTTCTCAGATCTTTTGCCTTTCTTTTTGTTTTTATTGCTATATACAGTGAATAATTGCTACAGTAGTGATATAAATAGTACCCTTTAAATAATTTTTAGTGCCAAATCTGAAGAAGGAGAACAGCCATAGAATAAAATTCTAGTGTTAGGAATATACTTTTATGGAAATATTTCTATTGTTTTGAATTTTCAGAAAGACTATCCTTGAAATATAGTACCTAAAATAGCAATCTACCACCCTAATATTATTGAGAGGTGAATATAATTTTCAGGAGTTGTTCAAGCGACAAAAACTGAACTTAATTATATCAAAAAAATTCCTGAAAGTATTTCTATTTGATGGGCTAGAAAGATATATTACTGGTTTAACTTGATTTGTGTATTTAATACTGGACTATTTTCCACATAGTTATAATAAATCTCTTATTTCTCTTTTTTGACTACTTTTTTGAAACAGACTAAGATGCTTAGTGAAGCAGCTGGAAAAAGGTGATGTTAACATCGTAGACTTAAAGAAGAATATTGAATATGCAGCATCTGTGTTGGAAGCTGTTTACATTGATGAAACAAGGTGAGTTTTAGCCTCCCTTCCCTTCTATCTTCTTTGCCTCCCTTCCCTACCTTTTCTTCCTTCTTGGCCTTCATTTATCTCAAATATGAATTTAGTATATCTTAGCCAGGAAACCGGAAAAAAAATCTTATTAAAATTTAAAGAGTTTTTCTTCATGTAGCTATTTAACTGGACTGTGATCCTTTCTTTAAAAATACACATTTTAATCCAAATAGGTGAATATAAAAAAAAATAGTCAAACAATTAAGTCATAAAATGAACAAACTAAAGTCTCCTCTCTCCCTACCCTCATTGTCTTTAGGTGCAGATTTGTAAACTCAGAGACAGATGTAGGCTTATATCAATTTTCACTGATATAAGGATTTTCCTATTATCTCAAGATTCCAGAGTTCCTGCTGAGAAAATGGGTGTCACATGTCCACACATTCTCATAAGATGTACCTGTCAGAATCTCTGTGCAGGGCTTGCTAAGAGACAGTCCCAAAAGTGTATTCAGTCATCACCTAGACTCATACTTACCAGAGTGGTAGGGAGATAATGAAATGGGGATTTATTTGAAGAGGGTTCTTAGCCCTGGTGCTGTGGCTGTTGACCAGGTCATTTGGCAATATTTGGATACATTTTGGTTTGGTTGATGGGAGTGTGCTACTGTAATGTGATGGGTAGAGGCTGGAGCTACTGCTACAAATCCTACAATGCACAGGAAAATCCCCCACAACAAAGAGTTATCCAGCCCCAAGTGTCAATAGAATGGAAGTCAAGAAACCTTGGCCTTAAGAGAGAACTGTTTGTTTTCCCGTTTTTTCCTCCAAGAGAGTACTTACCTCAGAACCTCAAGAGGGTATCCTGAGAATCCTAATGCTGCTAGAAGGCTCAGTGGAGTATATGAGAGTTTATAAGAGATTTGACCACTATCTCTTGGAGTTTAGAGGGTACTAAGTCTGGTTCCTGATTATCATCTCAACAGAGATAAAGGTGGCAGGCTGATTCAGACTACCTTGAATTCACAGGTAAAAGGGACACTGTGGAGGAAGAGACATGTCCCTCCAGAGTTTAGCACAGAAAAGGTACTAAGTTTTTCCAAAGTCATGAGGCAAGTGAAATAGAAGTCTTTTGAAGGGATTGACCAGTATTGGAAGAAAACTGACTTCAGAAGACGAAAAAGAGGCTGGCTGCATGGGGTGATTGTTGAATGAACCGGGGAGAAATCATAAATATGCAGCCCAAATATCAGAGAACACATAACACCCAAGAGGGTTGTAGCAAGTTCTCTGAAGGATATACAAAGGCTCCCCAGAAGAGAAAAATAGCCAGCATTTGGGCATTTGTCCCATAGATGACAACAAACACACCAGTCTTGTAACACCCCCTGACTCCTATAATTTCCTGCCACCCCCCACCACGTCGCTGAGCGATGAGAAACAGCAGAGTGAGTGGGACAGATGGTGGGACATGGAGAGTGCGGACCGCCATCATTCCCCTTCGCTTCTGCAGGTACCCACGCATGAGTCAGGCCTGAGCTTGGCAGAGGCGAGAACTGGTAAACCAGATATGAGACTGAAGTTCTTACATGTCCATGTGTACTGGGCTTCACGCACACACACGCGCACACACACGCACACACACACACACACCACTTGTTGTTTCACAGGTTAAAATTCACATGATTTAAAAATAAAGATAATGTAAAAAGGTGCCTCATGAAAGTCTTGCCTCCATCCTTATCCCATCCCAATCTACTCGTATTTCCAATTCACAAATTTCTTATGTTTATTTCCGATGATTTACTACAAATTTCTATTTCATATTTTTCTCTTCTCCTTTTATGGAAGATAGAACACTCTCTCTATATAGTGTTTCACGTTACTTTCCTTCCCCTAAGGAAACTTGGAGATCTTCCTGTATCAGGTACTGACCTTTTTAACATCAGACCATGAGAATTTTCACTAATAACAGACAGAAGAGGGCATGGTGCAGGCTGTATTGCACAGGTGATTTTTTTTCTTTGTCCCCAGAACAGAACTCTTCTGTTAAAACATGATTTAGAGTCATAAATTGTGTGTGTGGGGGGGGGAGGTAATCATAGGCACACTTTTAGATTATAAACTTTATGCAGAATTGTTTTCCTGGTTAACTTTCACTGAATATATATAATGTATATAATTTTTCTAAGTGAACAGAGATTCAAAGTGTAAATTAAAAAAATCTGATGTTTCTGTAATTTCCTTGCTCCTTCAGTTTCACGTATGCTCTTCATTGTTCACAAATTGAGTGAATGCTCACAAATTGAGTGTTTAATCTGTCCTTGACATTTTATTTTTTGTATTTATTTATAAAACTAAAGAAATTTTACCTTAAGGAATTATTTGGAGATTTACATTGTTCATAATGGCATAATGTTAACTATCTGGTTTCCCTAAACACATCTTGTCTTTCATTTGATAGATTATTATATGCTATATTTATTAAGTTTCCCAGAAAATTATGATTCTATGGATATTTTGTTAACTTAGTTCTCCATGATCCCTAACTCATCTACACATATATTACATTTCTAAGTATAGTTCCTTTTCATTTGAAAATTGCTTTTTTAGAAAATCGCTTTTTTGTGGGAAGAAAAAAATGCTTAACTGCTTCATGGTAGAACGGGTGTGTGTGTGTGTGTGTGTGTGTGTGTGTGTGTGTGTGTGTGTGTTTGTTCTCTTTAAAAAAAAAAAATCCCAGCTCTTAACACTACATCATTCCCAATTTTTACTCAAATGACACAAAACTTTTCACTATTTTATTTTAATGCTTCCATGCCTCCATGGCATCTTGATTTTTAAATTGGATTAATAATACTGCCCCACATTTGGATCATCTTCCAAGGGCTCATATTAGTCTCCCCACAATCCTATACGTTACTTTCTGCACTTTACTAATAAGAGAACCAAAGCTCTTAGAAGTAAACAGTTTTGCCAATGGTCACAGACATAGGCTTTGTCGAAACTAGGGACAGAAACTAAGGTATGGCTTCTCTTCTCTCTCTTAGTATTCTTCTCTCTATAATTGGCATTGTCTCAGGATAGTTTTTAATGACCTCTGAAAGATTAAGATGACAATGTGTAAAACATTCTGAAAGTTGGAATTACAGATCCTAGAAAAACAATACCTAACATTTATTACTAAAAACTTTTTATTATAGCCTGCTATGTGCCAATAACTCTTGTAAGCATTTTAATGCACTATTTCATGTAACCATCACATGGTTAGATGAAATAATCCCATGAGCTAGAAACTTTATTATTACCATTTTACATACCTCATACATATGAGGAAATACACTGACAGAAAGGTTACATAGCTTACCCCAGCATCTTATCTGCATCCCTTCAGTAACATCTGACTTTGGCAACTTTGGAGACTTACTGGAAATTTTGATGAAAGCTCACATGCTGTCAGAGTTGTCAGACCCAGTGTTGTGTGGACTGTGTTTGTATCACTTCCAACTCTGCCTTCAGTGATGCCACATTGGTAGCTTGAAATTGGCTACAGTGGGAGTATTTATTTACACCATGGAAACTGGGAAATGCAACAAATCGGGATTTGTTTTTTCTGGAGAGCCTGTGGTTAAACATTTACCATAATGCCACTGGTTAGACTTAAGATTATCTCTTATGAATTTACTAAGGCTGTGATTTATGATCAAAATATCAGCTAGAAATTTTAGAGCAATAGTTCTTGATGTGATTTGATTTCCAACGGACTTAGTAAGACACTGAGAATGTTTTTGTTGAGATGCATTTACAATTATTAGAGTTTGACTTTGGAATATTAGTAAAACAGATGATTTAGGAAGAGAGATGAAGAAGCATTTAGGTGCTTTTAAACTTTACATAAAAAACCTGCTGACTTCTGAGATGTTTTTTAATGGAAAATTCTCTTTCTAGAAAAAAATGGTTTAGGGGCACCTGGGTCCCTCAGTCAGTTAAGCATCTGCCTTCAGCTCAGGTCATGATCCCAGAGTCCTGGGATTGAGCCCCACATTGGGCTTCCTGCTCAGCGGGAAGCCTGCTTCTCCCTTTCCCTCTGCTGTTCCCCTGCTTCTGCTCTATCTCTCTGTCAAATAAATAAATAAAATCTTAAAAAAAAAAAAAAGGAAAAAATGGTTCAGCGAGTATTCCAGCGAGGCATTTTTTTTTTTTTTTAATTTGGGCTGGACTGCAGAAAAAGGTCAACGCATAATAAAGCAGGATAAAACAAATTATTCATTGGTTTAAAACCCACACACACACACACACACACACACACACACACACATTTCCTGTTAAGCTTTAGTGACTGCCAGGTTTTAGTTAAGAAAACAAATCAAAACAAAAAAATCTCTTTTGAAGGATGATTTAAGTGAGAAAAATAAAAACGGAGTTTCTGACCGAATTTGAATTCTGACCTTCTTTGAAGGATTATAACATAATTTCCTTATGAGTACAACTGTTTGTTGATTTTTTAACAAGACATTTTCAAATGTAAATGCCAATATTTTATGAATTCTGCTTTTGAAAGTGTCCCTAGAGGCTATTGTTTTTCAAAGCTGCACAGTTGTAAGTCAGAAACATGTGGCCTTAAGGAAGAAAAAAAAAAAAAACCTGTTCCATTGTCCTTATTTAGATTGGGATATTGCCAGGCAAACTTGCATCCTCAACCTCATAAATTGCTATTCATGAGGGGAGGCAGCTGACTGGGAGGTATACTTTCAGAGATGGATATTATGTTTACTAATACCACCTAATGACACAATTTATATCTTCATCTTGTTAATGTGAACCAATCCAATTCTTAGGATTACCATAGTCAGAGCACAGACTCTTGATTCAGAAAGAATGGGTTCTTCAAAGCCTGGATCCTCTGCTCAATACTTCCTTTCTTTAAACAAATTACTTATCTTTTCTATTTCCTAGCTTTGTCATCTGTAAAATAAGAATAATGTCAATGCTGGCCTCATAGCCTTGATTTGAGGATTAAATGACAGAGTAAAAGTTAAATAATAACCACTACTTTTGTCTTACTAATAAAAATGCAGATACCTATAGGATATATATCATATTAAAATATAGAATTTATACTTCCAAGTGAATCAAATAATTTCCTGAAAGTAGTTTTTGATCCTGAAAAAAAAAATGAGGACAGGTGGGCTATAGTTACCTGGAAATGGAAGCAAAGTCCAAACTGATGGAAAGGAATCTTAATAGGATACACATCTTGATAACAACATTCTCAGTTGACTTCTGTGTCTTACTAAGTCTAAGGGTCCTTCATTTGGTGAGAGATTAATTTGAGCAAGAATGCAGTTATGTCAGTCAGGATTTTCAGAAGTTATTCTGGTAGAAAGTAAGTGAAGTTTGGAGCCCTTTAGAATCTAAGCCCCTTGAAATCATCGAGTACAGGAATTTACCAACAAATATTCACTGATGAAACAAATCATTACTGAGCACCTGAAGTGAATACCAGACACATGGTCAGCAGAACCAGGAGTACAATTGTGCACACAGCTGGTGTCTAGAACGGGCTCAAGAGCTATGAAGACAAACCTAGGCATAAGGATAAATGTTGCAAACAAGAAACAGGTAGGTTCTGAGTTAGGGAGAGAAACCCAAGCAACACTGACAGATTACAGGAGGAAACACTAGAGAGCTACACTCAGTCATAATCAAAAGGAGTAACAGGGAGTAAGAATTGTACAGAGTTAAGATTCCAGACGAGATAGGATTGGACTTGCAGGTGTTCCTTAAAGTTAATGAGTTTTGTTCTCTGGCAAAGCTCCCCATGCTCATTCTTAAATGCATGGCTTCTAACAAAAGGACTTAATTTTTTAAAAACGTCTGGAGGGGCGCCTGGGTGGCTCAGTTGTTTAAGCGGCTGCTTTTGGCTCAGGTCATGATCCCAGGGTCCTGAGGTGGAGTCTTGCATCCGGCTCCCTGCTCAGCAGGGAGCCTGCTTCTCCCTCTGCCTGCTGCTCCCCCTGCTCGTGCCCTCTCTCGCTCTCTCTCTCTCTCTGGCAAAAAAATAAATAAAATCTTAAAAAAAATTTAAAAAAAACCATCTAGAACATGCTAGATATATCCCCAGCATTGGAGTTCAGAAATATAGTGTCAGAAATGTGAATTTGGGGATTGCAACACAGAGGTCTCAAGATTTTTTTACGCTTTATTTTTATAATTGGAATTCCTTTGCTATTTCAACGTGTTCCCTATCCTAAAGTTTTTGGGAATGCTCAGTGAGTATTTTCTTATTTTACCCATCTTTCCTGGTTGTCACTTTCCTCTGCAGCCAGCTCTCTGGCTTCAAACTGCTGAATTGTTCCTCTGTAGGTCCCCTATTTTCCTCTCAAATCCAGCAATCCAAAGGTGGGTACTACTCCCAAGCATGAGCTCAATGCCTTCCTCCAGCTCCCCAAACTGATGCTAGACTCAGCTGTAACTGCTCTAAGACCTTCCTGATGGATGGTCTCAAAACCTACAATGCAACCCCTTCTGTAGAGGTCCCCTCCCAGGCATTTATCTGTATCCTCTAAAGTCTAAGCCCATCTTCCAGAAGCCAGCTTATCATCACCTATGGGAGTGCCTTTCAGCATATTTTCCTACTCTTAGTTCAGAACCTTAAGCTCCAAGGCCACGAGAAGGAAAGGGGGCTCTCAAAATTAATGTCAAATTGTGCATTCATCTCAAAGATCAGCAACTATGTTCAAAGACTATGCAGTCTAAATCTAAATCTCTATTTAGACACTAAATTTGCAGCAGTGCAGCTGTGTTCCTAATGAGGACAATTATGTACATTACTGTTCAGAGTGGTTCGTCTCTTGCAGGCACATTGTCTCAATCTTCTATATGCCAGAGTAGGGCCTTCACCTTACTTTTGTGTAGCTAATGGACCAACTGAAAAGATTTTTCATATAACAAAAGAGCAGTCTTTCTCTGAAGGTAAAATAAAGCCAAGGAAGAAAAAAAAAAACAAATTATTTTTTGACTTTTCAAATGTGCATTTTTCTCACCTCTAACCATTAAGCTTTCAAACGCTCTTGGAGTTCCATCTCAATATGGGTCACCATGCAACCCTACAAACTGAAGTTATGGGACAGGAGGGAATGTCAGATAGAGGTGTGGAGTGCGAGGGTACTCAAGGACAGATATGGGAAAGGCAAGCATTGAAAGTTAGGCATGGAGCTGCCAGAGAGGAGACATAGGAAGACTAGATCCAGAAGCAAGAGGCATATCTGAAGACAGGAAGCACAAAAAGCCAGTGGAGAGCTGGGTTACTGAAAAGCGTAAATCAGATACCACAGGGAGCACCCCTAAATGCAGTTAGGAGATCCCTGTTGCCTCTGAGTGGAGTTTCAGTAGAAAAGCTGGCCAGATTATGGTAGTATGAAGAATTAATGTGGAACAACTCAAGAAGAAATTATATTATTTTTCAAGAATTTGTTAGTGTAGGAAAAATCCAAAATAGAACAATCTATTATTAGGGACATTTACTTGTTTGTTTCATACTTTTTATAGAATGGAAGGCTTCCATTAGCCTGGAGACAAAGAGTGAAAATGATATTTGGGTTAAAGAGAAATAATATTTATAGAAAGATTAGGTGAGAAGTTATCCTTAGGAAGTTACCTGGGAAAAGAGACAAATAGCCAAGCATAACTGGAATATATAGATAAAGATGGAGCTAACAGTGCACAGCTAAGCCCTTCAAATAAGCAAAAGGTAAGTAACATTGCAAAATCAGAAAGGTTAGTTACTATTTATGTTTTTAAAGATTTTATTTATTTATTTGAGAGAGAGAGAGTGCACAAGCAGGGGAAGTGGCAGAGGAAAAGGGAGAAGCAGATTCCCCGCTGAGCAGGGAGCCCGATGCAGGACTCAATCCCGGGACCCTGGGATCACGACCCCAGCCGAAGGCAGACGCCTAACCGACTGAGCCACCCAGGCGCCCAGGTACTATTTATTTTAAACTCAGTTGTTCAGCATGGTTAAGAGCAAGCACTACGCTACTTATGGCCAAAATATAGACCATGGGCTATAAAACTAGAGGTTAAATGTGACATTGGAGAGCAGTCCCTTTGTGATTAGTCACCACAACCTACACATCATGATGGCACTGACTCATGTGTACTCCATGGACATTTAGAGCCAGCAAAGGCAAGGAGGATAAAACAAAAGCAGGACTAATGAACACCTTTCATGGCCATTTTAATTCTAAGTGGCAGGAAGCCCAACCAAACCACCTTCAAGAAGCTCTCACTGCCAGAACCTTGATGGCTAGTGCTGACTCTAAGCATAGGTGACTCTGGGCAAAAATGATGTCAAGGGAGCCAGTCCTGTGTTTCACTCATTCTGTAATGGCCTCCTTTTGATCTTTTGAGTGGTAGCAAGACGACAATAGTATTTTCAAGCTTTATAGCCGCACACCTTCAGATCCAGCAGGAATGAGAAAGGGTTTCTTACCCAGGGGCTCCAACGGACACAACCTTTATGTTTCCTGGATCTAGTCGGGTAATATGTGTATCCCTCAAACAGTGCGTCCAGGGGAGTGGGATATTCAAGTGCAGTGGTCAAATATCTCATGAGGCAGTGAAGAGATCAATTTTATTTAAATCACATGCCAAAGAACGGAGAATGGAGGAGAGTACTTTGCTAAGCGACAACAACTTTGTCCTCTCTGGAGTAAAAATTAATGTGTTTATGTTAGTACCCCATGCGGGGGACCTGGATCAAGATTTGTGTCGGATGTTGAACAACTCCTATCCAGGCTTTGCTCCTACTAAGGATAAGCCTCCAGGCAAGAGTTTTTGATTTCCTTTTTCCCTAGTCATTGGTTTTTTAACATGGGAGATGAAGTCTCCAGCCCATTTCTGTTCTGGAATTCTGTGGTTTTATCCATGGTTGCAAAGTCCCATGTAAAGACCTACTCATGCCTAACCTACTCTGGTCACCAGCAGGGTCTCGGAGGAAATCAATTTGAAGGGTATGTGCTAAGACACTGTTGGAGTTCAGAGAATCACTAAAAAGCAAATTCTGATTTTTACGAACTCCATTTTTATGGTGTGAGTTGTAGGGAGGGGTGGTTGTTTGGAGTGCTGTGTTTGTAGGCTGTTCTCACCCTGTGGATGGAGTGTGAAAACCAGGCTTAGAAAAAGTGGCAGTACATTTCAGTTGATTTTCATATTTTCTGACCATCTGTGGTATATTACTTTCTACAAACTTTCAAAAACAGGCTCACTAGTGAAAAGGGAAAAAAAAAATCTGACCAGATCTTTAGAGAGATGACTAACAAGAAAAAGCTCCATGTATTATGTAAGATCTTACTGTTTGTGAAATTTGGGGTCAGAAAAATATAAATGAATATTTACTAGATTTGAAAGAGATATAAATTTAGGAGCACCTGGGTGGCTCAGTTGGTTAAGTGTCTGCCTTCGGCTCAGGTTATGATCTGAGGGTCCTGGGATCGAGCCCCACATTGAGCTCCCTGCTCAGTGGCGAGTTTCCTTCTCCCTCTCCCTCTGCCCCTCCACCCCAACTCGTGCTCTCTCTCAAACAAATAAAATTATTAAAGAAAGAGAAAGATATAAATTTAAATATTATTCTTTCCTAACAATGATATTAATAACAATTAGGATGGTTTGACAATTAACTATACCCAAGGCAACATATTATTCATCTTACATATATGATTGTATATGATTCTCAAAAAATCCTATGAATTAGATATTTATATTATTTCCACTATAAAGTTAAGAAACTTGAGGTATGAAGAAAGTAAGTGGACTTGCTCAGGATCATACAATTATTGTCAGAGACAAGTTCAAACTTAAATCCAACATTAACTCTTCTTCCTTGCCAACAGAACCCATTTTTTTTTTCCCAATTACTCACTCTCCTCTGCAAAGACAAGTGATTCAGGGAAGATCAGTCCCAGGCCCAGGGTCACAATGAGTGAAATCCTAATTGATTTAAACCAGTAATTAGCCTCCGATTCCCTAAGCAAAGAGTTTATATATGGCTGCATGATGCAATTCTGGCTAATGGAATATAAAAGGAAGACTGATGGGGGTGTGTGCAAAAGCTTTCCTCTCCATAAAATGGGGGTCCTGTGCATCTGGGTTTTGCTGTATCTGGGTATGATGTATGAAACTGATACAACCATCTTGCCATAAGCATAAAGCTAAATCTAACACTAACGGTGATCGTATAGAAAGATGGAAGAAACCTGAGTCCTTGATGTTATTGACCTGCTGATTTTAAAAATCCCTTCATGGAGTCAATCTACCTTTAGTTTTCTGCTTAAGGAAAACAGTAAATCTCCCTCTTATTTAAGCTGTTTGAGGTTAGGGTTGATGTCACGTGCTGTTGAGAGCATCCTAATAGCCACACAGGTCTGCCTTGTTTCAAAGCTCAAATTCTTAATCTCTCATCCATCCAGGAAGTTGTTTTACCCTAATAAGAAGTCCTAATAGAAAAGTTTGATTTCTAAGTTAGCTACTTAGAATTCACATTCTACTTTTCCTTAAAGCAAGGTTAATAGGTTGATTCAGTTTCCAAGGTAGCCCACAAAACCTATTGATTCCAAGATACAGCTAAACAACAATATGTGGTCCTTGGGCAAGTGTCAAGTGCTAGAAAGTCAGATACTTAAGACTTTCCTCATTAAATACAAGGTATTTCCTCATTTGCCATATTTTATCCGCAAGCCTACTTCCAAAGTCTATTTTGCCTCTGTCTACTGTTCCTCACTTTTCTCTCATCTCCGTGTCCGTCAGTCTGCTCTGTGTCACCATCACCTTTGAGGCTGTCTGTCCTGACACACACCAACCAGCTCTGCACTGGGATCTTGCTGTCCTCCCGTTCTGAAGCCACCTCCCGGGGGCTGAAGGTAGGGTGGGGTGTCCAGCTATCTTCTATTCCAGGATCCTGGGAATTTATCTGGGGTGTGTTGTCACTCCCCTCAGGGCTTTTCTTAGTTTGGAGAAGTCAGGCAGGATTCAGTGTCCCTTCTCAAGATCCCTTCTGTCTTCCTTTTCGACTCCTCTTGTTTAACTGAGGGCAGCTGTGCACAGTCCTAGGAATGGAAACTCTGCTCTGACTCGTGTACTCTTCTGTTGTCTTTGCCTGGGCCTTTCCACCTACCATGGGATCTGGATTCTGAAAAGTCAAGTTCAGGAACAGAAGTTTTCTCCTTTTAAGTACTTGTGTTTCACATATAACTTGAGTCAGTGAATGAAATCATGGCTGACTACATGGACAAAGGGCCACAGGGTAACAGCAAATATTTAAAAAAAAACATTTTCAGATACCATCTTTTCACACATGAAGCAGGACCTGACTGAAAATGTTAACATATATAACATATGCATCAAAACAAACAAAAAATGATTTTGTTGAACAACCACTACGACTAGAGATTCTCTGCCTATGTTTTTATACATCTATTCATTTACTCAACAAATATTTATGAAGGACAATCTATATACAATGATAATTATTTTGCTGTTCTGTTTGGCTCCTGTTCACTCCCTCTTGTCATTCTTGTATTTTGGCCTCATAAGTTTAGAAAGAAATATATTTTTTGTCTTCCCTCACACTCCTGTCCTCCAAATATATTGCAGCTCTTCTAAGTATCCATGTTCCACGCCAACTCAATTGAGAAACCTACTTTTCTATTTTGGAATTAAGTAACATACAGATAATTCTCATTTGTAACATCAATATAAAATACTCATTAAGATACCTTTATGGAGATCCTCCTGCTAGTACTTTCTTGATAGTTCCCCAATACTCTTCATCTCTGACAGTGAAATAATGGGCCTATGGAAATAAGCAGTGCTGCTAAGTCCACATAACAGAATACAACTGAATCTTGGGTTTTTTGACAGAGATATTCAGTTAATTGGCAAGCCGTGAATGGATGAGAGCAGTTCTCAAACTTCAGCATTCCTGAGAGTCACCTGGAGTGCTTGTTAAAACAGAGTGCTGGGCTCCACCCCCCAAAGTTTCTCATTTAGTTGGTTGGAGCAGAGCCTTGATGTTCCCAGGTGCTGCTGATCCTGCTGGTCTAGGAACCACACTTTGAGAACTGCGCTAGAGGATGTCAAAATAAGGCTACAAAAAAGAGAGATGAATGTTAGAAATGTTAACGGTTAGAATCCTAAGGTCTTATTAAGAGTGTAGCCTAAATATTATCCCGTGTGGTATATGAGATGATCTTGTGCTAAATGCCTCCTTCAACCAGGAAATTCTAGCACCGTAAGAGGTGCTGAACTGGAGATGAGTGGTGCCTCAGGGCAGCAAGTCTAGGGCACAGGGAAAGCAGGCCTGTCCTTTGATTTGCAGTGTGGTCACTTCTCCCAGATCTGTGAAACTATATGTCCTTAGGCTTCATTTCTGGCCTGCAGGCCACCCTTTCCTCTACCCCTAGCACTCTTAGTAATCCTCAGACAGACGCAGTTAGATGAAGAACAGAATGCCCTTCTCTTATGTCTCTGATTAGAAAAGGTAATATATCTATTCCCTGGAAAACAGGGCAGGAAGACAATACTAGGTAGATACTGTGGTGTTGTGATAAAATGTACATAACATAAAAGCTACCATTTTAACCATTTTAAAGGTGCAATTCAGTGGAATTAAGTACATTTGCAATGTTGTGCTCTCCATTCTCTACTTCTAGAACTTTCTCATCATCCCAAAATAAACTCTGTACCCATTAAACAGTAACTCCCATTCTCCTCCTCCTCTCAACCCCTGGAAACCTCTGTTCTATTTTTTTGTCTCTATGAATTTGCCTATTTTACTAGGTAAATTTTTAAAGTAGGTAAAAGTTATTTTTGGAGATTCCTCCCACTACTTCTTTATGATCCATAGAATCTTTACGTTGTTCTTTGGCTCTCCAAAGTCACTTCAACCAGCTTCTTCCCATAAAATGTCTTAAACACTTCCATCCTCATGAGAGGACACCCTCCTTTCCCTTCATGTCAGAAATAGAAATCTGCTGAGACTAACTCATGTAGATGTGTAAATAACTGGGGTTCTTTGAGGACTTTCTTTGAGACAAATACTTTTCTAAGTGCTTTCTGTGCATTTAGCCATTCCATCCTCACAACCCCACCACTAGGGATACAATTATTATCATTTCTCTTTTACTGTAAAAGAAACCGAGACTCAGGTAGGATGAAGCACATTTCCTGAGACCAACAGCAAATAGGCAATGAAGGCAGGAGTTTGACTCCATAGGCAGTTCTCCTAACCACAGAGGATGGTTATTAATTTAAAAAATTAGTAATTAATGGAATGTGAAGCTTTGTGCCTAATGGCATGTTTTCAAAGATATTTTTGAGCTAAGAGCACATTCTGGTGGGAAGCCAAGAGTCATCAGGCAGGCTTAAGGCAGTTTTCTGCTTCACCCATTCCCTCCATTTCCATCTCCCAACTAACTCCAAAAATACAAGCTGAATCCCAACTGTCTGAGGAACTTGACTCCTTCTCAGACTCCTCCTGCAACATTCCCCTGGCCCCTTCTGTCTGTCCTAGGGGACAGAACCTCCTCTGCCTAGGCCTCTCTGCTTCCTTGGGTGGGTACGGAGGAGGCATAGAGCCGTCCTTAGACCTCAACTTGAAGAAAACAGCATCTAACCTTAACATTCTCCTTAGCTGGTCTTGTTTTAGCCAAGATTTGCCTCTTGAGAATTAAGCTAAGGTCAGCATAACTAACTTGTCTCCCCAAACTTGTCCCCAGCAAATGTGCAGTCTTAATAGTCACTCAGATGTAATTGTCATCTTTTCACAGTTCATGAAAAAAAAAAAAGGACTAATAAAAACAAAGAACAAAGTTATCACATAGACAGAAAAAGGAAAGAAAACTGCCAAAAACAACAACAATATTAACAACAAAAACTGTTGAAATAAATTTTTGAGCCTGCCATCTTAAGTCCTTTTTGGAACAAGACAAGAAATAAATAAATAAATAAATAATAAATAAATAGCTTGGGTGGTAACCTGGAAGAATTAATTCAAATGTATTTCACACTCAGGAAACAGGTTACTGACAAGTCAATACGACGTTTCGAATGTATCACCTTTTCTTATCCTGACATTTAATTCATTGTACTTCAAAGTACCCTGAAATTCCAGATATATTTCTCTGTGAGAGAATGATTTGATGTACCAGTCTTGAAAAATAAATTTGAGCTTCCTCCAACCAAAAATTCCCTGGTGGGCCAAATTCTTAAGATTTTTTTTTAAGATCAGTTATTTTTAACCCTACATTTTGAGGTAGAAATGGGACAGAAAATAAATGTTAGTATCTCCTGAATGTGAAGGTAGTCTGGGTACTTAGTAAGAAAACACACATTTGAGGTAAAGGATAAGTGAGCAGTTAAAAACTTAAACTCTGAGATCAGACTTGAGTTCAAAAGTGGCATGGTCACTCCCGGTTGTGTGACTGAGCCAATCACTGAAGGTGTCTGTATCAGTAGAATAAGGGTACTGATAATAATTGTATTTTCCTCATGATGGTATTATGAGCATTAAATGAGGTAAAGCATGGCTCCTAGCCTGATTCATGGTAAGTAAAAAAGTTAGCATTAGCATCTCTATCCTCAGATAACTGGTCTGAGTGAAGCTTTAGTATTGTTCTTAGGGTTTTGGTTCGGTTCGGTTTGGTTTTGGTGTTTTTTTTTTTTTTTTTTTTTTTTTTTGGTGGGGGACTGCAGTCAGCTCAGATCACAGATATGTGCTCATTATCTGTGAATAACACTAATGGATTTGCCTATGTGGGAACCACTTACTCCCCCAGAATATCCATACTGCAAAACAATCTACTTCTCTTAATCCCCCAGCCATCCCTGGAGGACTCTATTTATTTATTTACCATGTAAGAGTTCCATACCATCCTTAGCCCGGGGCCAGTGTAACTGCTTCGCTGGACACTGCCCCTCATTTTAGAGTGCTCAACGATGGCTCATTTCTAGTGTGACCCTCCCCATGAGGTGATAAGTCTTCAAGCCAAGGACAACTTGAAACACATGCCCCTCTCCCTCGTCTAGGTACTTAGACTATAGAATTCCCTACCCTGCCCCATTGTGCTCGTCTCCCATATTCTGGACACTGAGATCCCAGAATTCTCTGCCCAAAGGTCCCCTAGTCTGTCTCCGAAGTCTTAGTGGGCTTCTTTCTCAGGTCTTTCTTCCTGAGCAGGCCAGAACACTGTTGATATAGGTACCCCTCCACCTCTAAAGAGTAGCCAAGAAGCAGCTGCTTTCAAACCTGGGCAGGTTGATGAGAATATTGAGGGAGGCTGCAGTGTCCACCTGCTTACACAGTAAGGCCAGGCTTTTATGAAACTTCTTAAAAGGTAGGAGGGTAGAACACATTTAATAATTCATTCATTTGATATACAACTTTAAAATATTTAATTATACGGTATTTGGGAGAAATGTGCTCCTGCCCTGGGCCCAGCAAATATTAGGGGCAGAACTGAAAGACTTAATGGCTTATTGAAATGTATCCTTTATATGAAGAGTAAAGCAGGAAAAAGAAAATTTCAAACCTAAGCAGCCAGTTTCTAACTGCATCCAGCACTTGAATCTTAACACTCAGTAGGTGTAAATGTGGGCACCAATTGCCTGGAAATAACTGTGTGGGTACACTGGTATAACCATTTTCCAAGAGTCCACTGTGGACAGAAATATTTTCACTGATATAATTGTAAAAGTCAAAATCTCATGACCTCTCCTTCCGTGGCCACCTCCTTCTTTATTCCCTTCCCCTGAAAATTTTCTAGTTCAAAAAATAAGCCCTTTGGGAGTTGTGTCATCTGATTTCAAGAGAAAATTTGGGATATAAATAGCTTCCAAGGATCAGTTGAGCACTGATTGGACGGAGGGTCAGTTTTCACAGCTCCCTGTCCCCCCATCTACCCTTAGTTCGTGTTTAGGGATCCTTAACTTTCTGCTTTATTGACCTTCTTAGGACTAAAAAAAAAAAGAAAGAAAAAGTTACATCAAACAGAGGAAACATTTCTCAGAGGTCAACAATGATAACATTTTACACATATACTCCTTATCATTTATTTTCTATAGAGTGCATTTTAAGAACTCTTAAGGAAAAATGCACCGATGACTATGTTTTCATGTTGTAAGATTCTTAAACACAAAGTCTTTATTTTTTAAGAGCACTCATGATGTAAACAATTATGCTTACTCTACCATATAACATTAGGATGAAGAGTAATTGAGCTCTTGGATATTTTGAAAGCAAAATTAATTATAGTATTCGAGATCCCATTTTATCAACCTACTTGCACAAATTTATTTCAAAAATGAAATGAGGGCACAACATAGTCTTACATGTTTTCCCTGTGACATAATCTTACGTAAATATTCAGATATTTTCACATGTCTCAAATAGATGTATAGGAAAACTGTTTATGATAATACTCTAGCAAAAGCCCAGGATTGCTATTCCATATTATACTATAATTCTGCTTTTGCCCTATCTAGCACGATCCAATGAAACCCAAAGAGTCCTTGTGGTGCTCAAAGGCAGGAAGACAGAGAGTACAAGGCAGGTGCCAGGGAAAGGGAGAACAAAAGGGAGAAGAGAGAGATGGAGAGGAGTGGGGAGAAATAACATGCCATTAGGTGTGTTGGTTTTTTAAAAATTTGTTTATATTTAGGTTTTATTCACATGTCTTTCAAGTTTCTTTTCTCCAAACTGAAAAATAATTATCTTAATGAATCTGCTACAACTTATTTATAACTTCCTTAGGAATGTCTTATTATACTCTACTTGAGAAATGAGTCTAAAAGAGTTAGTATTTAACAGAAATACTGACTTTCTGGGCTAAAGGCATGCACACAGTGTATACAATTTTTAAAATTTCTTTTTACTGTGCCTATAATTCAAAATGCCATAAAAATGTTTAATGTCTTTTCCACACTAAATATACATGTTGCCCCATAATTTGCTTCAAAAATTTTAAAGGGATTATTCAAACGCAAATTATCCTAAAAGCAATGAAGGAGATGATTGTCAACAGTGAATTCACTCCCAGGATGCTGCTGCTGATTATCAATCAAATAATATAGGACTCTAAAGACTAAAGTTTCTTCTACCATCCCCATCCTCACTCTACTCCTCAAAAGTAATCACTTATACTAGTTTAGTGGAAATATCTCTAGATGTTTTCTAGACATTCAATAGATACATGTTCATCTCCTACTCTGTACCATGCACTGTTGTAGGTGCTGGTGATACAATAATGCTCAAAAAAAAAAAAAAAAAAAACAGACCAACTCTCTGCTTTCAAGGTCTTCACAGTTTAGTGGATGAAACATAAAGTGAATAAACAAACCAGTAAACATACAACATGATATCAAGTAATGGTAAGTGCTAAGAAGTTGATAGTAGGACAAAAAGACAGAATAGAGGTGTTTACTAGTTGAGTTGGGGGGGGGGCAGGGAAGCCTTCTTTACCTGAATACAGTGAGAAAATGATCCTCTCAAATATGGTAAGAGAGTCTAAACAAAGCAAACAGCAAGTGCAAAGACCCTAGAGCAGAAGTAAGCCTGGCAGGGTTGAGCACAGTAAGGAGGTCAGTATTGCTGGAACAAAATGCGTAAGGGGAAACTAGTTAGGAGATGAAGGTAAAGACAGCGCTTGTGATGAGCTATGTAGGACTTCATGAATTAGGCATTGACAAGGTCTGACTCTAAAAGAGGCATTCTGGCTGCCGAAGAGAGACTAAAGGGGGTCAGGACAAGAACTTGGAGACCAGTGGGAGGCTACTGCAGTTGGCCAGGAGAGAGATGATGGTGGCTTGGCTTCTCTCTCATTCATTGCTGGTAGGAATGCAAAACGGTACAGCCACCTTGGGATACAGTTTGGAAGTTTCTTTAAAAAACGAAACATACTCTTACCATATAATCCTACCATTGTGGTCCTTGGTATTTATTCAAATGAACTAGAAAAGTCTGCATACAACTATTTATAACAGTTTTTTTGTAGTTGTCAGAACTCGGAAGCAACCAAGATGACCATGGTTGAATGTATAAACAAACTAATATATCCATACAATAGATTATGATTCAGCAATAAAAAAAGAGCTATTAATACATGAAAAGACAGTTTGGTGTTTAGACATAATAGCTAAAAAGGCATTTTAGTTCCTTGCAAATGATTTTTATATTTCAAACCAGAAGTACAAGTGATGTTCTCTATTAAGTGAATATTAATATAATGCAGAGTTGTGCCTTTGTCATCTATCGGATTTATAATCCATGCGGGTAGTTACCACACAGTGTTCATGAATGATAGAAATATTCTATCTCCTTAGCCTTTATATTATTAGAAAGAGAGAATGAGAGAAAGAGAGAGAGAGAGATGGAAATTAATTTTAAGGAATTGGTTCACATGACTGTGGGGGCTGGTAAGATGGAAATCTTCAGAACAGGCTGACACTGGCTGGAAATTCTGGCAGGAGTAAATGTTAACAATCTTTAGTCTGAAAGCAGTCTGAAGGCAGAATTACTTCCTCTTAAGGGAAGCTCTGTTTTATCCCTTAAGGCCTTTAATTAATTGGATGAGCCCACTCACATTATGGAAGGTAATCTGCTTTACTCAAAGTCTACTGATTTGAATGTCAATCACATTTAAAAAAACACCTTGACAGCAACACTTAGACTGATCTTTGACCAAATAACGGGCACTATACCCTAGCCGTGGTTAACACATAAAATTAACCATTGAAGAGGTATTTGTTGCTTTTTCAAAATTTGCTTTTAGTTATAGAATAGCATATCTCATGCCTTCCTCTTTACACACTCCTTTATTCGTATATCCAAAAATGAATTCACATTACTCTTTCTCCAAGATTATATGTTCATTCCTTCTTAATGAATGGCATCATGCATCATGATTAAGAATAACCATATTACCAGACTCTTAAGTCTCATATCCCTATTTGATATCTCATTTCTGTATGCTGATTTTGTTGATGATCTGTCTTGGATTATTTATGAGTTTAGAACATACAGTCTTAAAGTCATCAACATCAAATTTTCAAAGAATCAATTGACCTCCATTACAATGTGTCTGTCATTCTACTTTGAGTAGCGGATAAAACAAGGCAGCAGGAGAATTCTTGGAGCTTGGTGACATCACAGGATTACACCTCAATGACTCCCATTCCACCTGTCCTGTTCTGTGGTTTTATCTGATCACTAGATAAGAAATAATGGAAATAGCATAAGCCCTGAATTTTCAGACCATGTAGTGTAGTGACTTGCTGCAATGGGCTAAATGGGCTAAAATGGACAAAACGCAAAAAAAAAAAAAAAATATTTTGCCTGGGGTTACAATGTCAGTGTATTAAGGATAAATCAAAACCACCCAAACATAAGTTCTAAAAGAAAGTTAAAAAAGATACAAAGTAAGTATTAATTAGCATTAACTTCCAGTTACTTAAGGCTCTTCTATCTTCATACGTATACATGTAGTTTTATAACTCCAGCACTTAAGATGTATATATTTTCTCATAAGTCATTTCATAAATGCATTTGTGTGGTAATACCATGAAAAGTAAATATTGGCAAGTGACTGTGCTCTGAATGTTTCTAGAAAAAAGCAGCACATAGAGGTCATCATATAACCTTTTTTTTTTTAGTTTTTTTAAATTAATTAATTTTTTTGATGTAGTGTTCCATGATTCATTGTTTGCGTATAACACCCAGTGCTCTATTCAATACATGCCCTCTTTAATACCCATTACCTTTTGAGACTCTTTCTGGCATCATTGGGTGCTGGTGGGTGGGCTTTCTACCTTTTTTGCCCTTTCCTTGGTTCCTGCCCTCTCAAGTTGGTGTGACTTGTCCTGGAGGCCTTAGCACACACTGTCATTCTGTCTTCCTTCCATCAGCTTATGATCCCTGGGCTTCACTCTGTACAAAGAGATTTACCTAAGCAAATGGAACCCCAAAGCCAAAACTAAAGTGCACTAAAAATAGCTCTGAGTTATCGGTGCGCTGACACGGATACAACAAAGTCAAGCGACAGACAAAGATGGCCTGTGTTCTTCCCAGAGGCAAAGCTCAATCGCTCGGTAGAGTGTTTTGTCATTTGTGGGGAGTCTTTCACACTGTCTTCCCTGTTCACACCTTTAGGAAGTTCTGGATCACTGGGGCTGACCAGCCTTAATGGCAGGTTCTACACCCCTCAGTCCAGTCAGTGTTGTCTATCTGGAGCTTCTAGAGGACAAGACAGCGTGGTGGTTTCACTTCCATTCACTCCCCCCTCGTGCATTTGATTTCCTCACCTGCACTTCTAAACACGCCTGGTCTCCACCCTCAAGACAGCATCCACACTTAACTCAGGGTGTCTCTCTCCCACTTCCGCTGGCTCTGTCACCTAAAATGAGCTTCCAAAATAATCTATTTTTATCTTTTTTCTTCACTTTTTTAACCTGTGATGTTGATCTCAGAATGAATATCTTTTAGAGTACTTGATAAATTGTTCTGTAAAATTTAGAGATAGCACTCAAGTAACACATGTGAATGACTTTTGTAGACTCCGAGGCCTTATGCAAGCAGCCTGTGCTAGCTCTATTATATATAAGCAAGATTAGTAAATGTGAGACGACTTTGATAGCTTCTACTCCCTGTTTTCTTTCCACTCCAGTTGCCTCCTTTCATAGCAGACATCTGCGTATGAACTCTCTTCTCCATTTTAGTTCTTTTCATTACCAGAATAGTGTATGAATTGGTACCTCCAGACCGGTATCACGGTATCACGTTTGGTAAGCTGCAAAAGCTTAAGTCCGTTAGTGCTTGCCTTTAGAAGATGATCAGTTTGAGAAATTCAGAGCTTTTCAAATGTTAATCCAATCATTTTTCCTTTCGTTTTTTTTTTTAAGTAGCTCGTATTAAGGGATGATCAGAGAGTGATTTGCTATATTTTCAATCCTATTGCAATGTTTGTTTTGTTATCAGATTTTCTTCACTTTTTCCTAAAGTTTAATCTGTATACATTTTTGTAGAAGACTGCTGGATACCGAAGATGAGCTCAGTGACATTCAGACAGATTCGGTCCCATCAGAAGTACGGGACTGGTTGGCGTCCACCTTCACAAGGAAAATGGGGATGATGAAAAAGAAATCTGAGGAAAAACCAAAATTTCGAAGCATTGTGCATGCTGTTCAAGCTGGAATTTTTGTGGAAAGGTAAGTGGAATTGTTAGTATCTCAAGATGATAACATTTGGAAGGCAGGAGATACACTCACCATATCAAAGTTATATGAGTCAAACATTTTACTTATTGAGGAACACTTCAATTATAAGTATACCCAGAATGAGCAAATTTAGAACTTTGTTATGAATTTGCCTTAACAAAAATGTTTTGTCCTGGGTTTATTACTTTTACTTCTTTTAAATTGACATAAAGACTGGGGCGCCTGGCTGGCTTAGTTGGTTATGCATCTGCCTTCGGCTCAGGTTATGATCTTAGGGTCCTGGGATAGAGCCCCACTCTGGCTCCCTGCTCAGCAGAGAGCCTGCTTTTCCCTCTGCCTACCGCTCTACCTACTTGTGCTCTCTCTCTCTCTGTCAAAGAAATAAATAAAATTAAATAAATAAATAAATAAATAAATAAATAAATAAATAAATAAATAAATTGATCTAAAGACTAAAAGCAAGGGTGCCTGGGTGGCTCAGGCGGTTGTGTCAGCCTTCAGCTCAGGTCATGATTCCAGGGTCCTGGGATAGAGCCCCACCTCGGGTTTCCTGCTCAGCTGGGAGCCTGCTTCTCCCTCTCCCTCTGCCCTTCCCCCCTGCTCACGCGCGCGCGCTCTCTCTCTCCCTTTCTCTTTCTTTCTCTCTCTCTCTCACTCACATGTGCAAATAAAATATTTTTTAAAAAGGAAAGACTAAAAGCAAAGACTTTTGAATGGCCAATGCCCTCCAATGTACCTTTGTGAGTAACTGTTTAAAAAATTATAGCATGTTCATGTGTTACACAACTAATTTTATTTGCATAAAATGTAACATTTCATAAAACAAATTCTGTACTACAAACTAAAATCAAACAGGCCTTTCTCTGCATTAAAGCAAAAAGACCATCCTCTTTCCATCACGGGAGAAAAGCTCCTTATGTCTGCTTTTGAAGAGCTTTTGACATTTCTGTCACTGAAGCAAGGAATACTTGATGACCCCTAGATGCTCCAAATCGAATCACCATAGTTTCTCATGTGAAATACATGTTAATGTGGCCTAATTTTATATGTGTTTAGCCCTTTAAGAATACAGCCTATTTTTCTGTCTCGGAAACAAGATGTTCCAGAATTAAAACTAAATAAAATACTTGAAATAAACACGTTACATCTGACAATTTTTGAAAACTAGTTACTAGAAATCGCTTAGATTAAAAATATTGCGTTATATTAAATTATATGTAAAAAGATGAAACATTTTCTAAACTAATAAAATTGAGGAAGAGAGTTTTTTTTTTGTCAGTGTGCTTACATTTAAGAGAGACCACATCATTTTTCATCTTCTGAGATCTCTATTATTTCTAATGAACATTATATACTTTAATTTTCCTCTGTTAAAGGAAAAATAGGAAACACATTTGGATTCCTAGAAATGTAAATGAGAATGCATTGCAAGAAATATTTGATACCATTTAAAAATAAAACTACAGCACATAAAACTTGACGTTTCTTGTTTTGTGCTTCTACTATTCACGGTAATAACCACTCAGTGATTATTTAAATTATTTCGAGTATTTATTAACCATATTTAATTGGCTTCGATAAAAGAATCCTCATAATAAGCAATTTGATTAGTGTGGTGAGGTGATACCCACACCCCCTTATAAGGTGCATAAACTGGTCTCAACTCTGCCAGGTGGGACCAGAAGTCTGCAATAGGGAAGCAGGGCTGGCGAGAAAGAATATCCATAACCATGTTGCCATTTTTTAAAAAAACAACTTAGGAAAGTGTATGACAGTTATTTATTTTCATTAACACCAAATTGAAAATATCTCAATAGTAGTTCAGAAAGTCAGTGAGAAAATCACCAATAAAAGAGAATATGTGTGATTTGCTGGAAGAATGTGTATTTTGTCTTTTTCAGGAAAATACTGTAGAACTTGGCAAACTAAAAAGGTTGCAAACTGTGGGAGTCAATTTCTATTTCCATCCAGTAAAAGATTAAGATTTCTGTAAAATATATTGATATGCTAAATTTTCATTTTTTTCATAAGCTACATAAAATATTTTATTTAATGGCCTGTAGAAATAGCAAATATACTTAAGGTAACTAAACTAGCAAGCAGTCTTGAAGAAATCAGTAAGTTACAAACATATGGAAATGAAATCTCTTTGATTACTCTTGTGTCCCCATTAGGAGGTGCATAAAAATAGGGGCATATGTTTATCTTGAATTTTCAAAATGATCATCTTCAATTTTGAAAATTAGAAAGCTTTCCTGAGTATTCTCTCAAGTCTCCCCTCCACAAGACTCCGTGCCTCCGCAGGTCCTGGCAATTCATTACCCAGAGATACCTTGAATCAGTTCACTTTCCCATCTCCCCTCCTGCAACCCCAGCCCCCAGCTCTGTCACCTGCCATCAGAAATATGACAGTAGCTTTCCAGCTGGGCCCCCCACTTCCTCAACTGCCATTTTCAAACAAGTCATTCTACAGTGACGTTTTAAAATATAAATTAGTCCCTGTCACTCCTAAGCTTAAAACCATCTGATGGTTTTCCATTTCACTTGGTATTAAGGGCGACTTCTCTACCATGGTTTTTCAGGATTCGGCACCTTTTTACCTTCTTGCCTCATCAAATGCTACCTTCATTTTTGAGCGAATATCTATCTTGCTCTGATTTCAACCCACATCCCTAACTCTTTCTCCCCTTGGGACCATACTGCTGTTATTCCCTCTACCAAAAATGATCTGCCCTGCCCTGCTCCTGGATGACCCTTCCTGTCTTTCCAGATACCTTCCCTTAGCACTCTGTACAGTGTACATCACTTTGTCTACCCTGACCAGTGGTTTACCTCACAGCAGTGAGTGCTGCTTGTTATCATGTATTTTTTTATTTATTGCCCCTCTTCACTGTTCAGTAAGCCTCACGAAAGCAGCAACTGCCTTTTTCTTGTTCGCCACTGGTCTCTTACCTAACGCAGTGTCTGAAATAAGATAGTTTTTGGTTTTTGTGGAGTTTTTTTGAGTTTTTGAATTACACACTGCAACTCTAGTAAAGACTTCCAAAAAGAGTCCCCCATATTTCCAGTTGGACATTCACCACTTGCAGGAGCCCAGGAAATTCATTGTTCTTTTTCAGCAGCTTGTAATATATCTGCGATTTACTCAAGTGTGAGGTGGCTGTGTTAAGGTCTCCCCCACACGGATTCTGAACCGTCATCTTCATTTTTTTTTGTCCTAATATTCTATTCCTTATTATAGGATTAGAAGTTGATAATGGGGAACTTCCTTCATTTCCTCAGAAGGACAATCTTCTTGGTCTCGCTTTACATTCCATGTAATGAGAATGCACACTGACATTCATTCCTCAGATGTAGTCCAGGTCTAAGAGATCAGCACCAGAGTTCCCACAGAGCCCTGGGAGCCCCAAAGAACCAAGAATTGCAGGCAACAGCCCTGGCTGCAGAGTAGTGAGGACAGTAACATTAATAATAATAATGGCTTTCTTGTATTGAGCATTTATTATATTACGGTAGACATTTATATCATTTACTCCTCACAAAAAGCTTATAATTATCCTCATTTCACAGATGAGTGACATTAAATAGCTTTCCAAAGGTCACATAGTTAGTGAGTGGCCAGTCTGTGATTTAAAGCATGTCTTCTCTTTGCTACATCCTACTGCTTTTCTGTGTCATGAAGTCACAGGGATTGAAAGTTACTTAATTTTTTTAATTTCTTACTACTGATTATTGACCTTATTTTCCTGGACCATTATCCTTTTATTTCCCCTGTCCCTCCATTTTTTAGTAATGATGACTAGAAAAATAGATAGAAAAGACTGTTGTCTCCAAGAAAACCCACACAATAACTAAATATCATTATTGACAATAATTATTTTCTGGGTCTGTTATAGTGCAATTACCAATTTCCTTGCCTGCAAGACTACAATAATTATGCCTATCTCAATGGAGTAATTAAGTATTTTTATTTATAAAATGCTCTGAAATCTTCCAAGGGAGATAGAGAATAAGGATAATTTTTTATTAAAGCCAATTACCCACATTCAAAAATTATTCAGTTATTTAAAATAAACATTAAATGGAAATAGTGAAATAAAGTAATAAGATCACTGTGATAAAATGAGGGGATACTTTATCAAGGAAGCCTAGGCTAAAGATATACGTAAATGAAATTTTTTAATTCTGAGCTTTCAAGAAGTCAAGATTAAAAAGAGAAACATGAGAGGCGCCAGGGTGGCTCAGTTGGTTAAGTGACCATCTCTTGGCTTCGGCTCAGGCCATGATCCCAGGGTCCTGGGATGGAGCCCCGCATCGGGCTCCCTGCTCCGCAGGAAACCTGCCTCTCCCTCTACCCCCTACCCTCTCTCTCTCAAATAAATAAATCTTTTAAAAAAGAGAGAGAGAGAGAGAGAAACATGAATTATTTGGCACTTATTCTCTTTAAAAGAGAGGTTTTACATAGACACTAAGTAATGTGTCTTATGGATTTTTAATCCATAAGGTACATTGAATCAAAAAGGTTAGTGTCTAGGGGTGCCTGGGGGGCTCAGTCAGTTAAGTGTATGACTCTTGGTTTTGGCTCAGGTCGTGATCTTGGGGTCGTGAGAGCAAGTCCTGCATAGGGCTCAGCGCTCAATGTGGCTTCTGCTTGAGATTCTCTCTCCCTCTCCCTCTGCCTCTACCACTTGTGTTCTCTCTCTCTCTAAAATAAATTTTTAAAATCTTAAAAAAAAGTGTCTTCTGTAGTGGAATAATTCTGAATAAATTCTGAATAAAACTGAAATAAATTCAATTTTATGAAATTGCAAAATATTTTCCAAATGATTATTTCTTATATTGACCTCCCTCATATAAATTAATGATATAATCATTAAATTATGACTTTGTTCAGGCATCTTGGGAGAAGTTACAACAGTATAGTCTAGGAATGTAGCTTGCCAAAGGACTAACAATATGAAAATGAAGGGAAATGATTGATAGTTAATTCTTTCTTCCCAGGACATTGGGGAATGAACCATGCATCTTCCAGTTCTGAATAGAAGTCTATGCTGTTCTTACACATTGGGATATCACATTGGTTTTCTTGTCACATGAACTAATGGAAGAGTTTCATTTTTTTGGTTTATGTCATTTTGGTTGCCCATCAGAAGATCCAGCAAATTACTGATTAATAAAAATACTTTTATTTGTACTATTATAAAAATTGAAATAACTTCGTTCTGCATAAGGTTTCTTAATTTTTATTAAACGATAATTTGAACAAACTTCAGCAATTTTTGTCAATATGGTCTGCCCTAGTATTTTTAACTTTAAAAAAAGGAAGCTGTATAAATTCCAATGATGCTACATATTCTCTCTTATAATTTCCATTTTATAAAAAAAAGAAGAAGAAGAAGAAAGAAATCCATAAAGGAAATATTTTAATGACATTCAGCTTCCAGACCAAAAATTTTGGCACATTCATGGGTGCAAAACAAGAATATTCTTCTGTCATTGATATGGTGGCATGCCAGAAAGCTCTGTTGCATATACAAAGGACAGTCTCTTTTAATAGGACGAAGCAAAGAAAAAGATGTCAATCATATTGACTTAATAGGGTGCTTGTGTGTAGACATATTCACATTAACATTTGTCACATTGTAGATTCTCAGTAAATGGTGACCATATTTATTATTGTTGCCAAAAGAAAGCCTGTAACTAATGATAAAAGGTGAACATGCCAAAAGTAATCTTTTCCCTTATATTTAAAAAATAGTTGAAAACTTTGAGTAAATGAGTCTTATATATACACACTTATTTTTCTTTTTCAGGATGTACAGAAAGTCCTATCACATGGTTGGTTTGGTATATCCAGAAGCTGTCATAGTCACATTAAAGGTGAAATAATTTCAATTATTTAAATTTTTCAAATAGTCATTTTTTAAAAATCTTCTTAAAATGGCTGGGAGAAAATGAGAATAGGTCTTTGCTGCAGCTTATGCATTGGTACGTGAAAAATACTACAGCCATTCACAACATGTCATGTGTTCCAAATCATGACACATTGTAGACTTAAATGAGGATTGATTTACACTAACAAACTATGTCAATGCATATGCAAGTGTGTGCACACACGTATGTGTTTTTTTTTCTTCTTCATGCTTTATTTAGGTGGATCTTGAATTCAATTTTGAGATGGCACCAGGACTTGTCAGAATATACATATTTTCTTATGTATATATTGTGGGAAAGTTGCATGCACTAAAAAAAAAGATGTTCCAGGACAAAACTTATATGAAAGAAATTTCTTTAGAATTTTAGGTCTGAGAACATATACAAAGATAAAATTAAGAAAGAAAGCAAAAAAGATATTCATCTCCCTTATCTCTGCTTTTTCTGTGGCTGAGGCCCAAATGCAGTATTAAATGTTAGAAATAAGTGGAGTCAAAACTCTAAAGTGGTGAAAGTTTTTGATTCACTTGTCTCCACTGCCTGTGTATGCATGAGCACTGTTCCTATTCTAAGCTCATCATTCAACATCCCTTATTTCTTTTTATCATTTAATTTGGGTGGAGAAATTCAAGTTTGTCTCCTCTAACAATTTCATGGTGGTTTTCCTGTATCACCCAAGAATTTAAAGGACACTCGCAACAGAATATCCTGAGTTGCTTTATTTTGGGTTTATTAAATTCCTTTTCTAGTTTAAATTTATATTGCTATTTATATTATATTCTTTTGTTAATTTCCTTTTACTCATCCCCTTTGCATTTGTTTTTTTTTCTCCTCTGCTGCATATTAGACTTTAATCTTATTTAAAAACATAGTTTTTCTTGGATACTTTTTTACATTTATGTTTCTAAAGCTATAAAAAAAGACAAGTATATAAGTGAAATGTCAAATTATAAGATATTAATTACTCCTTGGATCTTGTGAGATTTGATTTTGTCAACTGTAAGCAAAAATATTACTTATTTTTATTTTTTTATTTTAATAACCTTTACTTAGAAACGAACACAATATTTTAGTATGAAAGAAAGTAAACACTTTTCTAAAATATGGTATAAAAAATGTATAAACTAATAGGTTGAGGGAGGAAATATCACCAGTAAAGAATATTTTTAGTTAAATAGAGGCACCTGGGTGGCTCAGTCATTAGGTGTCTACCTTCGGCTCAGGTCATGATCCCAGGGTCCTGGGATCGAGCCCCGCATCGGGCTCCCTGCTACGTGGGAAGCCTGCTTCTCCCTCTCCCATTCCCCCTGCTTGTGTTCCCTCTCTTGCTGTCTCTCTCTGTGTCAAATAAATAAATAAAAATCTTTTAAAAAAGAATATTTTTAGTTAAATAGTTCTTACTTCCTGAGATACCTTCTTGTCTTGTTTGTTCTCAATGAAGCATCTGCAGTAGTTTATAAATGTAAATCATCATTGTTGATAAAAATCCCCCAAAGTGGAAAACTAACCTTTTATTCAGTGGGAAACCCCTAGAAGGAACTATAAATAGCAGCCTCCTAACAATCTGAACTAATTCTTTGGAATTTGATAAAAGATATTTTGGCCTCATTTGAGCTTTACTGATGGCAAAATGCCTTCTAACACAACCTTCAGAGATTTTAAATTTACAAACAGATAAGGCAAGTGTTTGGGAATCAAATCATGGCCAAATGGAAGGAATTTAACAAAGGCATACAAGCAAATAAAAAAATATCTTATTGGTGTTTTCAAGTATTTAAAAATACCACTTGAAGTTGCTATTAATACTTTCAAAAGCAGTATTTTTAAAGGAGACTGTTTGAATACTATTTATCAGATTCTCAGTTTAGTTTCAGCATGTTATAGTACAGATCATTGGCCTCTGTAAAAAAATGTATTAAATGAATAAAATTCTAAATAATCCCAGCTCAAATTCAAAATTAACACACAGTTTTTAAGGTTGCCCTATTTAATACTAAACCAGCTGTGTGTATGTAAACACACAATTTGCTAAGAGTTTCTAATAATTATTAGAACTGACTGTTGTATTTCTTCAAATTTTTAAACTTTCAGTGATTTATTTAGTATTGGAGCTCCCACTTTACATGAAAACCTCCTTAGTGTATAGGATATCACTTGTTACAAGTCCATTTTGTGAACCCCTCGACAAGTTTGCAACCTGGAATTACCTAAAGCAAAAATCATGAGGTAGCTGGAATGGTTTGGCATAGTTCTCGTTGCTTTCTCTCCCACCGTCAGTGGATTTTTTCCAAGGGTATGTATGTGTTTCCCTATAGGCCTGGCCACTTCCCTCAGGAATCGCCTGAAATGCTATAATTACTTTCCTCCTCCTTCTCAATCAAAAGACTCACTTCCTTTTCCTTTCCATCTGTCCCTGGAGGAGAGTATAAACGAATCAGCCAAGGTTAGAGTGAGTAATAAGGTAGTATATACTCTATCTTTCTAGGGTATTTGCAACTTAAAAGAAGACATAAAATATCAAAGCTTTAAATCAAAGGATTAACTCTTATGGTGGAATTTCAAGCATGTAGAAAGTAGTGGGTGGGAAAGAGAAGTTGGGGCTACTTTCCCCTATCCCTCCATTAACATCACCCACATAACCTGTAATTCTACCTTAAAATGAAGCCCACTCTGGGCAAGTGATTTATGGCATGAATTTGAAGACAGATTGAGAATAAGATCAGTATTATAGTGTTATCAGGTTTATTACATCAGGTTTGATAACTTTGGGATTAAGGGGAAGATTTTAGCACTTACATTATGCATTATGGCCTCACTTTTGTGAACCCATGGATACTAAGTGGCTCTGTCATATCAGACACTGGAAAAAATATAGTCCGATGTTCTAAATTAAAATGTGACCTGCTAAATCTACAATGCCTGATCTCTCCAAGAATTTTTCATAGAACGAAACAACTATATAATATTGCCATCTAAAGCATTTACTCCTTTTTTTTTACAGGATGTTGATAAATGGTCTTTTGATGTATTTGCCTTAAATGAAGCAAGTGGAGAACACAGTCTGAAGTTTATGATTTATGAACTGTTTACCAGATATGATCTTATCAATCGTTTCAAGGTTAGAAACATGGAACAAAAATGAAATGCTCTTAGAATTAGTTATCTGAATCAGAATGAAAATGCAGAACATCGAGTCATTAATCAATGCATTTTATACTGTTTCTAGTTGGCAGGTCACAGAACTAGGGGGATGAGTTCACCACATGATATAGCCATTTTCCACAACTCACTGACATATAGCCACATGGACATCGTGAGGCCATTGTCGCCTCATTCCAACAAGATACCAGCATCCGCCTGAATTACCCACAGACCAGTCATGTAGAGATTGGGAGCTATGTTCTTAAAAAATATGATCTTCTGTGTTCATAAAACACAGAATGAACCTTTCTTGGCAGGTTTTCTTGAACTGAGATGAAAGGGCTTCTAATTAATTTCATTTTAGAGCCATTTAAGCAGCAGATTTGATCCAGATTTCTAAGCACTCTGCAACCTGTACCTTTCATCATTACCAATGGAATCATGGAAATTTCAGAGCTAGAAGGTGCTGGAAGGTCATTTATTTTAATCCCTTGTATTACAGATAGAAAAACTAGACATCACCAATTGTAATTTGGAGTTTTACCCTTTTAAGAACTAGCCTTCTGTCTTGACTCTGAAAGATATAAACATTTAAAGACAACAGTATGTGTAAGATTGCTATTTCATCTTAGTTAAACACCTGGGGATTACAATCTGTTTTAGGATTGAAAGCTAACAGGTTAATGAAATAGTTTTTCAGAGCAATCTGCATTTAACCTCAAAAAACTACTGCCCACATCTGTCTGACTCACAATTGTGTCCCATCCCAAACACTGTTGTGCTCATGTTGATTTAGTGCTACTATTTTGGTCAAAATATAATCATGATTATTACTTTTTGCAGATTCCTGTTTCTTGCCTAATTTCCTTTGCAGAAGGTTTAGAAGTTGGTTACAGCAAGTACAAAAATCCTTATCACAATTTGATTCATGCAGCTGATGTCACTCAAACTGTGCATTACATAATGCTTCATACAGGTATCATGGTAAGAAAGTTTTTATAACTGAAGTTTGTTAGTTTGGAACATTAAATTCCTTTCTCCTACATTGCCATTGTCCCCATTGCCATTGTCCCTTCAATACCCACAGGAGTATTATAAGTGATGATCTTTTGGATTTCTGAGGGTTAATGAGTTATCATAATATACATTTTCCAAAAAATATTTTAATTCCATGAAAAAAAAGATACGCAGAGGCAAATGTAAATATACTGCAAATTTTCCAAAATTTGGACTCCAGAACATTTTTGTTTATAATTTTTCCCCATAGGAGTCACCAAAAAACCAAAAAGTGACCTAGATAAAGTCTTGGGATAAAAGTTAGTTACAGTGCTCTTCCCTCATATTATCATGTTCTCTCAAACTGACTTCTGTGGATTTTTCTCTTTTCCTTGCATTGATAATCACAATCAAATCCTAATAGGGATTTTGGAAGTTATTTATGTGAATTTTTCCAAATTCTCTTTTCTCTTCTTTGCATCTAAATGAATCAATGAATAAGTAAATAAATGATTCAGCAATGCAATCCCAGGACAACCACAAGTAGATGTTAGGAATTCTGACACTGCCTGGAATTTCTGTAATGTCTCAGGGTTTAGGAAAGTGAAAAAAAGGAGCAACTCTTTCTTCTAAAAATTCCACACTGAGGTGGGTTCAAAGGGGTATAGGCCATATGAGATGCCCAAATCTTGGTACCTTCTTGATTCCTTATGTGATTCCTTCAGCCTATGCTGAAGCAGTGCCATAAATTGCATTAAGGTAGAATGTTCCATCAAATCCCATAATATGCATTGCCTACTTATTTTGACTTCAGAAGTCACACACCTATTCTATTGGGTCATTGGCACTCAGATCTACGTAACAAATACTCTTTGGGGCCCAGAGATCCTCAATACCTCATCTGTCCACACCAGAGACTATTCCTAATCTGGTCCCATGCAAAGTCCCTAGGGCCACAGTATGTTGTCCCGAAGATCTTGAAAATTTACAACAGTTACATGATTCTTCAACTTTATTATATACAGAAAATATTCATATTAATTTTATTTTTCCCCAAGAAACTATAGTGTGCTGTTTACTACACATACAATCCATTTGCTATGGTTCGTCCAATAGTGTCTCATATGATGATTGAATAAATTGTTTACTCTTCTTTTTCTGAATAAATTGTTTACTCTTCTTCTTCATCTTTCTTTGCCTCCAAAATGTTTGCACATCCATCAGTGCCTTGGGCTCAGATCCCACTCTTAACCCATGTTTCAATTATCTCTTGCTCCAAAAAAAACTGTTCCAAAACTTAGTGGCTCAAAACAACAACTTATCAATATCTCTCAGAGGTCTGTAGTTAGAAGGATCCCAACTATCAGGTTCTGACTTGAGGTTGTTGATGGGCTTACAGTTAGCTAACGACCATAGCTGAAGACATCTGAGGACATCATTGGGCAAGATATCCATGGTGGTTCACTCACATAGCTGGCAGTTGATGATAGCTAATGTCTGAAAGCTCTACTTCTAATAAAGGCTTTTTATAAAGGATTTTCTTGGAATCTCACCACCAATTCAGTAGAAATCTGCACTCTACCAGAAAATTACAAAAAATTACACACACACAAAAAAAACCTGCTTTGGAGTTAAGTCCTATTTGAGGGAGGCAGAAATCTCAAAAACCCTAACTGAGGCAGTAGCATGACCCCTTTGTGACCTTGTAGAAGGCTGAACTGTATGTGTTGTCAACTTCATACCTTGTGTTTTCCTATTGTAAGGTATATATATGGGCATCACAGACTTATGGTATAAATGTGTCCATTGGCTGAGATCAAATGCAGTCATGGCTAGATTTCCTTGGTCCTTGATTGAAACTTACTCTTCTTTCCAGGAGTCTGATTTGACATGTAAAAGGAGGAAGTAAAAGTTAATAATAATAAATAGAAAATCAAGCATGCAAAAACATAGCTTTAAAATATCATAAGCTTTTAGAAAGCAGTATACGTAACCTTTTTTATAATTGTTTCTAGCATGTGTGCACACACACAGGGAGAAATTCTTTTAAAGTTCCTTTGCTTTAATAAGACTTCACAGTCACAGCTGTTTCTTGAGCTCTTTGCCTACTGACAGCCGCAAATGTTGTTATCCTTGAAAAAGTCAGTTCAACATCTTCCTGGTTAGAGCTGCTTGCTGTTTCCTTTCTAAGGCCTTCGTCTTGAATCTGACAGTGAGATGGTTTTCATTTTAAGTGTGGCATGTCCTCTTTCATGAATTCTGTGGCTTTGAAAACATTAACTGAAAAATGAAATATTTAAGTGATACTCTGAAATGGAAACTGAGGTGATTAAGTTTCTTCAGAACAAGATGGGATGGAAAAGTAATGCCTACTTCAGTATAATCAAATATCTACTTCAATTATGAAATGCAATGAGAAGATATATACCATTTTATGCTGGGAGGTAACCAAAATTTCATCGTTTAAAAATATGTTTCTGCTTAAGTACATTTTTTATTTTTTATTTTTTTTGCTATCAGTATAAAGGGAGCCAAAGAAAAGTCTCCTATTTCAGCTTCAGAACCTCTCTTCTGAAGGTGACATGGAAGGGATGAAGGATGCCATGTTATTGGTAAATAGAGCAATTCAAATCCACGGTGTGACTTTTCCCTCAGGCTTATGAGGAGGACTTGTATCCAGATATAACAAGCCATTCCAACTTCTCCAGAAGACAGGAAATCTGGCCCAGCCTGGCACAACTCCTAGAAAGTTGACATTAATAAAGATTACATAGTCCGTAACTTACCAATCATAAACAGAAACTTCACTCTACTTTAGCAGATTTCATTGGGGAACTCATTTCTGATTTATTCATCCTTCAGCAACAATGTGTCAGTGGGCTCTTTACTCATCCATTAGTTTGGCCGTTACAAAAATAGTCCAGTGGAAGACTGTCATTGTTGTCTGAGATCAGGAAAATACATTTAAACTACAGGAAGTAATGAGAAATTTTATGATTGATGGTAAAAGGAAAGGCAAAATGAATTAGGACTTGATTGCCTGTGTTGCCAAAACTAGGTTTCACAGCCAGCTTGATAGCTTTAGGGAAGTTGTTTTAACAAGCTTTTCTTTAGGTGACAAAAGTGGCAGGGGAGTATTAATTTTCACACAGATGAATGTGTTGGTCCTTTGAAACAACAAAAATGTATTATAGAAATATTCATGTAGGTGAAACTCCTTGGATTTGATATGGGGAAGACTAGGTCACTGGCTTTAGTGCTTTCGTTGATCCCCTGCCATTTCAGAACGGTCTTATCCGTGTGACATTTCTGGAGCACTCCAGTGGTAGCCCCAAACTGTCAGGCGACTAATGCAGCCTGCCCCCTGCAAAATGTTCTGAGGACCAGTGCCTGAAGGGGATTGTGATGAAGCTATTGTCCTTCAGTTTGTTACTGTCACACGGAATACCCTCAGCCTGGGAGTAGACACTGCAGAGGAGAGTTGATGCTAGTACACCCTCAGTCTGTCTCTCTCTGTCCTTTGACACTTAATTAGCTTGTAGCCTTGTGTCAAGGTGACAGGGGTGTGTGGTAGCTCAATCCATTTGCTAAAGAGCAAATTGCTTCACCAAATGCTGCCAAGCTACCTCCAAGTGTCTCTCTGAATTTGAAATCTTCCGAGGGCCTTGGTAAGGGAACACTTGGATTTAAGGGCTCCTGCCCATGTGTTCTAATAGTAAGAGTAGAAGAAAGAAAGATGACGTGAGGTCTATTTTCTTTGGAAGTTGTAGTCCCCTGACCACACCCAGAAATGGCCTCCCACACTCTGGAATGACTCAGGTTTTCTCCAGTCAATGTACAAAAAATATGCCATGATGTCTCTATTCTACCAACTATGTGGAAATTCTGTTCTTGCAAATGGCATCCCAGACAACAATGTTTGGAAGAGTAGAAAGAGTGCAGGCTTTCAAGGCAATCAAGACATAGGTTTGAAACCCTGCTCTACCATGACCTAGATCACTACTCTCTACCTTGGTTTTCTTGTCATTAATATGTGGCTAATAATACTGACCACCATGTAGGATGACAGTGAAGAGTCAATGATATCATATATATAAAGCATCTAGCCTAGTTCCTGAAACATAATAGGTATTAACACGCATCCTAATATCATAATAATTGTCAATTTATTTTTCTTATATATTATGTGTATTAAGTATTAACATTATTATAACACTCACTTTCTATACTGGATAAGTTATAGCAAACTGTCATCCTATTCAAAGGGCTAGAGAAAAAAGTGTCCAACCCCATAATTTAGCTAAAAGAGTTGTTAATTATGCTGTTTTAGACACACCAGGAACTAATAGGTCAATGTGATTTTCTGACCTGAAATTCTCCCAACCTTAATATACACACATACACTTTCTCTTTCTCTCACACACACACACACACACTAATAATTTAGATATGAAAATTTACATCACAAGTCTTAAAGCTCTATTTAGAGCTTCTACCCATCAATATACCCAGTTAAACTAACTAGAAATTCTGCTTCTGAAACCTTGGAAAAATGTATTCTGCATATTGCCTCCCTCAAGTAATGAATGCTGTCATCATCCATAGAAGGAATATTGTGATCTCCGGAAGGAACAGAAACTTTGGAATCAGGTTTTGGGTTGAATTCCTGCTCGGCCACTTGATAGCTATGTAACCTTTGGTAGGTTGACCCAGTTCTGTAGAAGTCAGCTTTGTTGTCTGCCAAGTAAAGATAAAGACATTCACCTCATAAATGGAAAACAGCATGGTTCTACAGATCAAAAGAGACCATCTAGCTAAAATGTTAGTTTCTTCTCCTTTCTTTCTGACATCATTATAAAAACTATTGATGGCAGTTAGCATCTCCCTAGGATATGATTTGAGACTGCTCATTTTAGAGTCGGTCCACCTGAGCATTTCTCTGGACAAAATGCAAACTGCAGTTTAGAGGAAGCACAGTGTCTGCACTGCTCATAACTCATCATTGTAACTCTTTACTTCTGCCCATGAGCACCCAGAAGCATGTGGGCTATGTACTGGCCACTGTGCTAGTTGGGAGGAGTGATAGGACTCAGCTTTATTCTCTCTAGCATGTTCTCATGAATCAGTTACAAAATCTATGAATTCAATCATTCATTTTCTGAGTTGGAATTCTCATTTGGCACCAGTGTAAAATGAATGAACAGCTAAGGAACTAAAATTCAGCCCAAAATTCTACTTTTCACTAATACAAAATAGATGTGCTTTTAAATTAGGTGAGAGCATTCAACATTTCATTCTCTTCAAACTATTTTATAATTCTTTTAAGATTTTATTTATTTATTTGACAGAGACAGACACAGCGAGAGAAGGAACATAAGCAGGGGGAGTGGGAGAGGGAGAAGCAGGCTTCCTGCGAAGCAGGGATCCTGATGCAGGGCTCAATCCCAGGACCCTGGGATCATGACCTGAGCCGAAGGCAGATGCTTAACGACTGAGCCACCAGGTGCCCCCAAACTATTTTATAATTTAAACTTAATTATTCAGGCCATAGTGTGGCAATAAATAAGAGGGATTCATGGAGGAAGTACTATTTATGGGAAGCAGAGAATAATGAGACTAAAAACAGGAAATAAGTATAATCAATTTTGACAGCTAGGAAGATAATAATTTTAAATACTTATGAGATAATCTATAATTAAAATCCATCTCTGCTGCACTAATTTAATGTTTTTATAATTGCAGCTTCATATTCTATATTATTGTAGATATTAAATATTGCTTTTTTAAATCAGAGTTAAATCTGTAAATCTTAAATATATCAATAAGAAATACATAAGGTGCATCTGTGTCCGACTCTCGGTTTTGGCTCAGGTCATGATCTCAGCGTCCGGGGATCAAGCCCTGCATCGGGCTCCACACTCAGTGAGGAGTCTGCTTAAGATTCTCTTCTCCTTCTGCCCCTCCACCCAATGTGTGCCCTCTCTCTCTCTCTAATAAATAAATAAATAAATAAATAAAATCTTTAGAAAAAATAGGATATACTTAAGAAAATTGGTGACTTGTTCCTAGGATCATTTTTTTAAATAAAACAATGAGTTTCTGGGGGTACAAAACCTGGTTTAACTTCAATTGCTATTCATTTCATGGTGTTTAATTCCACAGTCTCACTGGGGACATTGAAGGTTCAGTCCCACTTCAGTCTATAATAGAGGCCATTCTTCCTTTTAATGACTCACAATTAAATGCACCCATAAACACAAAATAGCTAGTTATATTAACTCCCATTGGTTCTGAAAATCATTTCTGCTTCAGTTATCCAGCTGTGAGACATTTATTCTTGAATTGCAATCACTAAAGATATGTTAGCTCACTATTATTTTCTAGACTCAATGCCTTCTACAGTTCATTTAAGGTAATATGTTCAGTAAAATGACATTTTTTCTGTATTTTACTATATGACAAGATTTGTGAAAGGCACAGTGAATAGATTAACTTAAAAACTTCTCTTAAAATTCCACAGGGAATGATCACTAATTCTATTTTCATTGGAACTGTGGCTGAGAGGGTAAATAACTTATTTGCCTCAGGGTCAACAAAGATTTGAAACCAGAATTGTCTGATTATACATAGCCTCTTTCCACTACTCCTTACTACCGCCTCCTAATGCAAACCTGGTAGAATTCAAGTCAGCAGACAAATATTAAGTTCCTACTATGTGCCAATTACTATGATAGGTTATGTGAAGAGGAGCAAAGATTAATACAATCGTACCTTTGTCAATTATGAAATTCAACAGTTGTCACTGCTCGTTTTTGACTCATGGACCTACAATGGCTCCCTTTTGCATTTTATACAAAATCCAGATTCATCAGCTCTAATCAAAGTAGTCTATCAACTCTTCCCATAATCTGCACTCTCTCCCCATTCTCATTCCACTTGACTCTCCAACACAGTTGTACTATTGGCAATTCAACTTCCATATGGCCTTCTATAGTAACATTCTGCATTTGCTCTTTCTACTTAGAATACCTCTGTTCCTCACATTGCATTTAGGTACTGTTTTTGTCCATCCTTCTTCCAAGATTACTGCCACCAAATAAACATTCTATCTGCTCTTCTATTGTATCTTTTTCTGTGACCTTTTATCAAGTATGCCTGTAGTTTACATTATATTTTTCTGTTGCTTTGTACAATTTAATTGTTTCAAGTATGTGGAATGAGACTACTAAGAGCAAACCCCCTATCTTTGGGATCCTCCATTCCTACCATCAGGTACCACCTACTTGCACCTCTATCTAATGGAACTTTCTGTGATGATGGAAACACTTTGCATCTGCACTGTTCCATACGGTAACTACTTGCCACATGTGACTCCTGAGCAGTTTTAATGTGGCTTCTGTGCCTGGGAAAGTGACTTAATTTTACTTAATTTTATTTATTTTCAATTTAAGTGGTTGCCTGTGGTTACCATAACGGATAGTGTAGTAAAAGTGTTACGCAAAATTTCAGTGATGAATAAACTACCACATTACCTAAGTAGACTTATAATAGCAGAGAAATTTTGTTAAACCATCCAAATGATAAGAGAAAGATCAATGTATATGAAGCAGGTGTTCTGCATTTTATATGAAAACACTTGTTCAATCTTTTATTTTTAAGTTTAATTGCACATTCAGGATATGTGTGTTGTGAAGAACAAATTTGGTAAATTCTTAGAAACTCTTACAAATCTTAATATAAAATATATAAGTGAAGTTCAGTTCTCTAATGAGCAAAGTGAATATTTTCCAACTCTTAGGTGAAAAATTTCCTCATAGTAGGGTCTTCTACAAAAGTTGAGCTAAAGATATTTTAATGGTGTATGGGTCCTTATGTTAAAAACTACTAAACTAAAAAAAAATTACTAAACTGTAATTGATTTCATGAAAACCCAAATTCATAAGTCTGTGAATTCAAAAATCCACACAGGTTTACCTTTTAAATCATAGAAAATTACTCCTTTTCTGATTGGCAAGGAACATTATAATGTCTGTATTTTGAATTTATAAGCCATGAAACAATCATTGACCACAAGAAGCATCCATTATGCATAATCAACGAATGTGAAACAGGAAGGAAAAATGTACTTAAAATCAATAAGAATAATTTAATATATTTATATGATTACTTATACTGGGTGCAACAAAAATCTCCTTTGTAGAAATACAACATGGCCTCTGCTTTCTAAATATGATAGTATCTTTCTTTAATTTACTAGCACTGGCTCACTGAACTGGAAATTTTAGCAATGGTCTTTGCCGCTGCCATTCATGATTACGAGCATACAGGAACCACAAACAACTTTCATATTCAGACAAGGTAAGTTATATAAAAGTACTAACTTTTCTAACTTAAAACTTGAAATTTATTTTTCTACATATTATTTTTAAGAAAATTTAAAAATAACAGTGAAGATGTCTAGTAAGTAGTTTTAATGGATTTTAGCAAAATTCCTTAAGCTACAATCAATTATTGATCAAGAAAACTGTATAAATATTTAGTGACATATTTAGCAATTTAAAGAATGTAAAAATGTGTCAGATAATTTATCTCTGCCCAGGACTTATACTTTGAACTATCATACACGTCAGACATCTACTGACTGAGATGAATCTCACAGCATATTATTTAAGGCATCAGTTTAGTATCATTATGTATTTGAAAGTAATAAAATTGTGCTTTTGAAAAAATCAAAGAAACCTTATTTCCTGTTTAGTGTGAAGTGCTAAATTTAAAATAATTAGAAAATGAGATTTTTTTAATGATGGTAATAATGGCAGTTATTAGAATCAAAATACCAGAGTGGAGATATATCTGACTGCTAGGGCTGTTATCACAAAATCACAGATTGGGTGGTTTAAAGACAGAAATTTTCTCACAGTTCTGAAGTCTAGAAGCCCAAGAAGTGTCATCAAGTTTAGTTTCTGCAGAAGCCTCCCTGCTTGGTTTGCAGATGGCCACCTTCTCACTGTGGGTACACATTCCTCCTATCTCTTCTTCTTATAAAAACGTCAGCCATATTGGATTAGGCCACACCCTTATAACCTTATTTAACTTTAATTACTGCTTTAAAAGCCTTATCTCCAAATACAAGTCACATTCTAAGGTAAAAGGGGTAAGGACTTCAACATATGAATTTTGGGGAGACATAATTCATTTCATAACAGAAACGTGCTCTGTGTTCTTTTTGGTTGCACATAGGTCTCAGTGTCTGGGAGGCAGAATGTATCTAGGACCCACCATGATTCAACTTTCTATACATAAGATCCTGACATTTCTCTAAGTCTTTCACTTGTCAGAGATGCTTGAGATGGAGATGGAAGTTGAGAGACTGATGTTTCTCTGGAACTACTGTAGAACCCTCCAGTCTTATTAAGGGAAATCTAAATCTATTTTTGGGGGGGGGTTTCTCCTTTTTTAATTGATAGGCTTTATTTCTTAGAGCAGTTTTAGATTTATAGAAAAACTGAACAGAAAGTACATAGTTCCCATATACTCTCTTTCCCCACCCCCACAGTTTCCCCTATTGTTAAATCTTGCATCAGTATGGTCCCTTTGTTATAATGAACCACTATTGATACATTATTATTAACTAACGCCCGAAGTACACATTAGAGTTTAATCTTTGTGTTACACATTGTATGGGTTTTACAAATGTATAATGTGTATAATGCTATGTATCCACCATTATAGTATCATACACAATAGTTTCACTGCCCTAAAACTGTGCTTCACCTATTTATTCCTCCCTCCCTCTCTACCCCTTTACACCTGACAACCACTGGTCTTGTTAATATCTTATAGTTTTGCCTTTTCTAAAATGTCATATAGTTGAAATCGTATGATATGAAGCCTTCTCAGACTGGTTTCTTTCACTTAATATGCATTTAAGTTTTCTCAATGTCTTCTCATGGCTTGATAGCTCATTCATGTTCATTAGTGAACAATATTCCATTGTATGGATGTGACAGAGTTTGTTTCCTTATTTGCCTATGAAGGATATCTTGGTTACTTCCAAATTTTGGAATAAAGGTTATGAATAAAGGGACTATCAACATTCATGTGCAGATTTTTGTGTGGTCTGTTCATTTGCTTTTTAATGGCAATATTTCTAACAACTGATTTTGCAGCTATAGGAGATTATTTTTTTAATGTGGAGATCATAGGAGTATTTGTTTAAAAGGTTAGACACTTTTAGAGCTTTCAGTGACTAAAGTGACAGAGAGCCACATTATGGATCATCTAGTCAAGGCCTCACAATCTAAGGAGTGAAATGACCTCAAGAGGTGAAATGACCAATCTGTGTGCACATAGCTGGCTGATGGCAGTGGCAGAATTGAGAAGCCAAGAGGAGGGACAATCCCAATCCAGTCTACTCATATAACTCTGACCCCATGTCCAAGGCAGATGCATGCGAGTTCTAGTCTTCTGTAGCCTGAAATAGGATGGGCTTAGATAACGTGGCCCCTTGATGGAGACAGAGGAAGAGTTGGAATTCCAACAGTGAAATATTGAGGAAAGTATTCTGTCTATCCCCAGCGTCCCTGAGATTGACAGACTGTGAAGGGGAAAGGCAGACCTGGAGGTCTGGTCATGTGCAAGAGGATGTTATTAACCTACGCATTTGCAGAGTAGAGGGAACTGTTCCGTTTTTGTGTCAAACATCAAAGCAGATGTAGACCGTGCAGATCATTTTTGTTTGTCAAAGACTCTTCTACAACCACGGAATCCATAATGAGTGAGATTTTAATTAAAGACAGCTCGTTACTGAGCTGGGCCCTGTCTAGGACAACAGTTTTAGCAGTTGGAGAAGGGAACAAGTGATTGGTTACCCATGAACACTTCTTGTTTCTACTTTGAAAAGTGAAGGCAATGGACCAGCCTTCTCCAGCAGCAGTGTCGGGCCACCACTCTAGCTTTCTCCTTACCATCCATTTGCAACTGATGAAGAGTCCTAACTTCCTTATTCTTTGGACTGCAAAGAAGGGGAGGGAAATGGAGAAAGACAAGAGGTGGAAGAGGAGAAGGTGGAGTAAAGAAAGAGGAGAGGGAGGAAGAAGAATTCATTCCCCCCCCAATTTTACATTAAGAAACTCTGCATATAAAGGGGAGAAAAGGTCGAGTATTTTATTTATTTTCTTATAAATTGCCTACTGGGATCAATTTAAAGGATAAATTATACAAGAATTTGAAAATTCTATGAACGAAAATGTTGTAATGACCACAACCACAACATAATGTGCCTTTAAAACTCTATCACCGTTACATTTTGTCCAAGAAAAAATAACATCTTATGTTACAAGTATCAATAATTCTATTGTATTTTATATTACTCATTGTTACTTGGATTTAGAATGCTTTTCTAATGTGGAAAACTATATACTGGATAATACAAAATAAAAAATAATTTAGAACATAGTACAATGCTAGATTTGAGTTCAGTACAGACATTATAATTCATGAAATCCTTGAAAGTGTAAATAAATGGAAATAATTTCTTTTTTGTGAAAAGAAAATACCGAGCTACATGTTACCATGGATACTGAATGTTGCTTAGAGTTTTGTTCTTTTCTTAGCAGTCAAAGACCATCTCAAACATTAAGATGGTGCTGTATTCTCAGAATCTTATTGGATTTATGAGACAAAATCATAATAGTTTGCTACAATTAAATCTGGTTCAAAGATACATCTTTGCTTGCTGCTGAAAGTAAAAGACACTTGGAGCTATGTCATGTAATTACACTGCCATGGCTAGATTTGAGGCCATATGATACAAATGATATGTGATTTACATGTCAGTTTTTCCCATGATCTGAGTGGATTTTTGGAGATACTTGGGCAAGATATATTCAGTTCTTTCTTAAACAAGGTTTGCAGGTGTACTTTTCTGTATACGGAGTTATGATTATTGGCTAAAGAATTTTTAGGCCATGGTTGAGATTCAAAGAAATCTATTTTGGAATTATGTACTGTTAGCTAACTACGTATGTTTTTCTACTTTCATGGCAATTCTAGAAACAAAAGATAATTGTTCTGCCTCATAGGTCATTTCCCCTATGTTGGATTAATAATAAAGCTTGGTTTATTTAGTCAATTATTAGATACAGATCTCAAATAGGTTACTTGCAACCAAAACCAGGTTTCTTTAGTTCTTTCATTTATCCTTGCCTATTCTTTGGTAAACATTCAGTGGTAAATAACCAGTTCTATAACCAGTACTACTGACTGAGAAGCCTAAAACAGTAAGTCTTAGTGAGGCAGTTTTCGTGCTGACAGAATATATCTACCACAAGGAAGGAAAAATGAAGAGTCCGGGCATTGCAGCAAGTGGAAGCAAAGTTGCACAGGTTTTAACTTGACTTTACTTTTGCTATTTTTGTTGCCTCCAGTTTGGCAACTTATATGGGTTGATTTACCATTTTAATACATTATACATAGTGGTCCTGCTTCCATTCCACATTTGCAAAATGATCTGGCAACCTAAGAGGATAGAGGAAGAAGCCAGGGCTCCATTATACAGATCTGAGAATGCTTAGAATATCTCATACTTTATTCTAGAATACTAAGTTAAACAATGCTACAGTATGAAGTAGTTTATTTGCTCAAATGATGTGAAAATATGGACAGGTGAAAAGTGAAAAACTTCCCTTGATGAATTCATCATTTTAAAATATAATTTTCATTATAAATTGGTGGTAAAGCACACATTTTAAATTTTGGGGTTTTTTAATTTAATGCTGCAGGATCTAAACATTCAAATTGAATCACAACATTATAAGGGAGAAAAAAACTAAAATCATAAATACAGCAAATGATTTTCATCACCCCCTCTGCCCTCCATCCAAAGTAATGTTAGTCCAAGGGAATAAGAAATAGTTGGCAATCAACTATCTGGAACGGGTTGATTCATCAACAGAGCGATTGATTCATTCAATGATTGGATGAGGATATCAGGCAATTTTTTTTCTTTGTTTGGCATATGTAGATTATCTCACAGGTATCTGGATTACAAATTGTAAGGAAAAGGCATAAGTATATTCAAACTATGATAATTAAAAAGAAATAAAGCACTATGACCAAATGGGATTTATTCCCAAGCTCAACATTCAAAAATCAATTAAGGAAATCATCATATCAACATGTTAAAGAAGAAAAATACATGATCATATCAAAATGCAGAAAAGGTGTTTGACAAAATCCAACACATTTATGATGAACATGCTCTGCAAACTAGGAATAAAGGAGACCTTTCTCAACTTGATAAAGATCTACAACAAACTGACAACTAACCTCACACTTAACAGTGCAAAACTTGAAACTTTCCCACTAAGGTCAGGAACAAGGCAAGGATATTCTCTCTCACCACCTTTTTTTTAACATCATAGTGGAAGTACTAGCTAATGCAATAAGGCAATGAAAGGAAACAAAAGGTATAGAGATTGGGAAAGAAAGCATAAAACTTTGTTGGTAAGTTACATGATAATCTATATAGAAAGTCCAAAAGAACTGACAAAAAAATTCCTAGAACTAATAAGCAATTATAGCAAGTTTGCAGAACATAAGGTTAGCACACAAAATTCACTTTCCTATATGCCAGTAATGAACAAGTGGAATTTGAAATTGAAATCACAATATCATTTACATTAGCATCAAACATTGAAATATTTACATATAAACCTAACAAAATATGTATAAGATGTATATCAGGAAAACTATAAAAAATCTGATGCAGAATTCAAAGAAGAACTAACTCAATGGAGGGATATTCCATGTTCATGGTAGGAAGACTCAGTATTGTCAAGACGTCAGTTCTTCTCAACTTGATCTATAGATTCAATGCAATCCCAAACTTCCAGCAAATTATTTTGTGGATGTTGACAAGCAGATTTAAAGTTTATATGGGAAGGCAAAAGACCCAGAATAGCCAACACATTACTGAAAAAGAAGAACAGAATTGGAGAATTGATACTATCTAACTTCAAGACTCACTATAAAGATACAGTAGTAAAGATAGTGTGGTATTGGTAAAAGAATAGACAAATAGATCAGTGGAACTAGAAGAAAGATCCCAGAAATAGACACACATAAAATATAGTCAACTGATCTTTGATAAAGGAGCAAAGGCACTGCAATAAGCCAAAGATAGTCTAGTCTCTTCAACAAATGGATCTGAAACTACTGAACATGCCAAAAAAAAAAAAAAAATCGAGACAGAGACCTTATTCTCATCACAAAAGCTAACTCAAAATGGATAGACCTAAATGTAAAATGCAAAACTATAAAACTCCTAGAAGTTAACATAAGAGAAAACCTAGATGATCTTGAATGTGGCGATGACTTTTTAGATACAACACTAAAGGCAAAACTGACAAAAAATAATTGATAAGCTAGACTTAATTAAAATTAAAAACTTATGCTCTGTAAAAGACAATATCAAGATAATTAGACCATCCACAAAGTGGGGGAAAATATTTGCAAAGGATATATCTGATAAGGGACTGTTATGCAATATATACAAAAATTCTTGAAACTCCACAATAATAAATGACCGGACTTAAAAATGTGCTTCAACAGACACCTCACCAAAGAAGATACACAGACAGAAAATTAGCATATGAAAAGGTATTCCACATCATATGTCATCAAGGAAATGCAAATTAAAACAATGAGATATCACTACACATCTATTACAATGGCTAAAATCTGGAACACTGATGACACCAATTGCTGGTGAAGATGTGTAGCCACTGGACCTCTCATGCATTGTAGTGGGAATGCGAAATGGTACAGCCATTTGGGAAGACAGTTTGATAGTTTCTCAGAAAATGAAACATAGTCTTACCATACAATCCAGCAATCACATTCCTTGGTATTTACCCAAAAGAGCTGAAAAATTATGTCCACACAAAAACCTGAACATGGATATTTATAGCAGCTTTATTCATAATGGCCAAAACTTGGAAACAACTGAGAAATCCTTCAGTAGGTGAAAGGATAAATTGTGATAGATCCAGACAATGAAATATTACTTGGTGTTCAAAAGAATTGAGCTATCAAGCCATGAAAAGACATGGAGGAATCTTACATGCATATTACTAGGTGCAAGAAGCTGGTCTGAAAGGGTTACATACTATATGATTTTAAGTATATGATATCCTGCAAAAGCCAAAACTATGGAGAAAATAAAAAAGATCGGTGGTTGCCAGGGGTTATGGGCATGGGAGGGATGAACAGACCGAACACAGAGGATTTCTATGGCAGTGAAAAGACTCAGTGTAATGCCATAATGGTGGATGCATGTCATTGTACCTTTGTCCACAGGCACAGGATGTAAACTATGGATTTTGAGTGATAATGACGTTCAGTGTAGACCTATAAATTATAACCAATGTACCACTCTGGTGGGGGATATTGATGACGAGGGGGTGGTTTTACATGTCTGGGGTGAGGGGGTATATAGCAAATCTCTGTACCTTCTGCTCAATTTTGCTGTGAACCTACAACTGCTCTATTTTTTTTTAAAGCCATCATATGGTTAAAAAAAAAGGAACTAAGTACTTCCATAAATGTAGGTGTTCAATTATAGAATTCTTATTGATGAGTTATCTTGTGACTTGAGTATATTTAGCAAACACTTGTGAAGTCTAAAAGAAATCCTCTACTGGACATTTTGTTTTTAATTCTTAGGTCAGATGTTGCCCTCTTGTATAATGATCGCTCTGTCCTTGAGAATCACCATGTGAGTGCAGCTTATCGACTTATGCAAGAAGAAGAAATGAATGTTTTGATAAATTTATCCAAAGATGACTGGAGGTGAGTTTCAAAGGAAGCCCAGAGGAAATTTAATTTCAGGAAAAAGTTAAATTATGTGATTTAAAGTGAAGAAAGTCAATCCCTCACTCATATTATAAAAATTCCCCTTGACTGGATGGCTCTGAGAAGGGTTAGTACCTAGAAGATGTTGTTCAGGAGCCAGGCTCTGCTGGTTGGAGTTAAGCTATTTTCCAGGTTAATTTCACATCTGTATACATTATAGCCAGTCCACAAGAGTGCATACCACACAACACATACTTTAGGATACATAATGATGTACTCTATGGAATGGAGCTCTGCTTAATTGTGGTCCTAAATAAATTCAAAATCTTAGTGTAATATGGATTACTTCATATTCCTTCATATTCCTTGCTTTTCTATATGTGGAGTTTTGCTTTTTTAAAAAATAAACAAAAGTCACTGTTTGAGGAAAATAATTACAAATATAATATACTAAAATGATGCAGATGCAGAGGGAAATCTTACCTGTTTCTCCAAGGCATCCATCTGCTTAAAAAGAAAAAAATCATAGATTGGTGATACTTGTTGCCACACAGAGGGAAATAACAAGATGTACCCCTACAACTCGGCATAACTTTTCCTTCTTCTTGATCCTTTGGTCATCATCAGGCCTTTCATTTAACTATAGGGCTGCCAGATATAGCAAATAAAAATAAGGGATGTCCAGTTAAGTATGAATTTCTGATAAACAGAAATTTTTAGTGCAAATATGTCTGCTTATCCCTACTAGTCAATGAGACTTACTTATACTTTAAAAAAGAAAAGCCTTATCTTTAACAAAGATTTTGTTAAAAGTTAGTTAATGGGCTGAAAATTTTCCATTTAACTATCAAAGGTTTTTCCATTTTTCTTTAAATTGAGGTAAAAGAAAAGAAGTGCCTTGGGATCAAGAACTGCCTCAAAATTAACGAATGAGTAAATGAATAAATGGTTAATTCAAGATTTAAAACAAGCCCTAATTTCTGATGGTTACTTTTCCAAATACTCAAGCTTTCTGGTTTTTCAAGGCCATTTTTGAAGGTGTGTAAAAAATACCAGCTCACTTTTGCAACTATAGAAGCAGATCTAATGTGGTGGAAGGAGGCACTTTGTTTTGGGAAGCTGGTTCGGGCCTTTCATTTTATTCTGCAAGAAACAATAGCCCAGTTGGGTTTCCAGTTAAGAAGGCCAGCATCTAATTGTAAAAGGATCTTAAAGCTACCACAGCTGGGCTGTGTGGAGAATAGAAGAGCAAAAGTAGGCGTAGGGAGATAAGTTTGGAGGTATTTCTTGTGGTCCAAGAGATGATTATTTACATTTAGAGTATTAATTTAATTTTTCATCAGTGATTATTATTCCCAGAGGTAACATTTATATTATTAATTTTTACAGTTATTCCTGTGAATTAACCTTTTTCCTTCTCAAAGTTGATTCTGTTGCTATTTCAGTGTGATTATTTTTGCTACTACATTTTTGTTCTTTAACATCTTTATTTTTCTTATAATTTATTCCTGTAATAATTTATAAATTTCTGTACAGTAACTTCTCAGAATCATCCTAATTGAATATTTTTATAGAATTGTTTTAACAAATACTATAATATCATATAGACTGTAGAATTTAATAGGTCCAACATTGTTTCTAAAAAGCTACAAAAGATAGATTTGCTAGTATAAAGTTGATAACATGTTATCACAAATTAAAATATGAATAGCATTTTAGAGATTTGTAGATTTTCTGTTTGCATATCTATTTATTTCTTAAAGTAACTTTAGTAACCGTAAATGAAATAATTTAACAATTTTGATAAGGAAGATTCATAAATAAAGTAACATTTCCCTTGTGTACTATTTTGCCTAGCTTATTGATACACTATCTGTTGATTATTGATAATATCTAGCATTTACTAATCACTTACTTACAAAGTACAATGTACTAAATTTTATAGATTTCATAAAACTTTTGTCTCATTTTTCCTTAGTTAAAATGAGTATTTTGGTTCAGTTGCTATTGTAATATGGGTCTCTTCATAATTCCAGAGAAAAAATGTAATTAAGAATAAGTTTCAGGGTGCCTGGGTGGCTAAGTCGGTTAGGTGTCTACCTTCCACTCAGGTCATGATCCTGGAGTCCTGGGGATCTGTGGAGCCCCTCATCAGGCTCCCTGCTCATCAGGGAATCTGCTTCTCCCTCTGCCTCTCACCCTTAATGTTCTCTCACATGCGCTCTCTCTCTCTCTCTTTCAAATAAATAAGTAAAATCTTTTAAAAAATTTATTAACTACTTTTAGTTTCCATTCCTTTAATATTTGGGTAAAAGTATTCTAAGCAAGCTACCCAATATCATCAACAGTAATCAGAATATTGATTTCTCACAATGCTCATCTAAAAATCCAGTTGAATTGAGCACCCATAATTTTCAGCAAGCCCCTTTAATATGTGGTTGTTTTAAAAACAAATCATTCAATCCTACAAACTTTAGGTTAAAAATCTTTGACACAAGATTATAATTCACCTTATAAAGGTAAACACACACCTTTTATTTAGCTTCTATTGGCCATGCCACAGAATGAAAATAAAATACGATTTCTGGTGTGAGTGACATTTTTATGTATCTGTACTGACCAAGCAATGACTTGTAGAACATGCAAGGCTTTGCTGAAATGACCAATTTCCTACTTAGTGTGAGAATGCATTATTTATGCACAGGTTTTGTGATATGGTCAGTGTTTAGCTCAAATTAAAATTTGATTAAAATTTCAATAATACCAATAGCTCTGTCTACAGTATATTGTAGAGTCAGGGTCCCAAAAGCCGAAAAGAAGAATCACCACTCACTTTAGCATCTTGGCTTCTCTGGGTTCTTAGAATAGAAAGAAGTGGTCCAAGTGTCAGCTTTAGGAGTGGGAACTCTTGGGGTTGAATCTTGCCTCTGCCATCTACCAGCTACCTGTGTGACTGGGCAAAACTCAACTTCCTCTGGTGTGAAATGATAATAGCTCCTCATATAAAAGCACCTAGCACACTGTTTGGACTGAATAAATCCTGAATACATAGTGGTGGTTTTAACAATAGCAAATACTGCATTTAAAATTATGTTTTTAAGTTGGTCAGGATCCTTTCAGATAGAAAAACAGTATTTAGGAATTATGAGTAGGGGAGGGTTGTGGGTGTGCATGGGGAAAGCATTCAGTTCTTTAAGGGGTGACATTAAACAACATCATTCACAGATCACTCTCCTGGCAACTTCCTAAAGCCGTAAGAGTTAAAGGGTGAAATAATGTCAAATGTTTGTGAGCGCTTTTATGTTTAAAAAGTAGCATCTTCCATGCTCATATCCATAAAGAAAAATAAAATCTAGTTAGTAATATTTAAGAAAATGTTTTACTTGAGAATCATCAAGGGCCAAATGAACATTTCTTCTTTTGATGACTCCACAGGGATCTTCGGAACCTAGTGATTGAAATGGTTTTGTCTACAGACATGTCAGGTCACTTCCAGCAAATTAAAAATATAAGAAGCAGTTTGCAGCAGCCTGAAGGGTAGGTTATTTACTTCCATCATGTTGAAGGTCCGTGGGCTTAGACTCAGAAAAGACTGTAATTGGTTACTTTGGTCTGATAATTTGAACATGTCCTTGGTTTGACAGGATTGACAAAGCCAAAACTATGTCCCTGATCCTCCATGCGGCAGACATCAGCCACCCAGCAAAATCCTGGCAACTGCACTACCGCTGGACCATGGCCCTGATGGAGGAGTTTTTCCTACAGGTGCCTCCTTCAGAAATGTGCAAATGTTTTTGGAAATAGTGACTATGCGTATTGACATGCATCTTTTTAAATGCAGAATCCAGGACTTGTGACTTACTATTATCAACTGGCCACAACACATTCTTGGGACATTAAGCAGAATTTATCAGTCTTTCAGATAAATGTATTTCATAATCCTATGTGGTATAATATATGTTTTAAAGAGAGTCAAGTCTTGGATCTCAGATGCTACCCTTAGGAAAGAAAGAAACAAACAAATCAGCATTGTTGCCTGCTATTAAGAGGTAAAATGCTAGAGTAGAGAGAGCAAATATCTTTCATCATAAAATGCGAAAGGAGAGGATATGCAGCACTGCTGTATACATCTTGTTGGTTAAAATTTAGTCATGTGTACTCAGTTGCAAGGGAGGCTGAGAAAGGTAGTTTTTTGCTGGGCAGACATATGCCTAAGTAAAAACTAGATTGTTATATGAAAAAGCAAGCTTGGACATGGGGAATGGCCAGTGCTCTCTACCACAAGTACACTTTTTTTTTTTTTTTAAATAGTATCCCTGTTCTATTTCTACTTACACCTGAGTTACCACAATACAAATGTGATGCTAACCACCCAGAGTTAGCATCAGTTCCCAAAGTTAAAGGCTCAGTTTTCCATAAGAATGGCTTCACTTCAAGAGGCCAACCTCAAGTGGGGCCCTAGGACACCAGCCCTTCTGACCACTTGTTATAAATTCAGGGGTTCCCATGACCCTCCTCAGGTTTGACAATTTGTTGCAGTGACTCAAAGAACTCAAGAAAGCACTATACTTATGGTTATAGTTTTATTATAAAGAATACAATAAGGAATAGCCAACTGACATTTTACCTATTCTGAAGACATGAAGACTGAATATATTACTATATTTTGAGGACTCTGGTTTCTGTCTCCCATTGTCAATGATTATGGTTTCACTTTAAAAATAGCATTGCATAGTCCTAGAGAAACTTACTGAGTAGCATCTTCCAAATTTAAGTATTTTCATACTAAAAATAGTTTAAACATATTTTAATACACTGTGCGGTAAAAACAAAAAAAACACCACAAATGTTAAAATCTATCCAGTTCTACAGGGCAACTGTGTGCTATGGCCAAATAAAAATTATAATTTCATGTACTCAGCCAAATATTAACTAGAAAATGGTAAATCTAGAGAGAACTTAGAGATCTTTAAGAACACCTTTCTCATAGTAGAGATGAAAACAACAGAAATAAGAAGAGATAAAATGACTTTGTTCAGGTTAAAAAAATTTTTTTAAATATTTTAAATGATCATGAAAACAACTTTTGAAATTTTGTCAGATGCAGTTAAAGCAATGCTTAGAAGAAATTTTATAGCCTTAAATGCTTATATTAGAAGAACAAAAGTATGTATCAATCATTTGTGTTTCCACCTAAATAAGCCAGAGTTAGGAAAATTAAACCTAGTTGATTGAATAAAGTAACAAATATAAAGTTGATTGAAGGAAGTAACAAATATAAAGCTGATTGAAGGAAGTAACAAATATAAAAGCAGAAATCAATGAAATAGGACAAAGACAAACAATAGCAAAAATTAACAAAGAAAGCAGTTGGTTCTTTGAAAAAATAATAAAATTATTAGCAACTTTAAAAAGAGAAAAAACCCACAAATTATAAATAAAAAAGAAGTTATCATTATAGACCCTACATATAGTAAAAGGATAAGGAATGTTATGCACAATTTATGCCAATACATTTGACAATTTAGAAGAAATGTCAAATTCTTTGAAAGATATAAATTACCAAAACAAACACAAGAAAAAAACTGTAATTTGTATATCCATGTATTTATTTTTAAACATTGAATTTGTAATTTAAACTCTTTCCATGAAGAAATATTCAGGCTTAGGTGGTTTCAATTCTTAATTCTCATTTCAGTTCTCAATTCAGTTGAGAGATGGTGAGTTCTTTCAAGCTTTTCAGAAAGAAATAATGCTGGTTTTAACACAGAGTGAGAGGGAAAATTATCAGTATAACCCTGACAAAACCTGACAAAGATTTTGCAAGTAAAGAAAATTACATACCCATATCTGTCATGAACCTAGTTGGAAAATTCCTTTAAATGTTAGCAAATCCAATCCGACGATATAGTAAAAGAGTACATATTAGACCTGAGTTGATTTAATATTAAAAAATCATTTGGGGCACCTGGGTGGCTCAGATGGTTAAGCGTCTGCCTTCGGCTCAGGTCATGATCCCAGGGTCCTGGGATCGAGCCCCGCATCGGGCTCCCTGCTCCGCAGGAAGCCTGCTTCTCCCTCTCCCGCTCCCTCTGCTTGTGTTCCCTCTTTCGCTGTGTCTCTCTCTGTCAAATAAATAAATAAAATCTTTTAAAAAATCATTTAAAGTAATTTACTATACTAAGAGAAAAAAGAATCCTACTATCATGTCAATAGATGCAGATAGGGCATTTGACAAAATTCAAAAGAAACTAATTACAAAAACCTTTTGCAAACTAGAAATAGGGGACCTCTCTCAACATGGTAAAAAGTGTCAATAGCTTTCATAATACTCCCTGGTGAAATACTGAACACTTTCATGCTAAGTTCAAGATATCTGCTCTTACCACTTCTTTTCAACATGGCATTTGTAGCTCTAGCCATTAAAATAAATAGAAGAAAATAAAGTATAGATTGGATATAAATAAAAAGAACTGTCTTCATTTGCAGAAACATGAGCTTCTACAAAGAAAATGTTAAGGAATCTCTGAAAAGCTACTAGAACTGATGAATAAGTTTAACAGAGTTGTAGGATCAATTGTAGTTGTGTATGCTGGCAACAAACAACTTGGAAATAAAAATTTCAATACAATATGATTTATAATAGCATAAAAATAAAAAGTATTTGAGAATATATTTAATTAAATGCATATAAAACCTAAACACTGAAAACCACAGGATATTGTTGAGAGAAGATTTTTAAAGACCTATCTATGTAGATTGAAAGGTATACCACATTAAAGGATTAACATGTTAAGATGTCAATTCTTCCAAAATTGATTAATACACTTAACATAATCTTTATCAAAAATTGTAACAGACTTCTTTGTAGCAGTTGAAAGAGAGCTGATCCTAAAATCAACATGGAAATGTAAGAATCTGAAAACGGCCAAAACAATTTTGAAAAAGACTGAGAAAGTTGGAGAATTTATACCTCCTTATCACATGATTAGAAGAAAGCTAGAGTCGTCAAGACAGTGTGTTATTAACATAGAGACAGGCAAGTAGGCCGATAAAATAGAATAGTGATCCCATACTTATATGGTCATTTGATTTTCTACAAAAGCAACAAAACATTTCAATGGAGAAAGGAAAGTTTGTAAATAGCAAGGAAATGATACTTATTAAATATAGGGGAGAAAAGGAATCTTGTCCCTTATATAAATATTAATTCAAGACTGACCCCAGTCTTAATATAAAACATGACTCTAAAGGTTCTAGAGGAAAACTTAGGAGACTATGTCTCTAATCTTGGGGGTAGCCAAATATTTCTCAGAAAAGACACAAAAGCACTGCCTAAAAAAAGAAAAAAGATAGGCAAAGTGGACAGAGCAAATTTTAAAGCGTCTTCTCTTCCAAAAATACCATGGAGGCAAGCCATAGAGTGAGAGAAAATATTTGTACTACAAATATCTGTCCAAGGGCTTGTTCACAGATTGCATAAGGAACTCCTACAAATCAGTAATTTAAAAAAAAATAAGACTAATTTGATCAGACACCTAATAAAAGAAAATACACAAATGGGTGATAAATACATACAAGTATTCTCATTCTCATTGCTTATCAAAGAATTGTACATTAAAGCACAATGAGATATGTCTACATCCTCACCATAAGAGCTAAAATTAAAAGGACTGAAAATATTAAGTGTTATTGAGGCTGTGGAGCAACTGGACTCCAGTTGCAAGTCCAGGCATTGCAGATGGAAGTATAAGTCATTACAACCCATCTGAAAACTACTGGTTAGCAACCACTAAAGAGAAACTCACTATCCCCTATGACCCAGCATGTCCACCCACAGGTGTATAACTCAGAAAAACTGGTCCTTATGCCCACCAAATGTGGAGTAGTCATAACAGTATTACTTATGATAGCCCAATATTAGAAACAGTCCAATTTACATCAATACTAGAAATGGTATAGTCATACAATGGAATACCATGCAACAATTAAAAAAATGGACTAATAACACAAACAAGGATAAATCTCAAAAAAATACATACTGTATGATTCCATTTATATGAAGCTCCAAACTGGCAAAATTAATCTCTGATGATTGAAATCTGAACAACGGGTGCCTATAGGAAGTGAGATTCACTGGAAAAAGTTAAGGGAATCTCTGGAGGTGGTGGAAACGTTTCATATATTAATTGACTGTTAATTACACAAATGTGTTCAAAATTTATGTTTTTAAGATTTGTACGTAAGTTTTTCCTTGACTTAAAAAAGGATATATCAGAATAAAGGTGCTTCATCAATAACTTGAACCATAAAAAACAAAAACCAGTGTTAAGTCTCTAATAAATTCCAGAGACTCTTTTTTTTTTTTTAAAGATTTTATTTATTTGACAGAGAGAGACACAGCGAGAGAGGGAACACAAGCAGGGGGAGTGGGAAAGGGAGAAGCAGGCTTCCCACTGAGCAGAGAACCCGACGTGGGTCTCAATCCCAGGACCCTGGGATCATGACCTGAGCTGAAGGCAGACGCTTAACGACTGAGCCACCCAGGCACCCCAAATTCCAGAGACTCTTGAAAATTACTGTTAGATATCCACAATATCATGATTTGTATTATCCTTGTCTTTTATTGATTTCAAACCAAATAATACCTTACAGAACCGTGAGAATAGTGAATTTAATGAAATTGAGTCCAGATGTTTTTGAAATTCACTAACTTCTTGAGTTTTCTAGAAAAGTGACTGATACTAATAATGAAGCTTCCAGCACACAGTGATTTTTGACATCTGAAATCCAGGGTAGAGGGAAACTGTTCCGTAAGGCTATTTAGCAATTCTGTCATTCTCAGTGCCTGATAAACTGAGAGTGACTCAGATATCTAAATTGAGATTAAAATGCATGCAACACAAAAGGTCAAGTCTTGGAAGAGGTATAGCATCAATATTTGGAATGTTTTTATGATCTGTATTTTTCAGATTGTGTTAGAGTAAGAAAATGTCAGTTTTTTTTTTTTTTTGCTAGATTCTTGATGGGCAATGATAAGCATCTGTATCATCCCAGAATGTCCAGAAATGACAGTCTTTGCTTGAATGACCTTAAGATGAGATACTTACAGCTCAAAGGAGAGTAAAGCATATATGTTAATATGGACTATTATAAAATCAACTTGTCTCTGCTAGCATTCCCTCTTCTTTTCAACTATGAAATTCCTTTCAGATCATAATAAGTTGATTTAGGAATTGAGCTTTTAATAATGGAATCTTATATTTCTTAGTCTCTAGACTTTTAAAAGTAAGTGACTTTCAAATCCCCTTCAGAAAGATATATAGCAAAACAGATGAAGGTCAAAACAAGTGAGTTTGTACTACCAACAAACGTGTTCACAAGCAAAACAAGTTTATCTTTATGAGACTTGTGCTAACAGATGACATTGATGCCAACAGCTAAAATGTTTCCATGCATTCAGTTAACTAAATGAATCTCGCAGTACTCTTGTTCTTTGTCATATCCCATATTTTAGCCCTTTGGAGGTGTGTGTGCACATATAAATACACACATATACATATATGTGTACATATATACATATATACATACATATAAATACATACGTGTGATTTAATGTTTCAAAAAATCCTGAGGAATTTTGGGATGCGTTGACTTCTAAGTCACTTTCTTATTAATTTGTCTACTAAGTTTATTTTATCTAACAAAAGGGCTTAAATAGATATTAAGAATTTTTAAAATACAATGTATTTCTGGAAGACAAACCAACGTCGACCAAGATATCTGTACCATCCTTTAAAATTCATCAATGTTCCCCCAACTCTTGGTGTAGCTACTTTAAGCGTACCTTCTAAAGCCATGAGAAACTGTAGCCCGAGAAGATCAGAATTGTATCCAGATTTTGCAGCCTTGAGAAACTTATTTCTGTCTCTAGTAAGCAACCAATGATAAAGCAAGTCCTCATCTCCAAAGCATGTTTCACAGCACGATTGTGATATTCATCAATAGAGTTAATGTCCTCTCCTCGAGCGTTCATGCAGCTCAACACAGTTGCCTTTGCCCTCTGACTGTAATGTGTGGATTTGGAAGATGCTCTCTTCTTTACAACTATGAGTGATGAGACAGACATCAGAGATGGAGGGACTGGCCAAGGAAAAAGCATTTAGTACAGGAAGACAGGTTTTTGCTTTTTATTCTCTCTTTGAACAGACATATTAGTTTGGCAAGATAATAAGAAGTTACTATCAATAAAGATTTGTTCATGCTTCATACTATAGGAACCCAATAACCAAGTGAATTTTTCCCTTTTTCAACTAGTTGTTTTGAGACACACTAAAAATACAATGACATTTATGTAAAATCTCTATTTATCAATAAGTATTACCTTGTCAAACAAATAATTGGGAATGCAATTTTTTTGGAGAGGGAAGGACAAAGTAATTATTTATTCTAAATTGTATATCATCAGGCCCCTTATGTTCTTCAGCATTGCTAGAAGTAGTATAAAGTGTGTTATTTCAAAATAGATTTTATTTACCACATTAATAAAAGTGTACTTAGTGCATTCCCAGCCAAGGATCTGGCATCACAAATTCAGACACAACCAAAGAAATATTCATCACTATAAAGAACCCTAGCTATGAGCCAGGATAATAACTTAAAATGTAAAAATCAAAGCTCATAGTTTTAAGAGACATGCAAGTATTATACAAGGGGTACTAATGTTCTACAAAATATAACTCACAAAATACAATTATACCACATCATAAATTTTGCTGAAAGTGAATATGTTAGCTATAATAATCATTAAATTTTTAGACAGTTTTGGTGGCTTTCTAGAATTTAGAAGGACTGTTTTTGGAAGGAAGATACTTAGGTGGCCTAAATCCCTTAAGTAGGTTGTGCCAAGAGGGCTAAACTACTGCTTCTTCCCCTTCTCCTCAGTTAAATTCCTCGCTAGAACTAGTGGCCCCTCCAATTCATCCTTGGCCTAATAGTGGCCCCCAGGTCTGTGTCAGGAGCTTCCTGTATGTTTATTGGTGGTGTGGCTTCTGTGATTAAAATTTAGGTTTCAATGCAAAAGGTTTCTCAGGATTTCTATACTTCACCCTTTTCTAACTTCTTCAGTTCTTGAAAGCTATAGAAATTGCTTTGGCTTCAGATAAAATGCAAAAAACAAAAAATGTGCCAGTAAGTCACTGGATTTGATATCCTATTGACAGCGATCAGAGCATTTCACACTAAGAAAATATAAAAATAATGATTGGTCTTTGTTGTGGCCTTTCAGAGAAGAAACCTCAGTAACCTCCAGGGGAACTGAAGACAGGCAGGAGCCTGAGCACCACAGGCTGCCTGGTGTTTCCATGTTGCTGGGGTCACTTCCTCCCCTTCCCCACCTGCAGGCTCATCCCCAAGAACAGATGCAGGGATCCAGAAACAGAGTTGAGTGGCATTGATTAATTAATTGAGTTTGGTGGCCTTAGGGCCCTATATTTTTGCTCCAACCACTGTACAAATCAATGTACCAGAATATATGTATATTTGGTATTTTACTGATTTTTTTGAAAGTACATTTTTGGCCTCCTGAAGGCAGTGCCCTCAAATGAAAGTACATCCTCCAAGAAAAACTAGTTGACTTTTATAATGTCTGTTGGCTTGACCCCTGATTTCATCTTGATGGAAAGTAAATGTTCCCTATTCAGGGATATTATAAGGAAAATTACAAAGTTTGTCAAATTTATCCTCAGGGAATCCAACTTTCTCTTTACATATCTTTCCCTCTCATTTAGTAGTAACCCCTGCCTTGTCCTGTTTTGTTTATAGCGCCCTCAGAGTCTGGCTATAGGGCCCCCTACTAATCTTGCCCTCATGGCCTTAATTCACCCTAAAGGATAACACTTTAAATATTTATAAATAAATTAACTAATTAATGTGCTTTAGCATTCAATGTGCTTTAGCAGTGGAAATTTAATATTCCAATTCCATTGTGGAATACAAAAAGCAAAAAGAATATAAAATTTCTCACTCCAAATACAGGAGGGTGGACCCTACATAAATCTGTCAAATGCCTAAGTCCTATATGAAAATGTTGCCATCTAGCATTCTAGAAAATTTAGCTCATGGAAGGTAAATCATCACAATGTCTTCTTCAGGCCCAAATTATCATTTTTAGGTCAAAGAACTTCTGTTATATAGTATAAAAATATAGCTATTAAAATACCAGATAGCAACCCCCTAATCAATAAAACCAATCAGTCATATCCGCATAGGTCAGATAAGTATCTCCAATATCGCATTTCCCATGAAGTCCATGAGGAGCTTTATTTCTATTTTAACAATAACAATATTATTATTTACAGTTTAACATAAACAATGATATTATTCTTGTACCTTATTCTCAATATGCTAAAAATCAAATCCATAATAGTCTTCAAATCCAGCCCTCATTCATGTTGTCTTACTTCTATTAGTGGCACCAAAGACTCGGGTTCATTCAGGTGTGAAGCCCAAGAGTCATCTTCAATTCACTTCTTGTCATCCCCCACACTGCTGACAAATCAATCTTTCAAAGGTAGAATTCCTGTCGGTCAATTCCCTGCTAGAAAACAGGGTCGGGGGTTGGGGGGGGGAAAGCCAATGCCTCTCTGCCACATGCTCAATTAAGTACCAATCCTTTTTCCTGTGTTTTAAAACCATCCAAAATATGCATTAGACATCATAAATATCTCACAGTTCTGTATCTTTGCTATTATTAATTATGGTTCTTTTTTATTTGTCTTTTTTATGTTATGTTAATCACCATACATCACATCATTAGTTTTTGATGTAGTGTTCCATGATTCATTGTTTGTGTATAACACCCAGTGCTCCATGCAGAATGGCCCTCTTTAATACCCATCACCGGGCTAACCCATCCCCCTACCCCCCCCAGAACATATAATGTTATATTAGCTTCAGGTGTACCATAAAGTGATGCGACACTTCTGTTCCATACTCAGTGCTCATCACGGATAATGTACTCTCAATCCTCTTTACCTGGAGGAAGTGTGGTTCTTATTTGCTAATATTAATGACTGTTTACTGAATACTAGGCTTCAGGTAAATTACCTTAGATAGCCTCAGGATAATCCTACTAGGTAGATACTCTGATATCTTTATTCCTAATATGAGTTAGCCACAATTACCAAGTGAGGTAACATATGAGGAGAATTCATTCCAGCAAAGGTTGTGATATGTCTAAAGTAACAGAGAGAACCAGTTGAACAGCAGGGATTCAAGTGTGTATCTTATAGCTCCAAGGCTGATGGCACTAATAATTCCTTGCCCTGGATATAAATATTAATTCCAAATGGAATGGGTGTCGTTATCCTCTAAGGAAGGAGCATGGCTGCTGAAGGAGGTCATGGAAATTCTATGCCCCATTTTCTCTAAGTCATGACAGTAAAATATACCCATTTGCAGCTACTTTGCCTACTTCTCTGGTGACCATATCTAGATTTTCTCCAAACAATTCTGATTTCAAACTTTCTGCTCCTTATAATCAGAGGCATGGTTTAGAGGAAGTGCACCAAGCAACATTGTCAATGAAAAATTGTAAAGCACATAGAACATATTGACATGATGTTGTAAAGATCATGAGAAAAGGTGTTCAAGGATGCCAAGTGAGTGGGAACTCGGAATTCCTCCAATAGGCGGTCCAGTGTTACCATTGTTACATGGGCTCCACAACAAAGCAAAAATGAAGGCCCTTCCCTTTTGTCTTCTGATTTCAGAACCTGACCGTGTGTCCTAAACTGTGGCCTTACACAAGGCCAGTGTAGTCCATGAAGATATACAAACGATAGCTTAGGAAAAAATAGAGTCCGAGGCATTCTTTCAAATAGCCAGAAAATTGAAGGGAAGAGAAGCAAGTAAAGTAGCTTCTCTTTCTTTTGTAAGCACATCCCCTTGAATGCAAAGGAAAGAACCTGTGTTTGATGTTTGATAAACCTTATGAAGAGAACGTTTTGCCCAGAGCAGCCTTCGTTTTAGGAGATGAAAACTGAATTAGTTCTTATGGTGTTGAACCCAAACATAAATGGAATTCTTTAACATATGTGCTCAATTAACCTACCATAGATAAGATCAAATAATAAAAATCATTGACATTTCAATTTTCTGAGACTATATTAAAATAAAATGATGCACATAGAAAGTAAAAATGTTGAAAATATTCTTCATTATTTGCTGTGGGAGATTCAATTAAAATTGGTTAATAAGTGGAAAGATGTTTCAAAATGTTTGTATGTTTTTAATTTAAAAAAGCAGTACAATCATGAAGTCTTGATACTTGAAGATCTGTGTGATGTACTTGGCATGGCGGAAGAAAAGAGCATAAAAATCCACGAGCTTGAGTGTTAATTAAATGTGAAATAACACACAGGGATGACTATTTTATGGTAGCTGCCGAAAATTCCAAAGAGCAAAGGTTTGTCTCTGTATAGTAAAGGGGTTGTAATGCCAAAGCAGAGTCTCCACGTGCTGAAAATGCTCATTTTTTTTTCTTCAGCAACATATACGTCCTCAAAAGGGAGACTGAGTAAAGTTACATCAACTTGGACTATACCTTTGGTTTTATAAAAATTAAATAAATAAAAACACAGTGCCAATTAAAATAAAGATGTGGCTTTTTTTAGACTTTGTATCTAGACTGCTCATTATCTAAGCATCTCCAACCTAAGTCTGTACTAATGAGCTTTCCTTTCACAGGGAGATAAAGAAGCTGAATTAGGACTTCCATTTTCCCCTCTTTGTGATCGGAAGTCAACGATGGTGGCCCAGTCACAAATAGGTACTACTCAGGAATGGTGGTTATGGAGGGTGGGCATGTGTGAGCCAGTTTTCAAATGGATAAACCATGTTGTTCAAAGGGGCAACATCCATGAAAACCTCACTTCATATTCATAATAAATTTGATCTTTAGACTGATGTATATGGTGCTGAATGATAAGAATTTTGAAAAATTCTCACAAAATGAATTCAATCAGCAGTATTAGTAAATGTAATTGTTATTTGACTTGTAACCCCTTTACAAATAATGGACTTTCTTCTTGTGTAAGAGACAGCATTTTTTGTGTTTTGTTGCTGACGATTGTAATCTGTAGTTCAATCCTTTGTATGTAGGACAATGCAATGAAAATATTAATATATCTGTGTTGTTATCACTAAGTTTGCAATATATATTTAATACAGTAGCTTATAGTCCTTCAGAAAAAAATTATTTTGTTATAAGTAGATAAGCCGGCAAGTTCAGCCCATTATTAAAACATATTGTTGCTATGCTGCATGGTCCAAATATTTGTAATGGTTATTCCCAGAGCCAGCATCTTTATTACTGCACTGTAAGATTAATAAACATAAGGATTGCCGCCTAACCTCTCTAGCTGCTTCTGTACCAAGTGCTACAAAGCAACGGTCAACTGTCAGAAAGCTTCTTGCTCTGACATTTGCCCCTTGCCATCCAAGTTCCAAAAGCTGTTTTTCTAGCTACCATAACACAGGTGTCTACCATTGTTTAGCAGGTGTGAGTATGACAGGCTAAGAATCTCCTCAGGCAAGCTGGAAAGAAGGGAAGTTTCTGAGGCTTGTTACCATAATATAAATTGCTATCCTGTTTGTGGAGGTGACACATCATTTTCGAGTCTCCATATCCCAGGCATTTAAAACCACAGACAGAATGGAAGTAGCACACCGGTAGCCAATTAACATTGCTTTGAGTCGAAGGCATCAATTAAAACACAAAACTGTTGAAGTTTTCTTGAATTAAAATTGCACCTTAGGGGCCGCATTTACATGTCCGGCTCTTGATTTCGGCTGGGGTCGTGATTTCAGGGTTGTGAGATCGAGCCCCGTGTAGGCTCCAGCCAGGTGTGGAGCCTGCTGGGGATTCTGTCTCTCCCTCTGCCCCTCCCCCACCCTCTCGCCCTCTCTTAAAAAAAAAGCACCCTAATGTATAATATTACTAGTCCAATTACTTGAAATGTGAATTATTTGTATCTGATGGATGGGATATTCTGCAAATGTGGATATTTCTGGGCACAGTAGCACTTAGAAAGCCTCCCTCCAGTTTCCTCATATATTCAGACGGTCGTCCATAGCTCCCAGGTGTGAGGCCACAAGCCCTTGATTTCCAGTGGCACACCTCTCCAGGGACTTTAGTGTTGAAGTGTGTACAGAGTCTGCAATAGGTTATCTCCTCCTCCAACTAAACAGCAGGGGGGGAAGGGCTCCCTAGAGGACAGTGCCCCCTTCTCTCTATGTGTCATTTTCTATCTTGATGAGTACTTTACATTTAAAGTTGTTATTCATCCTGACATCTCAAGGTGGTGGGAATAATGCTGTCTCCCAGAGATGTTACTGTTCTCTTCACTGATTTGACAGAACACGCCCACAGGCTGTGAACTAACACTTTACATCCAGAGAATAATAAACAGCAATTTAAATATTAACACACTGCCAGAAAGCTCTGACTGATACAGTAAGAGGGGGAAAAAGCGGTTGCCTTCCTGTGGCCTGAGAAAAAACTTCAATTATTTTGTTTCTTTGAAGTTCAGATATTATTTTTTGTTGATTAGTAATAAATTCGACAAGCAAGTGGAGACCTTTCAGAAAAGTAATGATCCCTCTCACTGAGAGAGGAAATTATATTCACTCTGGTTAGATTTGAATTTATTGTTAACAAGAGTATAAAACTGAATATTAAATAGGAAAGCCAATATACACGAGTTATCAGGCTTAAAATTGGATCACTTCCACTACTTGGGAGATTATTTTATAGAGCTATTAAACTATCTCTAAAGATTATGTTATTATATTAAAAATAATTGCAAAGGGTAAACAGAACCAGTGTTGTAGCTGATAATTACTATCAGGTGCGTCAGACTCTTCATTAGATTTTAGAATTCAAGAAAGTGTAATGTTTCAATTTATATATATATATATTTTTTTGCTTTTGTAGGTTTCATTGATTTCATAGTAGAGCCAACATTTTCTCTTCTGACAGACTCAACAGAGAAAATTATTACTCCTCTTATAGAGGAAGCCTCAAAGACAGACACTTCTTCCTATGGGGCAAGCAGGTTTGATATTTTCTCCCTTTTTGCTTCCTTTTTTTATCTTTGTGTTGTTTAATAACCTTTTACTTAAGATTATTTTATTATCTCTTACAGCAGGGCAGGACATTCTTAAAAGAATTATTAGGTAGTATTTCCACCTAGTGGCTAGGTGTGATATTGCATCTGCCTTTGAAATTCACTTGATGTCCACTGCAAAGTATATCTAATGAGTGTAACACAGGAGTATTCAATACTCAGGAGAATGAAAATATCTGAATTTTCATGCAAATGCATGTATTATGCCTTGGATTTTAACATATCTACTTGTGTCAGTTTGCTTACAAACAAACCAATTACAACCCACTTGTACATACCAATTACAACCCACTTGTACATCTGGGGAGATGCTTATACCAAAAGAAGGCTTGTAGCTGATGTGGGTACAACAGATGTGTATAACATGTAACAGTAACATCCATTATATATACAATCACTTACAGTATTTCAAGCTGAACACTTTTCATCAATAAATTTGTTAAGGCATATTATTTAAAGCTTCCAGTTGAAACTAATCATGCTTATATTCTTGTCCATCTGAACACACAATTTTGCTAGTGGCACACCAACAGACTCCCTACATGTGGCCCCAGTGAGGACACTGAGGAAATGTTCTACCCGAGAGAGATTCGGGGGAGCCCCCACTTAGGGCTCCAGAATTGTGATGCCCCTTTATTGATGTTCACCAATGGACTCACTGCTAAGTCAGCTCACTTCAAGTTTCCACTGTTCTAATCAGGCCTAGCCACCCCATGACGCAAGAGTGCTCCAACCTGCTGCTCTGGGAGTCCTTGACCCACCCAGGGACTTCCAGCCAGAGTCCTGGCCCTCTCCCTGAGAGGAGAAAAGGAGCAGCCTTGACGCACCCTCCAAACTGGGCCTGAGCACCTGCATTTCTGGGTCAGCGTTTGGTTTTGTAAAGTGTTTCAGGCTTTGCTCCCTCATTTCATATCTTGACCTTTGTGTTTTCTGGGCTTTTTTTTTTTTTTTTCATTGTGACTATTAGCTTCAGCACCTTTCTTGTGTTCACAGTGTTGATTTGTTTAGACGATCAAATATGAAAGGCACCGTGAACGACGGAACCTATTCCCCGGACTACTCCCTGACAAGCGTAGACCTACAGAGCTTCAAAAACAACCTGGTGGACATCATCCAGCAGAACAAAGAGAGGTGGAAAGAGTTAGCTGCACAAGGTAGAGTTGTTTATGAAGCGTACCTGCCATCTCGTTCTTTCTTAACTCCTCCTCTAGGTTTTGGCTTTCTTTCCCCAGCCCCCCTAGATTTCTTCTTTGATGAAATACACAAGCCTTTGGTGGTATCTGAAATTTGGCCAACTTTTGATTATCACTAACAAAGTTGGTTTATCTGGTAGAGATTCTGCTCTGCTTATGTCACATGGGCTGCAAAAGTCTGTGTCCGTGGGTGGCAGTGACCTGAACATGAAGGAGGGGACGATAAAATGGTGACAAAACTTCACGTGGCAGAGTAACCTCCTGTTCATTTCTAGAAGTGCTTTGGAGCCTGTGTTTTAGGCTTTGCAAGTGGCTTTTGTGTTGCATTAGGAATGTAACACCCTGTGTCAGAGATTTGGGTGTGTTTTTTTCAATGTTCCTAGGTTATTTCTTGTGGTGACTGGTCCACTCATGCATTGGAAAAAAAATAATCTGTGATCAGCCATTAAAGGAAACAATTGGGAAGCTAGCTTCAGTTATTTCTGATATGTTTTCTGATTCAAATAAATGAGTTGATTTGGTTTACAAGGTATGTGAATTAGTATCAGTCATTATCTTTTGTGCAGGAAATTAGCTTCCTAATTCCAAATCTGGCCCCTGGCCCCGCTCACGCTCCCTTCCATAGCCCTGTGTCTCTCCTGTGCTTTATTCCCTGCACAGAGGTCTCTGGCAAGTTCTTGAAATACCCCAGAGCCTTTGCAATGACTATTTCTTCAGCCAGGGATTCTCCTCACAGCTCTCTGCAAGGCCGATTCCTCCTTGCCTGGGAAGTCTGTTGCTTAACTTTAACTTGAAAAACAGCACTTAGTTAACTCACTTAATTTAATTTTCACATGGACCTTATAAGGTATATACTATTTTTATTCTCATTTACATAAGGAAACCGAGGCAGAAGACAGTTGTGTGACTTTGCCCCAAATCCCATAACTAGTAAGTGAAGGAGCTAGAACTGACTCTCTCCAAATGCAGTGCTCGAAAGCCTTGTGGTAGGTAACCGCACAAGGAGGCCCTCCTTGACCACTACAAGTAACGTCCTCTATCCCGTCTTTCCCGATGAGGGCCCAGTCTAGTGCCTTCGATGTGGTATCACTAGTCCATAATCAATGATATTTACTTATTCCTTGTTTCTGTTTTCCACATGGGTAGCCTATGGTCCATAAAAGTTAGGACATGGTCTGTTGTGTTTTCCAGTATATCCTCAGCTCCTACCACAGTGTTGAGCATATAAGAGGCACGCAGGAAATACTTGTTTAATGAAATAACTACTTAGTGATCACATTATTTCCTCCACCTCTGCTATTAGAAATAAAAGAAATACCATTCTCACGTCTTCATCCGACTCTGTAACTCACAATTTCCCATAAGTCTGATCTTAGTTGAAAAGAAATCTTTTCCCAGGCTTTGGTAGCTCTATACAACCATGATGAGGGCCACGTCCTGTAGTCACATGCCCCCCTCCCCCCCAACTCAGGATGGCCCTGTGCTTAATTAAATCCTCTACTATCATCATCTTGAAATTCTTAAAAATTTTTGAGCCAGGGGCCTCATTTTTATTTTGCATGGGGCCCTGCAATTATGTAGCTAGTCCTGACCATTACAGAGGGCCTTTGTAATACATTATTGTTGCTCGATAAAGAACATAACACAACACAAGACCCAGATGGCTATACTGAAATATTGTCAAACCCATCTAACTGGAGATTTCAGATGCCTGGAATTACCCTTCTCTAGGGACAAATTATACTCAAGATATTGAGCCTGAAGCACTATAAGACATAAATTCCTAACCCATAAGCTCTTTGAAAATAGGAACAACATGTAGCTTATTGTCATCATTTTCTCAGAGCTAACATGTCCCTGGCAGAGTGTAGGTGCTTTAAAATTATTTAATGAGTATAGTTTTGAATGAATGAATAAATACTTAAACTCCACTTTGAATGTATTTATTCAGAAAGGAAAACAAATAAATATATATTTTTTCAGCGATGGAAGGCAGAGAAGAGGCAAGCAAGACCTGAGATCCCGCCTGTGTGCCAAGGCATTTTACATGGATTATCCAATTTCCTCCTGCAACAAACTGCCCAATTAGAAATGATTACCCTTGTTTTATACACATGGAAATTAAGGATCACACAGCTTCTAAGCACTAGAGTCAAAACTATTCTGATTCTTTACCCAACGTTTTTCCCACTGCGCACTAGCACCTCCTATTATACTCTTTCAAAAATTTTTGAAAAAAATTGAGTTGAAGTATTCATCTTCAATGAACCCAAAAATCCAATTGACCAAAACACTCTCTCTTCCAAGAAAGTTTTAGCTAAAATAAACAACAATAAACCGCAAACATCAACCTATCACCTGGAATCTATTTGTAATAAACTGGTGAAGGAAAACTCTGTCAGAATTGGCTTAGGGACTAAAACTGTCCCCTTCCTAATAAACTTTCTGGCACTGTGCTCTTTTGAAGATTTTGTTGCACAGGGACAGTGAACTTTAGATGCATATAAAGTTCTCAATGTACATTTCTGGAATTGAGGAATAATATCTGAGTCCTATCATTGGAAAAGATAGAACCAAGATTTGAATACAGACAGCCTGGTTTTAGCAAATTAAAACCATAGATCATTTTGATAATATAATTTCCAAGGGGTAGTTGTATAGAGTACACACATTTTAAGTAAAGCAACTACTGCCAAATTTATTTTATTTATAACATTGCATGTTTGGTTTCTATTTCCAATGCAATGGTGAGCTAGATAAACTTAAAGAAATATCTCATGGTAAAAACAACTAAAAATGTGGGGCGGAATATTGCTAACAAGAAATTGACAGAGATAGTGCTTCTAGAACTCTCTCCCTGTCTCCTTGCTTGTAACAAATATTAAAAAGCATGCTGCTTTCAACAAAAAAGAAAGAAAGAAAGGAAGAAAGAAAGAAAGAAAGAAAGAAAGAAAGAAAGAAAGAAAGAAAG